>NC_040082.1:100443545-101043545 GCF_003369695.1 Bos indicus x Bos taurus
TAGGTAAAATAATATACTATGTAATATTTATAGAATTTGTGTGTGTGTGTGTATTTTTTAATTTTATTTTATTTTTAAACTTAACAATATTGTACTGGTTTTGCCAAATATCGAAATGAATCTGCCACAGGTATACATGTGTTCCCCATCCTGAAGCCTCCTCCCTCCTCCCTCCCCATACCATCCCTCTGGGTCGTCCCAGTGCACCAGCCCCAAGCATCAAGTATCGTGCATCGAACCTGGACTGGCAACTCGTTTCATACATGATATTATACATGTTTCAATGTAATACTCCCAAATCTTCCCAACCTCTCCCTCTCCTACAGAGTCCATAAGGCTGTTCTATATATCAGTGTCTCTTTTGCTGTCTCGTATACGGGGTTATTGTTACCATCTTTCTAAATTCCATATATATGTGTTAGTATACTGTATTGGTGTTTTTCTTTCTGGCTTACTTCACTCTGTATAATAGGCTCCAGTTTCACCCACCTCATTAGAACTGATTCAAATGTATTCTTTTTAATGGCTGAGTAATACTCCATTGTGTATATGCACCACAGCTTTCTTATCCATTCATCTGCTGATGGACATCTAGGTTGCTTCCATGTCCTGGCTATTACAAACAGTGCTGCGATGAACATTGGGGTACATGTGTCTCTTTCCCTTCGGTTTCCTCAGTGTGTATGCCCAGCAGTGGGATTGCTGGATCATAAGGCAGTTGTATTTCTAGTTTGTTAAGGAATCTCCACACTGTTCTCCATAGTGGCTGTAGTAGTTTGTATTCCCACCAACAGTGTAAGAGGGTTCCCTTTTCTCCACACCCTCTCCAGCATTTATTGCTTGTAGACTTTTGGATTGCAGGCATTCTGACTGGTGTGAAATGGTACTTCATAGTGGTTTTGATTTGCATTTCTCTGATAATGAGTGATGTTGAGCATCTTTTCATGTGTTTGTTAGCCATCTGTATGTCTTCTTTGGAGAAATGTCTGTTTAGTTCTTTGGCCCATTTTTTGATTGGGTCATTTATTTTTCTGGAATTGAGCTGTAGGAGTTGCTTGTGTATTTTTGAGATTAGTTGTTTGTCAGTTGCTTCATTTGCTATTATTTTCTCCCATTCTGAAGGCTGTCTTTTCACCTTGCTAATAGTTTCCTCTGTTGTGCAGAAGCTTTTAAGTTTAATTAGGTCCCATTTGTTTATTTTTGCTTTTATTTCCAATATTGTGGGAGGTGGGTCATAGAGGATCCTGCTGTGATGTATGTCAGAGAGTGTTTTGCCTATGTTCTCCTCTAGGAGTTTTATAGTTTCTGGTTTTACGTTTAGATCTTTAATCCATTTTGAGTTTATTTTTGTGTATGGTGTTAGAAAGTGGTCTAGTTTCATTCCTTTACAAGTGGCTGACCAGTTTTCCCAGCACCACTTGTTAAAGAGATTGTCTTTAATCCATTGTATATTCTTGCCTCCTTTGTCAATGATAACGTGTCCATATGTGCGTGAACTTATCTCTGGGCTTTCTATTTTGTTCCATTGATCTATATTTCTGTCTTTGTGCCAGTACCATACTGTCTTGATAAATGTGGCTTTGTAGTAGAGCCTGAAGTCAGGTAGGTTGATTCCTCCAGTTCCATTCTTCTTTCTCAAGATAGCTTTGGCTATTCAAGGTTTTTTGTACTTCCATACAAATTGTGCAATTATTTGTTCTAGCTCTGTGAAGAATACCATTGGTAGCTTGATAGGGATGCATTAAATCTATAAATTGCTTTGGGTACTATACTCATTTTCACTATATTGATTCTTCCAATCCATGAACATGGTATATTTCTCCATCTATTAGTGTCCTCTTTGATTTCTTTCACCAGTGTTTTATAGTTTTCTATATATAGGTCTTTAGTTTCTTTACGTAGATATATTCCTAAGTATTTTATTCTTGTCATTGTAATGGTGAATGGAATTGTTTCCTTAATTTCTCTTTCTGTTTTCTCATTATTAGTGTATAGAAATGCAAGGGATTTCTGTGTGTTGATTTTATATCCTGCAACTTTACTATATTCATTTATTAGCTCTAGTAATTTTATGGTGGAGTCTTTAGGGTTTTCTATGTAGAGGATCATGTCATCTACAAATAGTGAGAGTTTTACTTTTTCTTTTCCAATTTGGATTCCTTTTATTTCTTATTCTGCTCTGATTTCTGTGGCCAAAACTTCTAAAACTATGTTGAATAGTAATGGTGAAAGTGGGCACCCTTGTCTTGTTCCTGACTTTAGAGGAAATGCTTTCAATTTTTCACCATTGAGGATAATGTTTGCTGTGGGTTTGTCATATATAGCTTTTATTATGTTGAGGTATGTTCGTTCTATTCCTGCTTTCTGGAGAGTTTTTATCATAAATGGATGTTGAATTTTGTCAAAGGCTTTCTCTGCATCTATTGAGATAATCATATGGTTTTTATTTTTCAATTTTTTAATGTGATGTATTACACTGATTGATTTGCGGATATTGAAGAATCCTTGCATCCATGGGATAAAGCCCACTTGGTCATGGTGTATGATCTTTTTAATGTGTTGTTGGATTCTGATTGCTATAATTTTGTTAAGGATTTTTGCATCTATTTTCATCAGTGATATTGGCCTGTAGTTTTCTTTTTTTGTGGTATCTTTTTCAGGTTTTGGTATTAGTGTGATGGTGGCCTCATAGAATTTGTTTGGAATTTTACCTTCCTCAGCAATTTTCTGGAAGATTTTGAGTAGGATAGGTGTTACCTCTTCTCTAAATTTTTGGTAGAATTCAGCTGTGAAGCCGTCTGGACCTGGGCTTTTGTTTGCTGGAAGATTTCTGAATACAGTTTCAATTTCCGTGCTTGTGATGGGTCTGTTAAAATTTTCTATTTCTTCCTGGTCCAGTTTTGGAAAGTTGTACTTTTCTAAGAATTTGTCCATTTCTTTCAAGTTGTCCATTTTATTGGCATATAATTGTTGATAGTAGTCTCTTATGATCCTTTGTATTTCTGTGTTGTCTGCTGTGATCTCTTCATTTTCATTCCTAATATTATTGACTTGATTTTTCTCCCTTTGTTTCTTGATGAGTCTGGCTAATGGTTTGTCAATCTTATTTATCCTTTCAAAGAACCAGCTTTTGGCTTTGTTGATTTTTGCTATGGTCTCTTTTGTTTCTTTTGCATTTATTTCTGCCCTAATTTTTAAGATTTCTTTCCTTGTACTAACTCTGGGGTTCTTCATTTCTTCCTTTTCTAGTTGCTTTAGGTGTAGAGTTAGGTTATTTATTTGACTTTTTTCTTGATTCTTGAGGTATGCCTGTATTGCTATGAACTTTCCCCTTAAGACTGCTTTTATGGTGTCCCACTGGTTTTGGATTGTTGTGTTTTTATTTTCATTCTTTTCTATGCATATTTTGATTTCCTTTTTGATTTCTTCTGTGATTTGTTGGTTATTCAGCAGCATGTTGTTCAGCCTCCATATGTGGGAATTTTTAATAGTTTTTCTTCTGTAATTGAGATCTAATCTTACTGCATTGTGGTCAGAAAAGATGCTTGGAATGATTTCTATTTTTTTGAATTTACCAAGGCTAGATTTATGGCCCAGGATGTGATCTATCCTGGAGAAGGTTCCATGTGCACTTGAGAAAAAGTGAAATTCATTGTTTTGGGATGAAATGTCGTATAGATATTAATTAGGTCTAACTGGTCTATTGTATCATTTAAAGTTTGTGTTTCCTTGTTAATTTTCTGTTTAGTTGATCTATCCATAGGTGTGAGTGGGGTATTAAATTCTCCCACTATTATTGTGTTATTGTTAATGTCTCCTTTCATACTTGTTAGCATTTGTCTTACATATTGTGGTGCTCCGGTGTTGGGTGCAATTATATTTATAAATGTTATATCTTCTTCTTGGACTGATCCTTTGATCATTATGTAGTGACTGTCTTTGTCTCTTTTCACAGCCTTTGTTTTAAAGTCTATTTTATCTGATATGAGTATTGCTACTCCTGCTTTCTTTTGGTCCCTATTTCTATGGAAAATCTTTTTCCAGCCCTTCACTTTCAGTCTGTATGTGTCCCCTGTTTTGAGGTGGGTCTCTTGTAGACAGCGTATGTAGGGGTTTTGTTTTTGTATCCATTCAGCCAGTTTTTGTCTTTTGGTTGGGGCATGCAACCCATTTATGTTTAAGGTAATTACTGATAAGTATGATCCTGTTGCCATTTGCTTTATTGTTTTGGGTTTGAGTTTATACACTGTTTTTGTGTTTCCTGTCTAGAGAATATCCTTTAGTATTTGTTGGAGAGCTGGTTTGGTGGTGCTGAATTCTCTCAGCTTTTGCCTGTCTTTAAAGCTTTTGATTTCTCCTTCATATTTGAATGAGATCCTTGCTGGGTACAATAATCTGGGCTGTAGGTTATTTTCTTTCATCACTTTAAGTATGTCTTGCCATTCCCTCCCGGCTTGAAGAGTTTCTATTGAAAGATCAGCTGTTATCCTTATGGGAATTCCCTTGTGTGTTATTTGTTGTTTTTCCCTTGCTGCTTTTAATATTTGTTCTTTGTGTTAGATCTTTGTTAATTTGATTAATATGTGTCTTGGGGTGTTTCACCGTGGGTTTATCCTGTTTGGGACTCTCTGGTTTTCCTGAACTTGAGTGATTATTTCCTTCCCCATTTTAGGGAAGTTTTCAACTATTATCTCCTTGAGTATTTTCTCATGGTCTTTCTTTTTGTCTTCTTCTTCTGGGACCCCTATGATTCGAATGTTGTAGCGTTTAATATTGTCCTGGATGTCTCTGAGATTGTCCTCATTTCTTTTAATTCGTTTTTCTTTTTTCCTCTCTGATTCATTTATTTCTACCATTCTATCTTCTAATTCACTAATCCTATCTTCTGCCTCTGTTATTCTACTATTTGTTGCCTCCAGAGTGTTTTTCATTTCATTTATTGCATTATTCATTTTATATTGACTCCTTTTTATTTCTTCTAGGTCCTTGTTAAACCTTTCTTGTGTCTTCTCAATCCTTGTTTCCAGGCTATTAATCTGTGATTCCATTTTGATTTCAAGATTTTGGATCAATTTCACTATCATTATTCAGAATTCTATATCAGGTAGTTTCCCTATCTCTTCCTCTTTTGTTTGGTTTGGTGGGCATTTATCCTGTTCCTTTACCTGCTGGGTGTTCCTCTGTCTCTTCATCTTGTTTAAATTGCTGAGTTTGGGGTGTCCTTTCTGTATTCTGGCAGTTGATGGGGTTCTCTTTATTGTGGGCTTTCCTTATGTTTGTGGGTTTGTATAGGTGGCTTGTCAAGGTTTCTTGGTTAGGGAAGCTTGTGTCAGTGTTCTGGTGGGTGGAGCTGTATTTCTTCTCTCTGGAGTGCAATGAAGTGTCCAGTAATGAGTTATGAGATGTCTATGGTTTTGGGGTGACTTTGGGCAGCCTGTATCTTGGAGCTCAGGGCTGTGTTCCTGTGTTGCTGGAGAATTTGCTTAGTATGTCTTGCCCTGGAACTTGTTGGCCCTTGTGTGGTGCTTGGTTTCAGTGTAGGTATGGAGGCGTCTGATGAGCTCCTGTCAATTAATGTTCCCTGGAGTCAGGAGTTCCCTGGAGTCAGAGTTTGGACTTCAGCCTCCTGCTTCCAGTTATCAGTCTTATTTTTGCGTCATTTCAAAACTTCTCCTTCTATACAGCACCACTGATAAAACATCTACGTTAAAGATGAAAAGTTTCTCCACCATGAGGGTCACCCAGAGAGGTTCACAGCGTTACACGGAGAAGAGAAGAGGGATGCGGGAGTTAGAGGTGACCCAAATGAGATGAGGTGGAATCAATACAGGAGGGAGTGGGCTAGCCAGTAATCACTTCCTTATGTGCACCCCACAACTGGACAGCTCAGAGATGTTCACGGAGTTATACAGAGAAGAGAAGAAGGAGGAAGGAGACAGAGGTGGCTAGGAGGATAAAAGGGGGGAATGAAAAGGAGGGAGACAGATCCAGCCAGTAATCAGTTCCCTAAGTGTTCGCCACCATCTGGAACACACAGAAATTCACAGAGTTGGGTAGGGTAGAGAAGGGTTAGGGAGGAGACACAGGCGACCTGGTGGAGAAAAAGGAGAGTCTAAAGGGAGAGAGAGCAGTCAAGCCAGTAATCTCGCTCCCTCGTGAAAAATGAGTACTGAAAATTGAGTTCTTAAAGGTACAAAATTTGTAACAAATACATAAAAGCAAAAATTGAAAATTAGAGTAGAGTTTGGAATTTCAAAAATAAAATGTTAAAGAAAAGAAGAACAAAAAGTCAAAAAATTATAATATATATATATATATATATATATGAAGTTTGCTTTAAAAAAGGGTCTTTTTTTTTTTTGCTAAGTAATAGTAGGTTATAAAAGTGAAAATTAAAGGAATAATATAGGACTTAAAATTCTTTAAGAAATTTAAAAAGAAAGAATGATCGTAAAAATAGTAAAAATATATCTATGACTTTCTCTAGTTTTGTTGTGGGTATTGTGGGTTCAGTTCATTTTCAGCTAGTTCCTTGGTCTGACTTATATTTCTCAAGATCTATAGGCCCCTTCCTATGTAGTTGGTACTAACCACAGGGTTTTAATCTATTGCCTGTAGCTTCCAAGGTGGTTCCCTCTGTTATAGCTTCTTCTGTTTGCTGGTCTCTTCAGTGTCTGATTTCCACCCTGACACAAAGGGGACGGTGGAGGACACTTTTTTTTTTTTTTTTTTTTAGGCTCACTTGTTTAGTCACACTGTGGGGAGGGAGGGACCCTTCAAACAAATAACACTGGCGTGTGCTTGCAGTGCATCAGCCACACTGGGTCTGCCCCCGCTCACGGCGCGTGTAGCCTCCCTGCCCACACTGTTCAGGCTCTAGGTTGCTCCACCGGGAACCATCCGTGACTGGCCCTGGGCTGCTTGCACCTCCCCGGTCCATGCTGCTCAGGTTCAGGCACTCAGGTAGCCCTCAGAGGCACAGAATTGATTGGGCCTGCATTTTGTGGCCTTCCCAGGTCCAAGCAGCTCAGGTGATGAGGTGTTTGGTGAGCGCGGTTGCTGCGACTTATCACCTCCCCACAGCTCGGTTTTCTGGGTGTACAACAGGCGCACCTTTTCAGGTGGATGTTGACCGTCCAGACCCCCAAGAAGTTTTAGTTAGCAAAGAAGCCTGCTTACAGTTTTATAGATAATGTCTCTCTGGGGCTGCGAATGCCCCTTTCTGGCTCTGGCTGCCTGTCACCAGAGGGGGATGGTCTGCAGCTGGCTATCTCTGTTCAGTCGTTTGTTCCGTGTGTGGACCTGGCGGTGTCTTAGGTTAGGGCTGGCTTTTTGTGTGGTAGATATCCCACAGTCTGGTTTGCTAGACCAAATTATTTCACTCAGATAGCTCTCAGGGTATTCAGGCCAGATCCTTACTCTAAGCGATGCAGCCCGCGGTGTGCCTCCCTGCCCAGCCCCCGCTTGCTAGTGGCATGTGCAGGCGTCTGGGCTGCTTCTCCACTGGGGGAGTTACCCTAGGGCTTGTAATCTGCGGGTTTTAATTGTTTATTTTTTTTCCCCTCCCTGTTATGTTGCCCTCTGTGCTTCCAAGGCTCAGCACAGATTCAGCAGTGAGAAGGTTTCCTGGTGTTTGGAAACTTCTCTCTTTTTAAGACTCCCTTCCTGGGACGGAACTCCGTCCCTCCCTCTTTTCTCTCTTTTTTTTGTCTTTTATATTTTTTAAAAATATGGAACGCTTCACGAATTTGCGTGTCATCCTTGTGCAGGGGCCATACTAATCTTCTCTGTATCGTTCCAATTTTAGTATATGTGCTGCCAAAGCGAGCACTATAGAATGTTTTGTCAAGTAGTACATGCTCGTTTATTGTTGTTGAATGGATCAGGACTTATTTCTCATTTTATATCAACTTTTAATATACCTGAACAACTCCTTAAATTTGTTTGGAAGGATAAAATTGTTGGTAATAGCTGGCATAACTATCTAGCAAAAAATGAAGTTTTGCCCCCCAACATCTAATATTAATAAAATATTAGTACAATTATAGCCCCAGTGCAAATGTAAACAAAACATTTTTGATTAATATCTTGAAATCTACATATAAAATCTATGGGTGTGTAAAATCATCATAAATAGGCAAGATGCTCAGAAGTGAGACTATAGAAATGTACAACTAAATAAAATTTTTAAAAAGTTATGGCCAAAAATATGCCTCAATAGTCACACACAAACACATAAAACTGGAGAAATTTTACTATCTGAAATATCTAAGATGTGAGAGCATCTGTGGATGGTGCCAATGTCAATTCCTGGTTTTGATATTATGGTATTTAAGATAATGGGAGAAATTGGGTGAAGAGCTCATCGGACATTTCTGAATTTTTCTGTAATATCCTGTATGTCCACTATTATTTAAAAATAAAAAAGCTAATTATAAAAAGTCATTTGAAAAAATAATTTGTAAAAATTACTTGAGTGTCTGTTTAGTGTAGGAAAATAGGCATATGAGTATATAACAGTAATAGGCAAATCAAATATATATATACTTGGTCACCATTTTGATTATATGTATTATATAATATTAAATATGTTATGTATAATATATTTATATATATTAAATATATATTTGCTCTAACTCCATATATAGTTTAAGAAGACAACAAGGAAGCTCTTATATACCATCATCTTGGGAAAAACGTGGGCAAAGAACTTTGGAACTGGTAGCAAAGATGACAGTATTTTAGTGGAAAATCTGAAGACAGCTCTAACTATTCAAAATACGGATACACTTTAACTCAGGATTCTCCAGCTCTGGCACAATTGACAATCTGATCCAGATCATTGTGGTGGGATCTGTCCTGTGCATTGTAGGGTACTTTGCAATATTTCTAACCACTTCTGAGCCCTCCATGTGTGACAACCACAGCTACAGTGAGAGTTTGACTTTCACTATCTTATATTTCTGTATCACTGATATTCTAGCAGTTTAATTTTAAAGGACATGAAGGACCATCAAAGGGAGAGTAGCACAGGCACACGATGACAGGTTATGCATGTGTGTATATACGCTCGTTGTGTCCGACTCTTTGCGATCCTGTGGACAATAACCCACCAGGCTCCTCCATCCATGGGATTCTCCAGGCAAGAATACTGGAGTTGATTCTATGCCCTCATCCAGGAGACCTGCCCAACCCAGGGACCAAATTAACATTTCCTGTGTCTCCTGTGGCTCATGCATTACAGGTAGATTCTTTACCCACTGAACCACCTGGGAAGCCCATGATACAGTCATATAAATAATAAATCATTAGAGTCGTAATTGGAGGCAAGTCTATGAGAAATTATTAAGAAGGAAAAAAGATAGGGAAAATGATTGCACTAAGACATGAGGAGCAATTTTGATGTGCAAAGGGTCCTATTCATGCTTTGTATAAAAGTGTATTGGCATGTATATGTAGATAGTATACAAAGGTAAGTTTTACAATAAGTTAAGAATTTATGGGACAAAATGTCAGTGGGAATGAAGTTAGTCTATGTCAAGTGGTTTCAAAACAACTGTATGTAACAAAATTGGGTTAAAATCTAAAGAAAATTATATAGAAATATGAAATATTAATGATTTAACAACATCAACATGGGTCACCAATACAAAATTAAATTGCCAAGACTTGGGGATAGAAAAAAAGAATATAACAGAATGAATTTTTAAATGTAGTAGAATGCATTGCCTGAGTTATTTCCTCTTATATGAATATGTGTGGATTTTTATTTGTTTTAGGAAGACACAAGTGATCTTTAGTTAAATGGTAATGAAGCATGCCTTCCACATGAAGGCCAGGTTTGATGCAACTTTCAGAAACAGATCTAATCACACACACACACACACACACACACAAATAATGGAAAGCAAAACAAAAGAAAGCAAAGGAAAACAGCAATATAAAGACTTGGAGAAATTAAATAGAGTGATTTATTAGCACTAAAGATGTAGTTACTTCACTGCCATTTTATTTAGAATAAATTCATTTAGAATGAAGAATTCTAACCTGAGAACTCATTTCTTTCAGAAAAATTTAAAAAATGAAAAAGCAATGGAGGGAGCGCATGAGCTTGATTGACATATTGGTCACATGAAAACTATATACACTCACAATTTCTCTCAAATACATCTCTACATACACATACAGGCATGCATGTGTGCTAAGTTGCTTGAGTTGTGCTCGACTCTTTGTGACCCTATGGGACAGTAGCCCACCAGGCTCCTCTGTTCAAGGAATTCCCCAGGCAAGAATACTGGAGTGGGTTGCCATGCCCTCCTTCAGGGGATCTTCCCAACCCAGGGATCAAACCAGCATCTCTTATGTGTTCTTTACCATTAGCACCACCTGGGAAGCCCCCTTCAGTTCAGTTCAGTTCAGTTCAGTTGCTCAGTCATGTCCAACTCATTGTGACCCCATGGACTGCAGGACGCCAGACTTCCTTGTCCAGCCCTTATACATACATAAAACAGCTAAATAGCAAATAGCCAGTCTATGGGGGTAAAAAAAAAAAAAAAAAAAACCATAACAATTCGTTGTTTGAAAGATTGAAAGTAACAACAGAAAAATTCTCCTATCTGCCTATACTAAAGCAAAAAAATTCACACAGATAATTTGAAATAAAGTAAATGACTAATCAATCCATATACATATTCATCCTCTCAGGTAATGAGATAGTTTCAAGGTAAGCACATCTGTATCCCCCCTTTACACTTCTTAATTTTTTCTTTTCTTTTTTTTTTTTTTTTCACAGAAAATAATGTGAAAAATGTCTCTCACGCCTGCTGTTGCAAAGATATATTTGCAAGCAGTTATTGGCGTGAAATGTTCTCACCATTACAGAAACATTATGGGAATATGCTCCATTTTAAAAGTTAAAAAGAAATGCTTTCACTTTATTTTATAGCCCTCCAACTAATACCCTAACTCTCTATTCCAGGTAATTAAGATATTTGGGCAAACGTTCTACTCTTACTGGAAGGAATTTATGTGTCTCCCCCATTTTCTAATGGGGCTTCCATTCTTAATACTTAATGGACATCACATAGCATCGTCTTCCTGAATTCTATGTTCACTACTCTTTTTAGCATCATTAAAATACATTGATATTTTAATCAAGCAAGAAAACAACCACATTTCCAGTTTTTTAAGGAAACTCCACACTGTTCTCCATAGCAGCTGTACTAGTTTGCATTCCCACCAACAGTGTAAGAGGGTTCCCTTTTCTCCACACCCTCTCCAGCATCTATTGCTTGTAGACTTTTGGATTGCAGCCATTCTGACTGGTGTGTAATGGTACCTCATAGTGGTCTTGATTTGCATTTCTCTGATAATGAGTGATGTTGAGCATCTTTTCATGTATTTGTTAGCCATCTGTATGTCTTCTTTGGAGAAATGTCTATTTAGTTCTTCGGCCCATTTTTTGATTGGGTCATTTATTTTTCTGTAATTGAGCTGCAGGAGTTGCTTGTATATTTTTGAGATTAGTTGTTTGTCAGTTGCTTCATTTGCTATTATTTTCTCCCATTCTGAAGGCTGTCTTTTCACCTTGCTTATAGTTTCTTTTGTTGTGCAGAAGCTTTTAAGTTTAATTAGGTCCCATTTGTTTATTTTTGCTTTTATTTCCAGTATTGTGGGAGGTGGGTCATAGAGGATCCTGCTGTGATGTATGTCAGAGAGTGTTTTGCCTATGTTCTCCTCTAGGAGTTTTATAGTTTCTGGTCTTATGTTTAGATCTTTAATCCATTTTGAGTTTATTTTTGTGTATGGTGTTAGTGTTTTGGTTTCATTCTTTTACAAGTGGTTGACCAGTTTTCCTAGTACCAATCCCACTGCTGGGCATACACACTGAGGAAACCAGAATTGAAAGAGACACGTGGTCCCCAATGTTCATTGCAGCACTGTTTATAATAGCCAGGACATGGAAGCAACCTAGATGTCCATCAGCAGATGAATGGATAAGAAAGCTACAATACATATACACAATGGAATATTACTCAGCCATTAAAAAAATACATTTGAATCAGTTCTGATGAGGTGGATGAAACTGGAGCCTATTATACAGAGTGAAGTAAGCCAGAAAGAAAAACACCAATACAGTATACTAACACATATATATGGAATTTAGAAAGATGGTAACAGTAACCCTGTATACGAGACAGCAAAAGAGACACTGATGTATAGAACAGTCTTTTGGACTCTGTGGGAGAGGGAGAGGGTGGGATGATTTTGGGAGAATGGCATTGAAACATGTATAATATCATATATGAATTGAGTCACCAGTCCAGGTTCAATGCACGATACTGGATGCTTGGGGCTGGTGCACTGGGACGACCCAGAGGGATGGTATGGGGAGGGAGGAGGGAGGAGGGTTCAGGATGGTGAACACATGTATACAATGTGATATATGACAAAACCAATACAATATTGTAAAGTTAAAAAATAAAATTAAATTAAAAAAAAAAAAAAAAGGAAAAGAAAACAACCACAATGGTCTCTGGGATACACTGAGATAAACATTTTCTCAGGTAAATGTTCTTGGGTTTCATTCTATTTGTCATTCTTCTGCAGTGTGTTTTGGGCTTTTGAACTCACCTGCATGGGAACGTTGAGAGGAAAGACCTCGTGTGGAAGTCTGAAACCCTTCCTGGATGGTTGGTGATGGAGACTGAAGCTCTGTCCCCAGACAAGTCAGCAGGAAAGGGCCAAGCATTAGTCCTTCACCAGACTTTGGACTCTAAAAGCAACAACTTGTCTCGTCCATGCCCAGGTTGTACAAGTTCAGGGATACAGCAGAGGAGATATTCACAGTTCTCATTATGTATATTCCCCTCTAGTTATTAATACAATGACCTGTAAGCACATGAAATTCCTGAGGGAGTTGGTCTGGACAGAAAGGATGTTTTTCCCTATTGATAGTCTGTTCTCAGGACACCAGGTAATAAAGCCAGTAAAACTAAATTTGTATTAATATTTCTCTATTAACTCTCTTGTCCTCCAGCTATCTAAATCTCCCAGCACTTTATCCCAATCCCAAGCTTAAGTTTTCTCTAGCCTGTGAGACTCAGGTAACTTGACTAGGTCCCTTGGTTCAATAAAGCATTGACCTATGGTGGGGACTTAGCTCATGAAATCCTTAGAAAAGCTTTTTTACCCTTTCTGAGAGGGACAAGTGTGTTCCTTTAATGTTAAACATTGGGCAGTTCACTCCATGGCTTCCTGACACTTTTGCTAAAACCTTTAGGAATTCCATATTACATCTGAAGTTAAGAGCTAACAATTAGCCCTTGATTTAAAAAGGTTTGTAAGTTGTGAGATATATTTAGATACTGCCAAACACCATAACCTACCTCAACAGATTACAGAGATTATCAGATTTAATTTTTAGAGAAGCTTCTTCTGTGAGGTAGTATTACTATAACTCCATCCTCCATTTCAGGAATGAGGTTCAGAGGAATTTCACATTCTGCTAAAAATTACAAACCTGTTTTGGGATGGAGTCTTGACTGGAATTTTATCAGGATGTTTCCAGTTCTCTAACTCTGGTTTACAGTTCCCAGTCAGAGAACTGGGTTTTGATCCTGGAGATATGTGGCAATGTCAAAGAAGATGCTGCTAAACACCCACAATACCCAGGACTCAACACAGATAATTGTCCTGCAAAACTGTTAACAGCTATAATGTTATAAACACACTTTAAACCAGCACTGCTCCAAGTTTCTAGCTTCCCAGGTGGCTCAGTGGTTAAGAACCTGTCTATCAATGCAGGGTATGTGGATTCGATCCCGGAGTCAGGAGATCCCCTGGAGAAGGAAATGGTAACCCACTCTAGAATTCTTGCCTGGGAAATCTGGACAGAGGAGTCTGGAGGGCTACAGTCCATGAAGTCTCAAAGAGTTGAACACAACTGAGTGACTAGCACACATACACAGCTCCAAGTGTACTGTGCATACACGTCACTGAGGATTCTAATTCAACTATAAATTCCAGCTAAGTAGGTGTTCAGTGGGCCCAAGGGCCTGGCATTTTTAACAGCTACCAGGAGGTGTGATGCTGCAGGTCCTGGTCTGTGGGTCACACTTTGAGTAACAAGGCTATAACTGTGAGTAAGTCATAGGTAAGTTTAGGTGTTCTGTACCAAAAGAAAATCCACTTTTGTACGTAATTTTGAAAGCAAAAGGTTTTACTCACTGCAGAGGTTGTAATGAAATCTGTTTTTGATTCTTCATATAAGGATTCTTGTTGTTTATTCAGTCCCTAAGTCATGTCCAACTCTTTGCCACCCCATGAGCTGCAGCATGCCAGGATTCCCTGTCCTTCACTATCTCCCAGAGTTTGCTCTTGAATTGTATCAAATCACATACATCAAGAAAATACTTTGTAATAACAGGCAAAATAAATGTCTCAAAAATATGTCCACATCCTAATCCTAATAACTTTTAATATACATACATAAAGGCAAATTGTTGCAGAAGCTAATAGAAGTATTCTTGTTCAGGTTTCAGAGACTGTAATAGGCCTCTGACTGAACAGAGACCCTGAAGAGAGTTACATGCCAAACTGCTGACCAACAGAAAGGTGTGTGTGCTCCATCATGTCCGACTCTGCCACCCAATGGATGGTAGCCCACTGGGCTCCTCTGTCCATGGGATTTTCCAGGCAAGAATACTGGAGTGGATTGCCATTTCCTCCAGCAAGGGATCTTCCCAACATGGGGACTGAACCTGCAACTCCTGCATTGGCAGGTTGATTCTTTCCCACTGAGCCGCTTAGGAAGCCCCATGAATTACCTGGGTTTGTATAAAGTCATTACAATGGACTTCTGAATGTGGAGGAAAGAGGAAGAAAAATTGGAGTCAGAGATTTGAGGATGTTACACTGCTGGCTTTGAAGATGAGGAAGGACCATGAGACAAGGAATGAAGGTGCCCCTAGAAAGTAATCTAGGAAGGCAAGACCTTCTTCCCTGGAATGTCCACATGGATCCCAGATTTCCCAGACATCCTGTATTTGGCTCAATAAATGAGCTCTGGCTTCTGACTTCTAGAACTTCTAGAACTGTAAATGCAGGTACAAGTTTATAATTAGAGACATAGCTCAACAACAAGTGGAGGAGCACATAGAGAAATGCTTTTATAGTTAAGACAGAAGCAAGGCAGAGATGCACAGCTGGAGAGAAAGGGGGTGGGTGTCCCCCCAGTGAGGAGGAGCATAGTAAAGTGACAATTAAGTGATTTACACGGGTCAGTTCTTTCTGGTCATGGTTTACCTTCAGCCAATTATTTGGCTTCTTTTTCCACACCTGACCTACCCTGGGACTCTCCCTTGGATGCACCTGCATCCCTCAGCCAAGATGGATCTCAAAGTGAAGGCTTCTGGGAGGAGCAAGACTCTTAATGGCCTGGCATTATCCCCTGAGTTTTGACCTCCAAATAAACTTTCTGAGCATGTGCAGGGTCTCCCTTCTCCTAAAAGCAGGGGTGGGGAGAGGGGGAGGGGGGAGTGAGATCCCTTAATCCTTTGCTTTGTCCTGGCCATGTCTATACATTAAGATGTTTACAAGAGGTGAAGACTGGCTGTTTACCCTATTTACCCTGTTTCTGTTGTTACTTCCATTTCAGAGGTCAAACGAGGCCAATTGTAAATGCCTTAAACTGGAGCCCACCTATCTCTTGTCTCAGGAAATGTAAACAGGAGGCCAGTTGTAAATATTTAACCTGAAGCCCATCTATGTCCTGCCTCACTTTGACCCTATATGGTCTAACCAGTACTGTCAAGGTGTTGTTGAAATAATATATTAGCAAAAGAGTGATGACATATACTAAAATATGGTTATTAATTTCAAATTTCATTATAATGTCTCCTTTCACCTTATTTCTTTCCCTGTTCATCTATACTCCTGTCTTGGCTTCATGCAGAAATGCTACTCTTCAAGAACCATTATCTTTTTGACTTTCTGTAACAATATGTAGATCTTAAACCCGTTGTCTTATTCTTTAACTACATATGGATATTTTTGCTTGGTTATTAAAATCTTTTCTTGAGTGGTCATTAGCTTACAATATTTCCAAAACTCCCTTAAAATCCCCTATCTTTAACCCTCTAGTGATATTTCTAAACTATTTAATTATCCTACTCTATCCCTAACAAGTGTGCTTAATTAAAAGAATAAATACATAAATAATACACACATGTACATACTTCATAATTTTGGATGTGTAAGTGAAAAGTGAAAGTGAAGTAACTCAGTCATGTCCGACTCTTAGTGACCCCATGGACTGCAGCCTACCAGGCTCCTCCATCCATGGGATTTGCCAGGCAAGAGTACTGGAGTGGGGTGCCATTGCCTTCTCCGTTTTGACTACACAAGTACTTTTATAGTTTCAGATTTTCTCACAGCATTCTTCTTTACAAATTATGATAATTTTTTTCATATTACCTTTGGAAGTAAGGAAAGGGGGGCTGAGGAATTGCATTTCTAAAAAATACATAACAAAACAATAAAATTATCATACACCTTCTCAAGTTGTGTAAAAATGGAAGCAGGCAGTACATACTGTAAACTGTTAAATGACTTTCTAAATTCTTCAACTGGTACACTGTAAATGAGTACAGTTTACTGCTTGTACTTTTGCTTTAATAAATTTATTAGAATTTTAAAAATGTAATGTCCATGCCAAGGTAGGATCTGGAGCAAATATAGCTGAGTCACAGCTGACTGGAATGGGAGATATCTCTTCTAACAGGCAGAAATTAAGGTTTCACATGTGTGTATTAAGATAGTAAAATTAAGGTAATTCACATTTAATAAATTTATTTCCCCTTGCAAATTAGAAGCTTAACCTCCACATATGAAAGTTGTTCAGTGACAAATTCTTCAAGACAGAAGAGCAGTACAACCACACACAACATCGTGGATGAGCCTTTGAAATACAAGGTAGAGGTTCATGCCGACTACAGACTCATGAGAAGCCCTGCAGAGATCAGAACAACTTCACACTGTTCCATCTCATTTGAAAAGAGAGATACTATATTAAACAATTTTATTTTAGGCAAGTTTGTATGCAGCAATAAGTAAATGATGAAATAATCAAACTGGATGAAACTGAGAGCAATAATAATAAACTGATTCTATGTATTCTAGGACCTTGTTCTGAAGTTGAAGATAACATTCATAATCACTCAGTTGTTCAAGTTTGTTTCATATAGCTCTTTGAAAAAGGGACTCCAGTGAGGTCCCTTTGATGCCCCATGGCGAGGTTGGAAGGACATGGATGTTTGCACAACACCTGTGTCCACAAATCACATACTGAAGAGAATCTGAGTTTTCTGTGTCATCCTTTAATAATGAGGATAATACTTAATGGATATTATTGATACTGTTCATTCTCTGCCCCCATAGAGGCCTGACAAAATTATGAATAGATGGAGATATTTTATTAAGAGAAATGGAAAGAATAATAATTACTGATAGCACTAGAAATTTCTAATCAGGAATAAATAAATATATATATATATATATATATATATATATATCCCACAAGTCCTTCAACTTAAAGAATGTACCTTTCAAACAGATACTCATAGTCCATATTTTAGTGAATCTATGAATCACCTGAAAATATAGATTTAGTATAGTAATAAATGCATGATTTCATATTTTGCTTTGTCTTAACTAAAGTGAAGTCTAGGGTCATATTATATCAATCTATTTTTTCATATTTGTCTTTCAGTGTAGATTTAACTTGGAAACATGTAGTATATTATCAGTATTTGCCAGTAATGATGGAAGACACAGTGGACACCAGCTGTATATCAGAACAAGATCCTAATAATTAGAACAAGATCCTATGATCAGTGATAACAATGAGTAATTTAAAATTTGTATTATCAAGAAGAGTAATTAGGACAGGCATATGCACAGAATGATGTTGTGAAAAATTATAACTACGTTATCAGTTTTCCTCTTTTATAAACTTATTAATAGTTGTGAATGCCAAAAGTAGGGATCTTCCCCCAGAGGGGTTGAATAATTCATAACTCTTCTTTTAGTCAAGCAAAAGAAAACAATGCTCACTCTAGCCTTACTATTTCATCTGAGGAGAAATTATTCTTAAGAGATCATGTGGTCCCTTGATATAAATGGGAATTTCCAATGTTTTATATCCAAAACTGGAAACATGGGAAAATAGGAAACTTAAAAGGGACAAATATAGGATATCAGACATCACAAAGCATAAAAGTGAGTTACATAAATTGTACAAAGTAGAAATCAAAATAAAAATTTCAAGAAAAATAGAAGAGGCATCTTCTCTTTCCACAATCTGACCAAACAATGGCAACACTGGGCTCAATGTTTGAGCTCTGCTACTACAGGTACTTCTTAAGATCTATGACAATAGGACCTTTTAAAATTACCTTTCCAAAGAGTTTTTGCAGACCCTTCTTTAAGTCTTTATTCCTCAGACTGTAGATGAAGGGGTTCAGCATGGGTGTGACCACAGTGTACATCACCGAGGCTGTTGCACTTGAGTGTGAGCTGCGAGTACCAGCCAAGCTAAGGTAAACACCTAAGCCTGTACAATAAAATATCGAGACAACTAAAAGGTGCGATGCACAGCTGGAAAATGCCTTATACTTCCCCTGAGCAGATGAGATTCTATGTATGGAGGAAACTATCTTAGAGTACGAGTAAATGATACATATAAGGGAACCACCAGCCAGGAACACAGTTTTAAAATACATCTCCAAATTATTGAGAAAAGTGTCAGAACAGGCAAGTTGGATCATCTGATTGAGTTCACAGAAAAAATGGGGAATTTCTAAGACTGTACAGAAGGACAGTCTAAACATCATTAAGCTTTCTAACAAGGAATTCAGGACACTGATGATCCAGGACACCAGCACCATCAGTCCACAGATCCGAGGGCTCATGATGACCGTGTAGTGCAGGGGGTGGCAGATGGCCACAAAGCGGTCATAGGCCATCACAGTCAGGAGGAAGACGTCCAATCCTATAAAGAGTGCAAAAAATTGCATCTGGATAATACAGCCTTCATAGGTTATAACTTTACTCTGTGCCCAAATGTTCTTCAACATCTTTGGGATGGTGGTGGAGGTGAAGCAGATGTCTACAAAGGACAGGTTGGAGAGGAAGAAGTACATGGGGGTGTGCAGGTGGGGGTCTGAGCTGACGGCCAGGATGATGAGCAGGTTTCCAAATATAGTGATCAGGTACATGGAGAGAAAAAGCCCAAATATGAGGGGCTGCAGTTCAGGTGACTCTGAAAATCCCATAAGAAGAAATTCTGAACTTGCTGTTTGGTTCCTTACTGTCTCGTGGTGGGTATGATTACCAGGAAAGTGGTAAATATCATGACTGTTTTCATACAAACTGGCATTATTCACATTTTTTAAATGGGACCATGTATCTTTTGCCATGAAGAAGTTAATTTCAGTATTTTGTTCATGGATTTGAATCTTTTTAGGGATTTCCCTGTGCCATCTCTAATTAGCAAGTTTTTCCTCAAGATGTCATGTATTCAAGTTTTTAATGAGAAATTCTTTCACGTATTTGAGGAATTTGTCTTGAATTGAGACAAAGACCAGGCACTGTACATGCAATAAATGCACTGTTCTGAAAAACAAAAATTCCAAATTCCAGTTATGGAGAAGAGAAGCAAATAAAAAACAATATAAAGTGTGTCCAATGGTTATTGATGCTACGAAGATAAAGCAGATGTAATAGAGACAGTCAAATAAAGATGCTATTTTTAAATACATGTTCAGGAAGAAACTTCAAACAAGGTGATATTTGAACAGATTTCAAGGAGGAGAGAGCCAGTGACATGAGCATAACTGGGAAAGTGTGTGCCTGGCAAGGGAAGAGTCAGTGCAAGGGCCTGGAAAGTCCTCATGTAAGATGGTTCAGTCCAGAAAAGGAAGCCACTCTAATAAGGGACATGAGCAGGAGGGTGAGAGAGGAGAGATGGCATCAGAAGATGTAGAAAAATGAGATGGCCTTCCTGCTACTGCTGAAACTTCAAGACACAGAGTCCCCGTATCAACATTATGTACTTTCAGCACTTATGAAATTCAATTTTAAAAGACTATATGAAACAAAACTGATAGACATCCAAAACCAATCTCTATATATTTATACATACATGTGTGTGTATATATATATATATATATATATATATATATATATATATATATATACATATATATTTTAATTATAATTTAATATCAGTGTGGGTCATGTTGCAGTGAAATAGGAAAAAAGAGGAGTGAGTTTTTCCTGTCCCTTTCCTGAGAATGAGGGAGACACAGATGACACTGAGCAGGCCTGAACATTCCCAGTTTTTACTTCAAGTGTTCCTAATCTGTAGTCTTTAACTGAGTTTGCTTTTCTGCCCCCAAAGTCTGCAGGAGCTACATTTTGCACCTATTATCCTTTTTTGCTGTTGTTGTTGTTCAGTGGCTAAGTCATGTCATACTCATGCCACCACATGGACAGCAGCACCACAGGCTTTCCTGTCTAACCCTAACTCTAGCCCTGATTATCCTTTGACTCTATGCTAAATACATCCTTTACCTGGTGCTTACCTTTATAGCACTCTCCCCCTTTTAGTTCTTTCTACATATCAGGAAGAAAGTCACAGAGTCCCCTGACTGCCAGACCCAATTACTAGGTTACTGATGCCAGCCTATGACTGTTTTTGAAACAATATAAGAGGAAGAAGACAAGATCCTTGCACATTTGTTCCTCATCACCAACCCCTGACTGTGAGCCTTCATCTTGTATAAGCCTCTATGATCTCAGTGAGGGAGCAGTGAGCAGTGGCATGAAGCAAGATCTAAATTCCCTGCCCAGGAATTGAACCTGGGTAGCCCGGATGAGAACCAGGAATCCTAGTTACTGTCTACTAAAAAATATAATCACAGCCTGAAAGTAGAGAGTTATTTCATTTGGTGGGAATGTTAAGGACTCAGAGCCAGGGAGATAGAATCTCAGTAGCTCTGAGAAAACTGCTCCAAGGAGGCAGGAGGGGATGTCAGGCTATATACAAGTTTGCAACAAACGGAGCAGGCAGTCTGAACATCAAAGATCAGATATCAAGTCAAGGAATTTATATTCTATGTATGAGAAGATGCAAGCCTCTGGGCTCACTGAATTCATTCCTTTCATATGCATCTCAGCTATCTGGGGCCAACCCTGTTTCCTTGCTCACCTTGCCTCTTGCATTCCCCCAGCTCCTCAGCAATCAACTTGCAGGTGGCAGCATCTGCTGGATCATAGCTTAGGGAGCTCACATTCACATTTGGAGGCCAGAAATCACTGATGGCTGTGACATGTCTTGTTTCTTGATATGGCAGGAGACATTTTCATTTCTCACCGCCAAACCAGCAAGGGCTATAGGCTAGAAGCTGCTTTTCTCTGGATTTTTGCTCCCACTGAAAAGTGTGTTTATCACAGAGGCAGAAACCATAAATGCAGGTACAAAGTTTATTATTAGAGACACAGAACAACAAGTGGGAAAGCATATAGAGTAATGGTTTGTTTAGTTGAGGTAGAAGCAAGGCAGAGATGCACACCCAGAGAGAAAGAGTGTGGGCATTCCCCACTAGTGAGATGATTAATCACTTATATAGGCCAATTATTCTGGGTCTTCATTTTCCTTCAGGCCAATTGCCTGCTTTCTTTTTCCACACCTGACCTACCCTGGGTCCTCCCCTGGGATGCTCACACACCCCGCAGCCAAGATAGATTTTGAAGTTAAGGCTTCTGGGAGGAGCAAGACTCATTATGGTCTGGAATTATCCCTTGAGTTTTGACCCACAAGGAGCCCTTCTGAGCATGTGTAGTGTCTCCCTTGTCCCCCAAAGAGGGAGGAACAGAAATCCCTTAATCCTTTACTCAGACAGAGTTTTGCCTCCCTTTGTCCTTGCCATGATTATTTCCCTGAGATGTTTACAAGAGAGAAAGACTGCCCATTTATGCTGTTTCTGTTGTTACTTCCATTTTAGGGCAAACAGGACGCTAGTTGTAAATTCCTCAATTGGAGGTCACCTATCTCTTGTCTCAGGACATATAAATAGGAAGCTGGTTGTAAACATCTAACCTGGGGCCCTTCTGTCTCCTACATCACCTAGACTCCTCAGGGAGAGAGGCACAGTTCTTGAGGCATTAGCCTGCTGTGTTCCCTCCTCTGCCAGCTGAGAATTAAAGCCACCTTTCTATTTCCTCCAAATTCTGTCTCCGTATATTTTATTCATTTTTAGTTGGCAAGAAAGCCAAGACTTTGGCTTGCAAAAGCCACTAATTCACTTATAGATTACCAAAATCTTGGGAATAAAATTAAATAAGAGAAAATCTTTTAAAATATTGAGAGGAAGTAGTATCTAAATAAGTTATCATTTCTTCTTACACAAAGGCCTGTGTGTGTGTGTGTGTGCATGTGCTTAGTCTCTCAGCCACTTAGTCTCTCTCAAAGCTGACTCTTTGAGACCCCACGGACTGTAACCCATCATGTTCCTCTGTCCATGGAAATCTCCAGGCAAGAATACTGGAGTGGGTTGCCATTCCCCTCTCCAAAGGATCTTCTCCACCCAGGAAACAAACCCAGGTCTCCTGCATTGCAGGCAGATTTTTTACTGGCTGAGCCACCTGGGAAGTTCCATTACACAGAGACAAAAGGAATCAAATACACATATGGAATACAAAGGTGATTTTCATCTAATGTAGAGATGATTGCCTTAACAAATAGTTATTTTGGGGCAACATTTAGAAATAGATCTAATCACCAAAGAAGGAAAGGAACAATGAGAAACAGTAGATATGAAAAGTAGTTGGATATATGCAAAGAGTGATTTAATAACACCAAGTATGCAAAAGAGGGGCTTCCTAGATGTCTCAGTGGTAAAGAATCTGCTTGCCAATGCAGGAGACTCAAGAGACATGGGTTCAATTTTGCACATACTTTTATATATATATATATATATATATATATATATATATACACATACATATTGATGCTTATGAACTGTGGTGTTGAGGAAGAATCTTGAGAGTCCCTTGACTTGCAAAGAGAACAAACCAGTCCATCCTAAAGGAGATGAGTTCTGAATATTCATTGGAAGGACTGATGCTGAAGCTGAAGCTCCAATACTTTGGCCACCTGATGTGAAGAACTGACCCATTGGAAAAGACCCTGATGCGGGGAAAGATTGAAGGCAGGAGGAGAAGGGGACAACAGAGGATGAGATGGTTGAATGGCATCACCGACTTGATGGAGCAAGCTCCGGGAGTTGGTGTTGGACAGGGAAGCCTGGAGGGCTGAAGTCTACAGGGTCACAAAGAGTTGGACAGGACTGAGTGACTAAACTGAATTGATATATAAATATACATACAATAACTAAATGGTAAAGAAAAAATTGATTAAAAATTCCAATTCTTTGAGGATACAAACAAAAAAAGAAATAAGAAAAAAAAATTTGAATTTTCTATAAAAGCAAAGGACTTAAGCAAATAGAAAAACAGTCAAATAGAGAATGTAACTAGCTAAGTATTCTAAAAATATATTCAGTCTTACAGGTAGAGAAATGATTGCAAACTAAGCTGGTTAGCATTCCCATTTTCACACAATATTTTTTTATTTGAATATTAACTCAAGATATTGTGAAATGCTTGTGTCACGAAAGCTATTTTAAGGTAATGTTTGCCTGCACTCCTTGGATAGGATCTTAAAAAAAAAAAAAAAACAAAACACTGTACTTACATCACTGTACATGCCTCCACAACACCCTGATCCTCTCTTTCAATTAAAGGCAAACTTCCTTGGACTTAAGTTCTACTTTTACTGGAATAATTTAAACCTCCCATTTCCTCTTCTAATTGAATTTCCATCTTCACTATTGGGGCTTACCAGGTGTCTCAGATGGTAAAAAATTTGCCTGCCAATTCAGGAGACACAGGAGACAAGAGTTACGTCCCCGGGTCAGGAAGATCCCCTGAAGAGGAAAATGGCGACCCACTTCAGTATTCTTGCCTGGAGAATTCCATGGACTGAGGAGTCTGGTGGGCTATAGCCCAAAGAGTTGCAATGACCCTTGCCTTGTAGAGTTTAATGTTCCCTTTTACTTCTGGCTTCATAAATTAATATATTTAGTTGTTAAGCACAAAAACAACCCCAGTGATCTTAGCTCTGAATTAGTCTGTACTGCCTCTCAGGTAAACTCAGGTAAAGGTTCTTGCCTTGTATTCCCTTTCACCTTATCTTGCAATATTTACTGGATTATTGAACTCACCTGGGTGGAATCTCTGAGATGAAGGTCTCAATATAGATGTCAAAATCCTCTTAGATGTTTGATGATGGAAAAAGAAGGTGTGTTTCCAGATGTTACAGTGGGACAGAGTCAAGCATTGGTTTGCCAGCAGGAGTTATGACTCCAAAAGCAACAACCATGTCCTGGCTGGACTAAGGTTGCCCAGGCTGAGGGATGCAGCAGAGGATATATTTACTGCTCCCTGTGTCTTCTCATTAGCACATTTCCCTTGTTATCACCACCTCTAAGTAATTCATTCCCCATAGGAGTAGACAGAAAGATTTTCCTGTTTATTCTCTTTGTCTACAAGACAATGTAACAAGCCAGACAAATCAGTGTTTATTACTCCTTCCATGAGCTCTTCTGTCCTCCAGAGGAATAAACCTGATGATCCCAGCACCAAATCCCATCCATGAGTTCACATTTTCTCAAGAGTCTAGGCTTGAGGCTTCTTTCTTGTTTAGTCCATAATCAATTGTATGTGTGCTTGCTCAGTCATGTCTGACTATGTCTACCCTATAGGCTACAGGCTCATCTGTCCATGGGATTCTCCAGGCAAGAATACTAGAATGGGTAGCCTTTCCCTTCTCCAGGGGATCTTCCCAACTCAGAAATCGAACTCAGGTCTCCCACATTGCAGGTGGATTCTTTACCAGCTCAGCCACAAGAGAAGCCCAAGAATACTGGAGTGGGTAGAATATCCCTTCTCCAGGGGATCTTCCCAGCCCAAGAATATTGGAGTGGGTAGCCTATCCCTTCTCCAGGGGATCTACCCGACTCAGGAATCGAACCGGGGTCTCCTCCATTGCAGGCAGATTCTTTACCAACTGAGATATCAGGGAAGCCTGCACATTCATTAGTAGCACTGTTTATTATCCTATGACACATTCAGAAATAATGATATTTAGGCTTGGGGAGATTACATTTTTCACAATTACATTCAAAACAAAGAAAGACTATTTTGCACTTCCTTGACACACATGAATAGAATAAGGCAGAATGTACTTGGTTTGTATATGGTTATTTCATTTGTACAAACTGTACACTTTACTTTATTTTTCCAGCTCTATTGACAGGTAGTTCACCTATCATATTGTGCAAGTTTAAGGTATACATTATAATGATCTGTTATATTGATATATCCCCAAACAATTACTCAATAAAATTAGTTAATACCTTGGTTGCCTCTGGAAATTATTTTTTCTTGGGTGACAACAGTTAAGATTTACTCTCTTAGCACATTTCAAGGATATACTTGAATGGCAGTTAACTACTGCCACCAGGCTGACTCTTAGATGTTCAAAATTTATTCATCTTATAACTGGAAGTTTGGATTCTTTGACCAACATCTCCCAAAATTCCCCACTCCCCAGGTTCTGGAAACCAGCATTGTATTCTTTATTTCTATAATGCTAGACTTGTTAAGTTCCACATATATGTAAGATAACACAGTATTTGTTTTTAACTGACTAAATTATTTCACACAGCATGATGTCCTCAAAGTTCAACCATATTATCACTAGCGGCAGGATTTCATTCTTTATTACTGCCAAAGATATTATAATATACATACAGAAAACATTTTTTTAAAAATCCACTCACAGACCAATGGACACTTTGGTTGTATTCTTGTCTTGCATATAGTGAGCAATGTTGCAATGAACATGGTTGTACATATCTCTTCAATGGAATTAATTTAATTCTTTGGATATATGCCCAGGCATGGAAGTACTAGATAATATCCCAGTTTTAGGGCTTTCCTGGTGACTCATATGGAAAAGAACCTGCCTGCAATGCAGGAGAGGTAAGTTCGATCCTTGGGTTGGGAATATCCCCTGGAGAAGGGAATGGCAACCCACTCCAGTATTCTTACCTGGAGAATTCCATGGACAGAGGAGCCTGGGAGACTATAGTCCTTGGTGTGACAAAGAGACAGGACTAGATGACTAACATTTTCATTTTTTTTCATTTTTAAGTGACTTTTCTACTTTTTTTGCATTGTGGCGGTACCATAAATTACATTAACACAAATAGTGTGCAAGAGTTCACTTTTCTGCACATCCACACCAACACTAACATTCTCATTTTGTTCAGTTCAGTTCAGTCTCTCATTCATGTCTGACTCTTTGCGACCCCATGGACTGCAGCATGCTGGGCATCCCTGTGCATCACGAACTTCCAGGACTTGCTCAAACTCGTGCCCATCGAGTTGGTGATACCATCCAACTATCTTTTTTTATTATTTTTTATTGAGGTAGTATTTCAATATTTCATTTTATTGAGGTGATATTAGCTTATAGTATTATAACTGTTTAATGCTGCAACATTAGATTCTGAATTCTATGTACACAGTGGTATGCGTAGCACCAACAATTTTTTTTTTGTTTTCATCTGTTAATATTATTCACCTTCTTTATTCATTTTGTCCTCCATCTATCACACTTTCCTTCAAGTAACCACTACTCTGTTCTTTTTATCAATATGTACATTTTTGTTTTGTTTGTGAATTGCTATTTTTTATATTCCACATGTATGTGATATTATACAGTATTTGTCTTTTGCTGTCATTTCTTTCACTTAGCATAATACCCTCAAGATCTTTCCATTTTGTTGAAAATGATAAAGTTTCACTCTTTTTTACCTAAGTAGTATTGCACCGCATGTCTAGGTTTATATACGCGCACATACATATCCTTTATCCTTTATCCATTATATATATCCTTTACCCACATCGCCTTTATCCATTCTTCTGTTGATGAGTACTTAGGCTATATCTATATCTTGACTATCATAAATATGCAGCCATGATCATAGTGATGCATATTAATTAGTATTTTCATTTACTTGGAGAAGGGCCTTCCCTGGAGTCTCAGTGGTAAAGAGTCTGCCTGCCAATGCAGGAAACACAGGAGATGGGGGTTCGATCCCTGGATCAGAAATCTCCCCTAAAGAAGGAAATGGCAGCCCATTCAATTATTCTTGCCTGGAAAATCCCATGGACAGGGGAGCCTGGCAGGCTACAGTCTGTGAAGTTACAAAGAGTTGGACACAACTGAGCACACCTGCACCTTTTACTTGGATAAATACTCAGGAATGAAATTCCTGGGTCATATGTTAGTTCTAAAATTTTTGAAGAACCTCCATACTGTTCTCCATAGTGGTTACACCAATTTACATTCCCACCAACAGTGTAAGAGGGTTCTGTTTTCTCCATGTTTTCACCAGCATTGTTGGTTCTTATGTATTGATAATAGACAATCTGACAGATGTAAGGTAGAATCTCATTGTGGTTTTTATTTTTTAATTTCTCTGTTCAGTTTTTGATTGTTGTTGTTCTTTTTACACAGTACTTCTTTCCCATCAATCCCAATGATTTTTTTAATTTTTATTTTTAATTGTAAGATAATTACTTTACAATATTGTGATGGCTTTTGCCATACAACAACATGAAATGACCATAGGTATACATATGTCCCCTCCCTGTTATACTCTCCCTCCCACCTTCCTCTCCCTCTTACCACTCTAGGTTGTCACAGAGCACCAGCTTTGAGTTCCCTGAGTTATCCAGCAAATTCCCACTGGCTACCTATTTCACATATGGTAACATATATATTTCAATGCTCCTCTCTTCTGATTTGCATTTCCCTTAAAATTAATAATGTTGATCTGTCATAAGTCTTCTTTTGAAAAAATATTGTTCAGTTGTTCTTCTCATGTTTCATTGCTTTTTTTTCTTTTTCATTTATATAATATTGAGTTGTATGAACTGATTATGTATTTTGGATATTAACTCCTTGTCAGTTGTTTTTTGTAACTACATACACCTTATCTACTACAAAAAGATATAGCTTATCTTTTTGCTTGGTAGATGGTTTCATTTTCTATGTAACTGTTTTTGAATTTAAGTAGGTCCCATTTGTTTATTTTCTGCATCTATTTCTTTAGGCTTCTCTCATAGCTCAGTTGGTAAAGAATCCACAGGAGTCCCCAGTTCAATTCCTGGGTCAGGAAGATCTGCTGGAGAAGGGATAGGCTACCCACTGCAGTATTCTTGGGCTTCCCTTGTGGCTCAGCTGGTAAAGAATTCCCTGCAATGTGGGAGACCTGGGATCGACCCTGGGTTGGGGAGATCCCCTGGAGAAGGGAAAGGCTATCCACTCCAGTATCCTGGCCTGGAGAATTCCATGGACTCCATGGGGTCGCAAAGAGTCGGACATGACTGAGCAACTTTCATCGTCATCATCTTTTGCTTTACAGCAGAGTTCTAAAAAATATTACCATGTTTATGTCAAAGAGTATTCTGCCTACGTTCTCTTCTAAGAGTTTTATGGTTTCAGGACTTACAATGGGATTTTAAAACCTCATTTTTATACATAATGTGAGGAACCTATAAGGTGCTAAGATCTAAACACAACTTTTAGAATTAAGAAGCATTTTCAGATGAGGGATGGATAGCTATTAGCTAGTAATAGAAAGTTGAAATTGCTAGTTGTTTTGGAAGAATTGTCATGAATCCAAGCCACGTACAACCCAAGAATTTAGATTAAAAACCAAACAAAGTTAACATTTCTTGAAGATGGGAATTATTGTTTACTAGAGATATTATGGACTGTGATCCACCAAAGGCAATGTTTTGATTAGGGACCTAGTCAAAAGGGTATCCTCAATCTTAGACCCTGGAGAAAACTTGAACTCAGAGTTGGGATGAGGTGCTGAGATCTTAAGGGTTATAACTTTGGAAGTCAGTAGATATCATAGAGAATGATTAATAAATACTGAATCTATCTGGCTCACAACATTGTGTCCTAGATAGGGGGAATGAGTGGAATACTTTTTCTGTCCAGACTAGTGATTTCTCTCAGGGAAATCAATTATTAAAGGTGGTGGTAACAAGAGGGACATAAATGTTTCTTCTGCTGTGCCCCTCAACATGTACAACCTTGGGCTGAACAGTATGTGGTTATTCATAACTCAGTGCAGGACAAACATTTGACAACACTCTGCTGTCTTGTCTGTGAGTAGAACTTCTATCTCTATCATCAACCATCCAAGGCAAATTTGGACATCATTGTGGAGGCCTTGCCCTCAGGGACTTCACCCAGATGAGTCCAAGAACCCAGAAAATACTGCAGGAGAAAGTTAAAGGGAGTGGAAGTCACAAACATTTACCTGAGTTCACATGACAGCCAATTCAGACTAGTCTGAAGCTAAGATCACTGCATTAGTTTGTTCACTTGAGTATTTATTAAATGATGATGACAAAGATATAAGTGAATATTGAACTCAGTCATGTAAAGGACAAAGTCAACCGTTAAATGATGAAAACGGAAGTTTGATTTAAAAAGAGAATATGAGGTAAAATTGCTTCCACTAAAAATAGAAGATAATTCCAAGGACCTATGTGATTAACTGAAATAAAGAAGTAGGGTATTTAAAATGGAAGGATGCATAGTCCCATCACTTCATGGCAAATAGATGGGAAACAGTGGAAACAGTGTCAGATTTTATTTAGGGGGGGGCTCCAAAATCACTGCAGATGGTAACTGCAGCCATGAAATTAAAAGACGCTTGCTCCTTGGAAAGAAAGTTATGACCAACCTAGATAGCATATTCAAAAGCAGAGACATTACTTTGCCAACAAAGGTCCATCTAGTCAAGGTTATGGTTTTTCCAGTGGTCATGTATGGATGTGAGAGTTGGACTGTGAAGAAAGCTGAGCACTGAAGAATTGATGCTTTTGGACTGTGGTGTTGGAGAAGACTCTTAAGAGTCCCTTGGACTGCATGGAGATCAAACCAGTCCATTCTGAAGGAGATCAGCCTTGGGATTTCTTTGGAAGAAATAATGCTAAAGCTGAAATTCCAGTACTTTGGCCACTTCGTGCAAAGAGTTGACTCATTGGAAAAGACTCTGATGCTGGGAGGGATTGGGGGCAGGAGGAGAAGGGGACAACAGAGGATGAGATGGCTGGATGGCATCACTGACTCGATGGACATGAGTCTGAGTGAACTCCAGGAGCTGGTGGACAGGGAGGCCTGGCGTTCTGCGATCCATGGGGTCACAAAGAGTCAGACACGACTGAGTGACTGAACTGAACTGATAGTGATATAAGGACACTTTTGAAAATACAGAGCATATTTGACTGTGATGACAAATATCCGGACCAAGGAATGCTGACAATTTTTCATGAGAGCAGTTCATGAAACAAAGAGTTCACAGCATCTTTCCTCTTTTAGTATTCAAATAAAAATATAATTATTATATGAAAAGGAGTGTGCTAATGAGCTTACTTTGCAATTATTCCATTTCCTGTAGGACTGACTATATTTGTAGATTAATTAGACAGCTACTTTCCCCATGGAAAACTGCCAGATCAAGTCCTTTTGTATTTCTGGTTTACTTCATTCGAGCAAAGAATTAGATTTTTCTTTATCGTATGCTATTTGGAATCAGGTTTCAAGTATTCATTCCAATCCCAAAGAAAGGCAAGGTCAAAGAATGTTCAAAATACCACAAAATTGCATTCATTTCACATGCTAGCAAAGTATTGCTCAAAATTCTCCAAGCCAGGCTTCAATAGTACGTGAACCGTGAACTTCCACAGGTGCAAACTGGATTTAGAAAAGGAAGAGGAACCAGAGATCAAATTGCCATTGGATCATCGAAAAAGCAAGAGAATACCAGAAAAACATCTTCTGCTTTATTGATTACGCCAAAGCCTTTGACTGTGTAGATCACAACAAACTGAAAATTCTTGAAGAGATAGGAATACCAGCCCAACTTACCCGCCTCCTTCAGGATTCGGAACACGTGTACACCCGTGGCGGATTCAAGTTGATGTATGGCAAAACCAATACAATATTGTAAAGTAATTAGCCTCTAATTAAAATAAATAAATTTAAATTAAAAAAAAAAAAGAAGAAGAAGCAACAGTTAGAACCAGACATGGAACAACAGACTGGTCCCAAATTGGGAAAGGAGTACATCAAGGTTTTATATTGTCACCCTGCTTATTTAACTTATATGCAGAGTTCAGTTTAGTTCAGTCACTCAGTCATGTACAACTCTTTGCAACCCCATGAACCACAGCACGTCAGGCCTTCCTGTTCATCACCAAATCCCAGAGTCCACCGAAACCCATTTACATTAAGACAATGATGCCATCCAACCATCTCATTCTATGTCATCCCCTTCTCTTCCTGTGCTCAATCTTTCCCAGCATCAGGGTCTTTTCAAATAAGTCAGCTCTTCCCATTAGGTGGAAAAAATATTGGAGTTTCAGCTTCAACATCAGTCCTTCCAATGAACACCCAGGACTGATCTCCTTTAACATGGACGGGTTGGATTTCCTTGCAGTCCAAGGGACTCTTAAGAGTCTTCTCCAACACCACAGTTCAAAAACATCAATTCTTCAGTGCTCAGCTTTCTTAATAGTCCAACTCTCACATCCATACATGACCACTGGAAAAACCATAGCCTTGTCTAGACGGACCTTTGTTGACAAATGATGTCTCTGCTTTTTAATAAGCTGTCTAGGTCGGGCATATCTTTCCTCCAAGGAGTAAGTGTCTTTTAATTTCATGGCTGCAATCACCATCTGCAGTGATTTTGGAGCCCAGAAAAATAAAGTCTGACAGTGTTTCCCCATCTATTTCCCATGAAGTGATGGGACCAGATGCCACGATCTTCATTTTCTGAATGTTGAGCTTTAAACCAACTTTTTATCTCTCCTCTTTCACTTTCATCAAGAGGCTCTTTAGTTCTTCTTGACTTTCTGCCATAAGGGTGGTGTCATCTGCATATCTCAGGTTATTTATATTTCTCCTGGAAATCTTGATCCCAGCTTGTGCTTTTTCCAGCTCAGCGTTTCTCATGATGTACTCTGCATATAAGTTAAATAAGCAGGGAGACAATATTCAGCCTTGATGTACACCTTTTCCTATTTGGAACCAGTCTGTTGTTCCATGTCCAGTTCTAACTGTTGCTTCCTGACCTGCATACAGGTTTCTCAAGAGGCAGGTCAGGTGGTCTGGTATTCCTATCTCTTTCAGAATTTTCCATAGTTTATGTGATCCACACAGTCAAAGACTTTGGCAGAGTCAATAAAGTAGAAAGAGGTGTTTTTTCTGGAATTCTCCTCCTTTTTTGATGATCCAGCAGATGTTGGCAATTTGATCTCTGGTTCCTCTGCCTTTTCTAAAACCAGCTTGAACATCTGGAAGTTCACAGTTCAGGTATTGCTGAAGCCTGGCTTGGAGAATTTTGAGCATTACTTTACTAGCGTGTGAGATGAGTGCAATTGAGCAGTAGTTTGAACATTCTTTGGCATTATCTTTCTTTGGGATTGGAATGAAATCTGACATTTTCCAGTCCTGTGGCCACTGCTGAGTTTTTCAAATTTGCTGGCATATTGAGTGCAGCAATTTCACAGCATCATCTTTCCAGATTTGAAATAGTTCAACTGGAATTCGATCACCTCCACTAGCTTTGTTTGTAGTGATGCTTTCTAAGTCCCACTTGACTCCACACTCCAGGATGTCTGGCTCTGGGTGAGTGATCATACCATCCTGATTCTGGGTCTTGAAGATCTGTTTTTTACAGTGCTTCTGTGTATTATTGCCACCTCTTCTTAATATCTTCTGCTTCTGTTAGCTCCCTACCATTTCTGTCCTTTATTGTGCTCATCTTTGCATGAAATGTTCCCTTGGTATCTCTAATTTTCTTGAAGAGATCTCTAGCCTTTCCCATTCTACTGTTTTCCTCTATTTATTTGCATTGACCACTGAAGAAGGCTTTCTTATCTCTCCTTGCTTTTCTTTGGAACTCTGCATTCAAATGGGTATATATATCTTTCCTTTTCTCCTTTGCTTTTTGCTTCTCTTCACAGCTATTTGTAAGGCCTCCTCAGACAGCCATTTTGCTTTTTTGCATTTCTTTTTCTTGGGGATGGGCTTGATCCCTGTCTCCTGTTGAATGTCATGAACCTCCATCCATAGTTCATCAGGCACTCTTTCTATCAGATCTAATCCCTTAAATCTATTTCTCACTTCCACTGTATAGTCATAAGGGGTTTGATTTATGTCATACCTGAATGGTCTAGTGGTTTTCTCCACTTTTTCAATTTTAGTCTGAATTTTGCAATAAAGAGTTCATGATCCGAGCCACAGTCAACTCCTGCTCTTGTTTTTGCTTACTGTATAGAGCTTCTCCATCTTTGGCTGCAAAGAATATAATCAGTCTGATTTTGGTGTTGACCATCCAGTGATGTCCATGTATAGAGTCTTCTTTTGTGTTGTTGGAAGAGGGTGTTTGCTATGACCAGTGTATTCTCTTGGCAGAACTCTATTAGCCTTTCCCCTGCTTCACTGTGTACTCCAAGCCCAAATTTGCCTGTTACTCCAGGTGTTTCTCAACTTCCTACTTTTGCATTCCAGTCCCCTATAATGAAAAGGACATCTTTTTTGGGTGTTAGCTCTAGAAGCTCTTGTAGGTCTTCATAGAACTGTTCAACTTCAACTTCTTCAGTGTTGCTGGTCGGGGCAAAGACATATATTACCATGATATGGAATCGTTTCCCTTGGAAACGAACAGAGATCATTTTGTTGTTTTTGAGATTGCATCCAAGTACTGCATTTCAGACTCTTGTTGACCATGATGGCTACTCCATTTATTCTAAGGGATTCCTGCCCACAGTATGCATGTATATGCAGAGTACATCATGTAATGATGTATATGCAGAGTACATCATGTAAAAAGCCAGGCTGGATGAAGCACAAGCTGGAATCAAGATTGCTGCGAGAAGCTGGAATCAAGATTGCTGCGAGAAATAGCAATAACCTCAGATACACAGATGACACTACCCTAATGGCAGAAAATGAAGAATAATTAAAGAGCCTCTTGATGAAAGTGAAGCAGGAGAATGAAAAAGTTGGCTTAAAGCTCAATTTTCAGAAAAATAAGATCATGGCATCTGGTCCCATCACTTCATGGCAGATATATGGGGAAACAATGGAAACAGTGACAGACTTTATTTTGGGGGGTTCCAAAACCACTGTAGATGGTGACTACAGCCATGAAATTAAAAGACACTTGCTCCTTGGAAGAAAAACTATGACCAACCTAGACAGCATATTAAAAAGCAGAGACATTACTTTGCCAACAAAGGTCCATCTAGTCAAGGCGATGGTTTTTCCAGTGGTCATGTATGGATGTGAGAGTTGGACTTAAAGAAAGCTGAGCACTGAAGAATTGATGCTTTTGGACTGTGGTGTTGGAGAAGACTCTTGAGAGTCCCTTGGATTGCAAGGAGATCTAAGCAGTCCATCCTAAAGGAAATCAATCCTGAATATTCATTGGAAGAACTGATGCTGAAGCTGAAACACCAATAATTTGGCCATCTTATGTGAAGAATCAACTCATTAGAAAAGACCCTGATGCAGGGAAAGATTGAAGGCAGGAAGAGAAGGGGAAGACCGAGGATCAGACAGTTGAATGGCATCACTGACTCAATGGATATGAATTTGAGCAAGCTCTTTCTCCTTTTCCTTTAGCTTCTCTTCTTTTCTCAGCTATTTGTAAGGCCTCCTCAGACAACCATACCCTCTAGGTCTAGCCATATTGTTGTAAATAGTGAGATTTCACTGTTTTATACCTAAGTAGTATTCTATTGTATAGAACACATTATCTTTGTCCAGTCTTCTGCCAATGAACACTTAGGTTGAAACCATAAGTTTATTATCTTAACTTTGTGGCAGTGAATTTAGTAATACATATTATTTAGTGTTTTTACATCTTTTGGATAAATACTCACATGTGGAATTGTTTAATCACAGCCTAGTTCTATTTCTAGCTTTTGAGGAACTTCTGTACTATTTTCTATAGTGTCTGCACCAATTTACACCCCTACCAACAGTGTACAGGGTTTCCTTTTCTTGAGATCCTCTTCAGAATTCATTAATTGTAGACTCTTTGATCAGAGAAGGCAATGGCACCCCATTCCAGTACTCTTGCCTGGAAAATCCCATGGACGGAGGACCCTGGTGGGCTGCAGTCCATGGGGTCGCTAAGAGTCAGACACGACTGAATGATTTCACTTTCACTTTTCACTTTTATGCACTGGAGAAGGAAATGGCAACCACTCCAGTGTTCTTGCCTGGAGAATCCCAGGGACGGGGGAGCCTGGTGGGCTGCTGTCTATGGGGTTGCACAGAGTCGGACACGACTGAAGCGACTTAGCAGCAGCAGCAGTAGACTCTTTAATAATAGCTATCCTCACAAGTGCAAGGTGACATCTCATTCTTTTTTGGTTTGCATTTCTGTAGGAAATAGTGATATTGATCAACTTTCCATGTTTTGGTTATCTATCTGTATGTTTTCATTAGAAAAAAAAATGTCTATTCAGGTCATTTGCCTACTTTTTATTGAGTTGTTTATTTTTATATTGAGCCGTATGAGCTCTTTATATATTTTGGATTTTGATCCCTGCCAGTGATATAATTTGCAAATATTTTATCCCATTCCATAGATATCTTTTCATTTTTTAGTTTCCTTTGCTTGAAAAAACTTTTAAATTTAATTAAGTTCCATTTGTTTATTTTTGCTTTTATTTCCTTAAGCACAAGACAGAGATCCAAAACAATATTGCTATGATTTATGTCAAAACATATTCTCCCCATGTTCTCACTACTCAGAATTTTATGATTCAGGTCTTACATTTAGGTCCATAATCCATCTTGAATTTTTTTTGTTTGTATGGGATGTGAGGAAATGTTCTAATTTCATTGTTTCACATGTGGCCATTTAGTTTTCACCAGCTTCCCAAGTGGCTCACTGGTAAATAATCTTGCCCACCAGTACAGGAGACACAGGTTCTATCCCTGAGTCAGGAAGATCCCCTGGAGAAGGAAATGACAATCCACTCCAGTATTCTTGCCTGGGAAATCCCACCAGCAGGGAAGCCTGGAGGGCTCATCCACGAGGCTGCAAAGAGCTGGAGATGACTGAGCATGCACAAATGTTCATTCAGTTTTGGCAGTGCAACTTGTTGAAGAGACTGATCTTTTCTCCATGGTACATTCTTGCCTCCTCCTTTGCCATCATTTAATTGGTCACAACTGTTTGGATTTATTGCTTGGATGATCTATTGATTCATGCATTAGTTTTTGCACCAGTACCATGCAGTTCTGATTATCATATCTTGGTATTGATAGTATGGTCTGAAGTCTGGGATCCTTATGACTTCAGCTTTGTTGTTGTTGCTGTTGTTTTCCTAGGATTGCTTTGGCAATTCTGGGTCTCTAGTAGTTTATGTGAATTTTAGGATTTTGTTCTACTTCTGTGAAAAATATCATGAGTATTTTCATTCAGAGTGCATGAAATCTGTAGATTGCTTTTGGTTGTATGTCATTTTAAGAGTATTATCTCTTCCACTCCAAGAGCACAGGAATGTTTTTTATTTTTCATTTCTTTGTATCATCTTTGGTTTATTTCATTAATGTTTTATACATTTTGCAATACAGATCTTTCACCTCATTTGTTAAGGTTATTTCTAGGCATTTTTAAATTTGATTTTAACTATATATATATATTTTTACCTTTCTCCTTCTTATAGTTGATTATTAGTGTATAGGGAGCTCTAAATTTCTGTATATTAAAATTTTATCTTGCAGCTTTTCTGATTTCATTTAATAGTTCTAATACACTTTTGGTGGAGACTTTGGGTTTTTCTATTTAAATTATTTTGTCTTCTACATCATGGCTTAATGAAAGACTCCTTTTTGTCTCTCCCCTTCAATCAACAGCCAAGATAACGTCTACAACACAACAAAGGTGCCTCTGCACAACATACCAGGTTATCAGAGAATTCCACAAACCTGTACTTCCAAGGTGGGGACATATAGGAGGTGCCAACTACATACAAGAGGGTGATAGAGCCTGTGACTCAGTATTTCTCAGACCCTTTAGAAAAGCCTTAATCCCAGTGGCCCAGGCAGCATATCGGTAACAGTGGCAACAAGCAAGGTACCAACAATCCCAGAGGCACAGGAAACTATAATTAGGATGAAAGAGAACATCTTTGACAGAGGTTGGAAAGTGCATACTTTTTTTTTTTAATTTAAATTTATTTATTTTATCTTTTTTGCATGAGTCCACCTCACAATCTGGACTGCATTTTATTTTATTTTTTTTAAGTTCTTTTTTAAATATAAATTTATTTATTTTAATTGGAGGTTAATTACTTTACAATATTGTATTGGTTTTGCCATACATCAACATGAATCTGCAACAGGTATACACGTGTTCCCCATCCTGAACCCCACTCCCACCTCCTTCCCCGTACCATCCCTCCGGGTCATCCCAGTGCATCAAATGATAATGAAGGGCTGCTCAGGTAGAAAGATTGAAAAACCAAAAGAAAAAAAGAAAAAGGTATGCCACCTAGTGGATTAAAAAAGCAACACATTTTTAATTTAGAAGGAAAGAGAAAACTCCTCCCTTTTTCAAAGGCACCACCTGAGAGGAACAGCACATATCAAACAGGAGAAAGAACCACAGAAACATTACCACCCAAAGAAAACAATAACTGTCCAACAGCCAAACTCCAACACTATCATGAAGAAATTCAATATAAGAAAACTGAGAAAGGCGGCTGAATGAACCCAGGAATAAAATTAATGACCAGAAGGAATGCTTTTCCAAAATATTGAAACTTTAAGATAAAACTAAACAGAAATTCTAGAGCTGAAAAGCAAACAATAAGCCCGATGAAGAATGCATTAGAAATCACTGGAAGCAGGACAGAGTTAGTGAGTTTGTAGATGGAAAGCTAGACATGACACAAATAGGAGAAGAAAGAGAAATGAGATATTAAAAAATGAGGAAATTCAAGGAGAGGTAACTGACTCGTTAAAGAAGGGCCACTTTAAGGTAATGAGTATCTGAAAAGGAGAAGAGAAAAAAGAAAAGTGTAGAGAGTTTACCCAAATAAATAAAGCTGAACATTTCCCAAACCTGGGCAAAGAATTGGAAATACAAGTCCATAAAGTTAAGATCATCTTATTACCTCAATGCACAAAGACCTTCTCCAGGACACAGCATATTAAAGTTGTCAAAAATCATGAACAAAAAATCATTTAGAGGCTGAGACAGAAAAAACAGGGTAGAATACTGTTGGTAGCTTGATAGGGATTGCATTGAATCTATAAATTGCTTTGGGTAGTATACTCATTTTCACTATATTGATTCTTCCAATCCATGAACATGGTATATTTCTCCATCTATTAGTGTCCTCTTTGATTTCTTTCACCAGTGTTTTATAGTTTTCTATATATAGGTCTTTAGTTTCTTTAGGTAGATATATTCCTAAGTATTTTATTCTTTTTGTTGCAATGGTGAATGGAATTGTTTCCTTAATTTCTCTTTCTGTTTTCTCATTATTAGTGTATAGGAATGCAAGGGATTTCTGTGTGTTGATTTTATATCCTGCAACTTTACTATATTCATTGATTAGTTCTAGTAATTTTCTGGTGGAGTCCTTTGGGTTTTCTATGTAGAGGATCATGTCATCTGCAAACAGTGAGAGTTTTACTTCTTCTTTTCCAATTTGGATTCCTTTTATTTCTTTTTCTGCTCTGATTGCTGTGGCCAAAACTTCCAAAACTATGTTGAATAGTAATGGTGAGAGTGGGCACCCTTGTCTTGTTCCTGACTTTAGAGGAAATGCTTTCAATTTTTCACCATTGAGGATAATGTTTGCTGTGGGTTTGTCATATATAGCTTTTATTATGTTGAGGTATGTTCCTTCTATTCCTGCTTTCTGGAGAGTTTTTATCATAAATGGGTGTTGAATTTTGTCAAAGGCTTTCTCTGCATCTATTGAGATAATCATATGGTTTTTGTTTTTCAATTTGTTAATGTGGTGTATTACATTGATTGATTTGCGGATATTGAAGAATCCTTGCATCCCTGGGATAAAGCCCACTTGGTCATGGTGTATGATCTTTTTAATGTGTTGTTGGATTCTGATTGCTAGAATTTTATTTAGGATTTTTGCATCTATGTTCATCAGTGATATTGGCCTGTAGTTTTCTTTTTTTGTGGGATCTTTGTCAGGTTTTGGTATTAGGGTGATGGTGGCCTCATAGAATGAGTTTGGAAGTTTACCTTCCTCTGCAATTTTCTGGAAGAGTTTGAGCAGGATAGGTGTTAGCTCTTCTCTAAATTTTTGGTAGAATTCAGCTGTGAAGCCGTCTGGACCTGGGCTTTTGTTTGCTGGAAGATTTTTGATTACAGTTTCAATTTCCGTGCTTGTGATGGGTCTGTTAAGGTTTTCTATTTCTTCCTGGTCCAGTTTTGGAAAGTTGTACTTTTCTAAGAATTTGTCCATTTCTTCCTCGTTGTCCATTTTATTGGCATATAATTGTTGATAGTAGCCTTCATGAAACACTCATTAGGCTAAAAGAAGATTTCACAGCAGAAATTCTACAAGCCAGGAGGGAATGGAATGGCATTCTCAGAATTCTGGAAGAGAAAAACTTTCACCCCAAAATATTCTATCCATAAAAATTATCATTAAGATATTAAGGAGAAATACTTTTTCATACAAACAAATGCTAAGGGAGTTTTGCAACACTAGACCTAACCTACAAGAAATGTAGAAAGAAGCTCTTCAACATGAAACAAAAAAGGCAAAAACACACAAAACTTTGAGTAAGGTGACAAATAGAGTCATAAAATTATAAAATGCTACAGAACAGAGTTTTAAATACCTTATTATCACATAATGTGCAAAAAGGAGAAAAAGCAGAAAACAATTATGGCTACTTCAATTAGGTAACAAGCTCACAACATAAAAAGGCAACTAAAACACAAAAAGGGGAAGAGGGAAACTAAGGAACCCATGTGTGCAACAAAAATAAGATGGCTATCAGTAGGAAAAGGACTATTTTTACCTATGAGATGTTTACCATAAACCCATGGTGACCACAAAACATAAATCTAGACTAATGACTCAAAACATCAAAAAAGAGGAAGTTGATTAAAACAAATCATAGAAAAATGACCAAATTCAAATGGCAGACAGAAACTCAGGAAAAAGAAAAAAGGAGGGTGGGGAATAGGATAACCAGAATAGAAAAGATAAAATAGCAGTACTAAATCCTCATCTGTCAATAATCATTCTAAATGTGTTGAATGCACCTATAAAAAATACAGAGTGGATTAAAATACAAGACCCACATACATACTAAACCCAAAAGACTCTTCATGTCTAAAGACATAGATTTAAAATTAAGTGACGGAGAAGGATAGCCCAAGCAAATGGCAACATAAAAGATGTAGCCATAATCATACCAGAAAAAAATGGATTTCAAGATAAAAGAGGAAACAAAAGACAAAAATGGACAGAATACAGTGCTACAGGGGACAGTTCATCAAGAACACATAATTGTTTTTTTATTTACAAGCACCTAAAATAGGAGCACCAAACATATAAAACAATAGTTAACAGACCTAAAGGGAGAAATTGACAGTAACACAATAATAGCCCATGACTTTAACAATCTTGATATATGAATAAATATCATCCAACTAGAAAGTCAAAAAATAAGTATGAGCTAAATTAAATAGAGAAAAGAAGGCAATGGCAATCCACTCCAGTACTCTTGCCTGGAAAATCCATGGACAGAGGAGCCTGGTAGGCTGCAGTCCATGGGGTTGCTAAGAGTCAGACACGACTGAGCAACTTCACTTTCACTTTTTACTTTCATGCATTGGAGATGGAAATGGCAACCCACTCCAGTGTTCTTGCCTGGAGAATCCCAGGGACAGGGAAGCCTGGTGGGCTGCTGTCTCTGGGGTCACACAGAGTCGAACACGACTGAAGCAACTTAGCAGCAGTAGCAGCAAATTAAATATAAGGGAAGATTTGGGAGAATGACATTGTAACATGTAAAATATCATGTAAGAAACGAGTTGCCAGTCCAGGTTCGATGCACGATACTGGATGCTTGGGGCTGGTGCACTGGGACGACCCAGAGGGATGGTATGGGGAGGGAGGAGGGAGGAGGGTTCAGGATGAGGAACACATGTATACCTGTGGTGGATTCATTTTGATGTTTGGCAAAACTAATACAATTATGTAAAGTTTAAAAATAAAATAAAATTAAAACAAACAAACAAAAAAAAAGGCCAGATGCATTTGATATATTTATATAGAACATTCCATCCTAATGTATAAGAATATACATTTTTTTCTCAAGTGTACATGGGGCATTCTCAAGAATAGGCCGTGTTCTGGGGACACAAAACTAGCCTCAATAAATTTAGGAAATTTTGAATCACATCAAGCTTCTCTTCCAATCACTAATATATAAAACTAGAAATCAAATAAAAGAGGAAAGATGGAAACAAAAAACAGAACTATGTGAAAACTGAAACACATGCTACTGAACAACTATGAGGTCAATAAAAATACCAAGGGAGAAATAGAAAATCACCTGAAGACAAATGAAAATAAAAATATCACATACTTAAATCTATGAGATATACTAAAACTGAACTAAGATAGAAATATTTGGCAATACAGGCAATACAGACACAAGAAAATTTCAAGGTAAACAATTTTTATTTGCACCAGAAGAAAGATCACCATACAATTTCATGTTAGCAAAACATGTCAAACTGTTTGCTTTTATAATGGCTTGCTGTGAACACCATATGATATCACTTATATGAAGAATCTAAAATATGACACAAACGTAACAAATGTCCTTATCTCTGAAACAGAAACAGACTCACAGACGTAGAGAACAGACTGGCAGTTGCCAAGGGAGAGCGAGTGTAGAGGGGATGGATTGAAAGTTTGGGATTAACAGATACAAGTTATTATATTTAGCACAAATAAACAGCAAGGTCCTACACTATAGCACAGGAACTATATTCAGTATTCTGTGATAAAGCATAATGAAAAAGGATTTAAAAATAAAGCATATCTGTGTATAACTGAATCACTTCACTATATAGCGGAAATTGACACAACATTGTAAATCAACTATACCTCAATAAACTATTAAAAAAAATGACTTGTTATGCAACAAGAGCTTACTGATACAACAGCCCAAAATGAGCAGAAGTGAAGACTTTTGACATTTGGTTTGCTATCAAGACAACATTAATCACCATTTTGTAATTCAAGTTTAATTTAGATGACATTATTAAAATGTAACTCCATTAAAGTTCCCTTTCAGGTAACCAGAGGAGTTTGAAAGAAAATGAATGTTTGTGGATAAAAACTTATGACCCTAAAACACAGGACTAGACAGGAATTCAATTGTTCTTGTGAGTCACCCTTTTATTATAAAGACTGAAGAGATTCTTTACCATAGAGAGGAGATAAAATGGTTATTATTTGTAATGTACATGCATTTCTCCTAAGTTAGTATTATGCCTAACTTAGAAAATAGGAAGATATTTCTTTAGAGCAGCAGCAGAATTCATGTATAGGCAGCACTCTAAGTTTTCAACCAGAAACCAGAAGATAATCTAATAAAAGCACATAAAATAAGCCATTGAATCCTTCACTCCAACATATAAACCTCCTCTCACTTGAATATTGATTTTCCATAATTTAAGGAGTTGACATATAACAAAGATTTTGCTATGTCGTATTTCATAATATTGTGATGGCCTCTGGCATACATCACCATGAATGGGCCATAGGCATACATATGTCCTCTCCAGAAAGGAGAGGTCACATTCTTTATGTCAAATATTTATTCAAATTTGTGTTACCTATTATCCAACTGGTTTATTTAAGTGACTTATGTCATCTAAGACAACTAATGCCTTATTGATTTTCTGTTTGGACCATCTGTCCATTAATATAGTTGGGTTTATAAATTGGTACAGCCACTAAGGAAAATGGGCTTCCCTCATATCTCAGTTGGTAAAGAATCTGTCTGCAATGCAGGAGACCCTGGTTTGATTCCTGGGTTGGGAAGATCTGCTGCAGAAGGGATGGGCTATCCACTTCAGTATTCTTGGGCTTCCCTTGTGGCTCAGCTGGTAAAAAATCTGCCTGCAATGTGGGAGACCTGGGTTTGATCGCTGGATTGGGAAGATTTCCTGGAGAAAGGAAAGACTACTCACTCCAATATTCTGGCCTGGAGAATTCCATCAACTGTATACTCCATGAGGTTACAAAGTCAGACATGACTGAACAACCTTCACTCACTCATTCACTCTGGAAATCAGCAGAGAGGTTTCTCAATGACCTAAAAATAGAACTATTATATGACCCTGGAAATTACTCTTGGGAATAGTTATATAGTTAAGTCACTCAGTCATGTCTGACTCTTTGCGACCCCTTGAATTGCAGCATGCCAGGCCTCTCAGTCCATCACCAACTCCCAGAGTTCACCCAAACTCATGTCCATTGAGTCAGTGATGCCATCCAGCCATCTCATCCTCTGTTGTCCCCTTCTCCTCCTGCCCCCAATCCCTCCCAGCAGCAGAGTCTTTTCCAATGAGTCAACTCTTCACATGAGGTTGCCAAAGTACTGGAGTTTCAGCTTTAGCATCATTCTTTCCAAAGAAATCCCAGGGCTGATCTTCTTTAGAATGGACTGGTTGGATCTCCTTGCAGTCCAAGGGACTCTCAAGAGTCTTCTCCAACACCACAGTTCAAAAGCATCAATTCTTCAGTGCTCAGCCTTCTTCACAGTCCAACTCTCACATCCATACATGATCACAGGAAAAACCATAGCCTTGTCTAGACAGACCTTTGTTGGCAAAGTAATGTCTCTGTCTTTGAATATGCTGTCTAGGTTGGTCATAACTTTTCTTCCAAGGAGTAAGCGTCTTTTAACTTCATGGCTGCAGTCACCATCTGCAGTGATTTTGGAGCCCCCAAAAATAAAGTCTGACACTGTTTCCACTGTTTCCCCACCTATTTCCTGTGAAGTGATGGGACTGGATGCATGATCTTCGTTTTCTGAATGTTGAGCTTTAAGCCAACTTTTTCATTCTCCTCTTTCACTTCCATCAAGAGGCTTTTTAGTTCCTCTTCACTTTCTGCCATAAGGGTGGTGTCCTCTGCATATCTGAGGTTATTGATATTTCTCCAGGCTATCTTGATTCCAGCTTGTGTTTCTTCCAGTCCAGCGTTTCTCATGATGTACTCTGCATATAAGTTAAATAAGCAGGGTGACAATATATAGCCTTGATGTACTACTTTTCCTATTTGGAACCAGTCTGTTGTTCCAGATCCAGTTCTAACTGTTGCTTCCTGACCTGCATATAGGTTTCTCAAGAAGCAGGTCAGGTGGTCTGGGATTCCCATCTCTTTCAGAATTTTCCACAGTTTATTGTGATCCACACGGTCAAAGGCTTTGGCATAGTCAATAAGGCAGAAATAGATGTTTTTTCTGGAACTCTCTTGCTTTTTCCATGATCCAGCGGATGTTGGCAATTTGACCTTTGGTTCCTCTGCCTTTTCTAAAACCAGCTGGAACATCAGGAAGTTCACAGTTCACGTATTGCTGAAGCCTGGCTTGGAGAATTTTGAGCATTACTTACTAGCATGTGAGATGAGTGCAATTATGCAGTAGTTTGAGCATTGTTTGGCATTGCCTTTCTTTGGGATTGGAATGAAAACAGACCTTTTCCAGTCCTGTGGGAATATATACACCCAAACTATAAAAGGACAAATTTGAAAATATGCATGCACCCTAATGTTCATGGCAGCACTGTTTACGATAGCCAAAATATGGAAGCAACTCAAATGTCCAACAATAGACAAGAGTATAAAGAATATGTGCCACAAATAAATAAACATTAATATGTATAAATAATGAAATGTTACTCAGACATTAAAAAGAATGAAATTCTGCTATTTGAAGCCATGTGGATGGATTTAGTTATTATTAGGTTTAGTGAAATAAGTCAGAGAGAGAAAAAATAGTGTATGATATAACTTATGAAGTATGGTAAATGATCATATGGAATCTTAAAAATAATACAAGAAGAATATATGCAAACAGGGATATACTCACAGATACAGAACACAAACTAAAAGTTACCAGACTGTAAAGAGAGTGGGGTATGAGCAAATTAGCAGTATGGGAAAAAGAGAGGATAGTTACTGTATAGGCAAGTAACAAGGATATATTGTGTAGCACAGGCAATTATAGACATTATCTTTTATTAACTTTTAGTGAAAAATTGTTGGGGGCCAGCGTGAGGCACTCCACCCATGGCAAAGGTCATGAGGAAGGAGGCTTGACATATGCAAAGGCGGGATCGAGCCTCAGGAGTCCCCCTGGAAATTCTCGAGCATCTACCCGCATAACCAGATCCTGCCTACTTTACTACTTTGTGCTCTCCCCTACACCTCTGACTTTATGGGGGGCTGTCCCCCACCACCTCTTTTGGAGAAGGAGTTAACTTAGAGCTCCAGTTAATAATAATTCCTGGGTGTGATAGGAGTGTTTCAACCTAAAAACTCCTCTGAAGGTTCTCTAGCCTGCCTGACAGGCTTGTCCGGCCACATGTGATTGCTCACAGCCTCCCAACCCTGAGAGGCATGAGATCCTTTAAACCTTCTAAAAACAGGTTCCTTAGAAAAGTTAGAAAACCATTAGTATACATATAGTGGGCTGATTAGAAATTGTATTGGTGAAGGGTTTTTCATTTGTTGAGCCAATGTTTGTTGCTAAGACTCCACATCCCCTGCCCTTACACACGTTAATGAATATATAGAAGAAATAAGTATTAACCTTTGATATAAATCATGTTAGACCTTAGGACAAGTAAATTCTTTCCTTAACTAAAACCCACTACACCCTCACCCTATAGGAATGTAACTTTATTTGAGCGACATCTGTTTTAAGAATAATCACCTTTGGAGAAATAAGTGTTGACTGACCGCTGTCACAAGGAGAGGGTCTTAAATTGTCAGCAGGCCCCCCTGGCCAGAAGATGATGTAACACCCCTAAGATCGCTGTATACATTTGTGTGAAGCACCTGACTTTAATAAAAGTCAGGACTGCTGTCCCCGCGTGACTTTTGTATAACATCTCAGTGTATAAAAACAGACTCTGGAAAATAAAGAATTGGGATCAGTTCCTCTAAATACTGATCTCCCCATGTCTCTCTCTCTCTCAAACTCTGGCTGATTCTCCATCTGGAGCACGGAACCTGCCATGCTTACTAATTATTCCTGGGCTTCTAAGATCCGACCAGGGAGGCCTCAGTGTCTCCTCTCCTTTGGGAGAACGGAAGGACTCCTGCGGCCTACGTAAGTGGTGCAAGCTTCTTGTCTTGAAGTTTTATTGGTCTCCCGCGTAAACCAAGCCACTCAGCCTCTTTTCTCCACTGAATTTTCCTACTGAGCTATCCTCATTCTATTACTCTTTATATCTTTGATGAATATTTAAATAGTCACCAACGCTGTCTCCCCTTCAAATACCCTGGATCAGCCGGGGCTGGACCCCGGCAAAAAATAATCTGTAAAAATACTGAATCAGTGTGTTATGCACCTGAAATAAATAAGATATTGTGAATCAACTCTACTTCAGATTTAAAAACCAGGAAAAAATTTCCAAAAGTGCATTGCCTTGGGGATACTACATGGATACAGGCATTTGATGATCTATTTTTGCCATTAACTATGGTAGGTATGGGGCTTCCCAGGTGGTTCAGTGGGTCAAGAATCTGCTTGCAATGCCAGAGACCCAGGAAACACAGGTTCAATCCCTGGGTTGGGAAAATCCCCTGGAGAAGGCATGGAAACCCACTCTAGTATTCTTGCCTGGAAAATGCCATGGACAGAGGAGCCTGGCAGACTACAGTCCATAGAGTCACAAAGAGTTAGACACAAATCAAGCAACCGAGCATGCATGCACACACATGGTAGGTATGTGAACAAGATAATAGGAACTTAAAGAGGAGAAAGAAATTAAATTGCACGTTACAAATGACACTAAATTTTAAAAGTCTAGAGTATCAGGAAAAAGAGTTAAGGTAGTTATATACAAAGAAATGATACAAACAAAAATCAGATATGTTGTCTGAGATTTTAATCTTTACAAATACATGAACAGACATAAATGCTTAGAGTAGTTTTTCTTCATAGCAGAACTACAACTCATGACTATTCTTTATACAAACAACAAAAAAGTCATTGATGTTATATGTTTTATTTGAGAACAATTTTTTTTTATTTTTTAATAAATTAATTTTAGTTGGAGGATAATTACTTTATGAAATTGTGATAGTTTTGCCATACATCAACATGAATCAGCCACAGGTGCAATATGTACCCCCATCCTGAACCCCTTCCCACGTCCCTCCCCATTGAAACATGCATATTACCATATGTAAAACAGATGATCAGAAAATAAATTATTTTAAGAAGGATTTCTCAGGTGGCGCTAGTGGTAAAGAACCTGCAGGTAAGACATAAGAGATGCAGGTTAGATCCCTGGCTCAGGAAGATCCCGTGGAGGAAGGCACAGCAATCCACTCCAGTATTCTTGCCTGCAGAATCCCATGGACAGAGGATCCTGGCAGGTTATAGTCCATAGGGTCACAAACAGTTGGACTTGACTACAGTGAATTAGCATGCATGTAATTTTAAGAAATTCATCTAGTTATATGAAAAAAGGATTAATTCCCAAATTATCCAGATCCAAGGCTAAGAATAAATCTGAGAAAGTAGGAAAACCATAAAATGAAAAAAAAAATGTTTGAATTATGAGAGATATCACAAGCCTTAACTAAGGTATATAAATCGTATGAAGAAGCTGAAGTCAAAAAAAGGAAAATTTCAGGAAATAAATTGAAAGAGCAAGTTCAACTTCCACAGCCTGATCAAAGACTGGCAATCTATGATTCTGAGACCTTTCTTCAGCCCAGGTGAATTACGTTTTTTTATAGCTCACATTTGAAAGAGCGCTCTCAGGGCTCTCTTAATGTCTCTGTTCCTCAGACTGTAGATGAAGGGGTTCAGCATGGGTGTGACCACGGTGTACATCACTGAGGCTGTTGCACTTGAGTGTAGGTTGTGGGGAGCAGCAGAGCTAAGATACACTCCTAAGCATGTACAGTAAAATAAGGAGACAACTGAGAGGTGAGATGCACAGGTAGAGAATGCTTTATACTTCCCCTGAGCTGATGAGATTCTACATATTGAGGAAGCTATCTTGCAGTAAGTGTAAAGGATAGCAGCAAGGGGAACACCACCCAGAAGCCCAGCTGCAAAATTCATCACCAGTTCATTAAGAAAGTTGTTGGAACACGTAAGTTGAATAAACTGCTTGAGCTCACAGAAATAGTGAGGGATTTCCACCTCTCTGCAGAAGGACAGTGTCAATACCATTAAAGTTTCTAACAAGGAATGTAGGACACTAATGATCCAGCTAACCAAAACCAGAATTCCACAGTGTTGTGGGTTCATGATGACTGTGTAGTGAAGGGGGTGGCAGATGGCCACAAAGCCATCGTAAGCCATTACAGTCAGGAGGAAGTCATCCAACCCTGCAAACAGCATGAAAAAAATACATCTGAATCATGCAGCCTTCATAGGTTATAATGTGGCTCTGTGTCTGGGTGTTACACAGCATCTTTGGGGTGATGGTGGAGGTGATACAGATGTCTACAAAGGATAGGTTGGAGAGGAGGAAGTACATGGGGGTGTGGAGGTGGGGGTCTGAGCTGACGGCCAGGATGATGAGCAGGTTTCCAAACACAGTGATCAGGTACATGGGGAAGAAAGGTCCAAATATGAGGGGCTGCAGTTCTGGTTCTTCTGAAAATCCCAGAAGAATAAAACCTGAAACATGTGTTAGGTTCCTTGGTACCATGGGCTGAAGGTAACTATGAGAAAAGGGGAAAATAACATGACTGATTTTTACACAATCAGATATTACTCACATTGTTGAAGGGCTGCCATTTATAATTACTTATCAAAATATTAATTTCAAAAATTTGTTTATCAATTCAGTCCCCTTGGTGGAATTTCTTACGTCATCTTTAATTAGCAAGCTTGTTCAACTTTCAGCATTTTCCCTGGCAAGTCAAATATTTCTCATATTTAAGGAGAATTTTTTTCATTTTTTCAGGGCATTTAAATTGTGTGCTGACAATGTTCCAGGTGCTGTCTAGTCAATGAGTATGGGGAGCTTAAAAATAAAAGCTCTTACTATCCATCTACAGAGAAATATCCAGAGAATTAAAAAAAAAAAAGTATGTATATCTTCTCAGACCGTGACACATGTTATGAAGAAAATGAAAGCAGGTATAAGAGAATGAGTAAAGAAGGGGTGCTATTTTTTATGGATGTTCATGCTAAGGCTTGAAAACTTGAAAAACAAGGTGACATTTCCATGAACATATCAGATGAAATGTGTGCCAGGCAGGGAGAACAGCAGTGCAAAGAGAGGTACTTCTTTAAGATGTGCGGTATGGGAAAGGTAATGGGCAGGAGGGAAAGTGAGGAGAAATGATGTCATAGGGTGCTGAGGAGCAAGGTGGCCTCCCTGCTGCTGCTGAAACATCAAATATCAAGGAGTCCCTTATATACATTATGTATTTTTAGAACTTTAGGAAATTGTTGCAAAGTTGGCTTGTAAATACTAATGAATCCTTTCTATCAGTTGAGTTTAGAACTCTGTTATAAGATTCACCTTGGAATATATGTGCTCAGTACTCCTGCTTGGATGACTTCACACACTTCACAGGGCATGAAAACACACACACACAGTAGAATCTTCTTTCCTATGCTGTGTAACTTCCATGTCTTTTTCACCCCTAACTACCCTTATTAAGTTAGATGTTGATATAACTCAAGATGATCATGGCAAACTATCTAGAAATGGCATTCAGAAATTCCAATTTGTAAATTGTCCAACATTCCAAGATAGCTCTATGGGTAAAGAATCTGCATGCAATGCAGGGGACACAAGAGACCCAAGTTTGATCCCTCAGTCGGGAAGATGCTTTGGAGAAGGGCATGGCAACCCACTCCAGTATTCTTACCTGGAGAATCCCATGGACAGAGGAGCCTGGTGGGTTACAGTCCATAGGGTTGCAAAGAGTTATACACAACTGAAACAACTGAGCACAGTACCAGTAAACTTGGAGCTCTGTTTTGGTATAGCCATTTTATGCTTTGTATTAAACTTATGTTGAAAATGTATTACATAAACTCATGTAGTTGTTCAGTCAATAAGTCATGTCTGATACTTTCCATGGACTGTAGCACATCAGACTTCCCTGTCCTTGACTATCTCCTAGAGTTTGCTCGCATTCATGTCCATTGAGTCTATGATGCTATATGCTTGTGTGTGTGTGTATACACACACACACACACACACACACACACATATATATATATATATATGATTTTCTTTCTCAAATATATATATGGACTTCCTTAGAGGTTCAATGGTTAAGAATCTGGCTGTCCATGCAGGGGTCACAGGTTCAATCCCTGGTCCAGGAAGATTCCACATGCTGCCAGATAACTAAACCCATGCATCACAACTACTGAGCCAGAGTGCCCTAGAGCCCGTGTTCCTCCAAACAGAAACCACCACAATGACAAGTCTGCACAGTGCAACTAGAAAGTGGCCCCTGTTTGCCCAACTAGAGAAAAGCCCACACATCAATGAAGACCCAGCACAGGCAAAAATAAATAAATAGATAAAACTGGAAAATGATGTATGTATGTATCAAGGGAGAGAGACGGGAACTGGACATAAGAGAAAAGAAAAATCTAATAAACTCAAATGGTCCCTGACAGATTGTGGTAAAGAAAACCTTCTTTGGTTCTGGTGACATTTCATGTGTTTCTATACTCCCTTGAGTATAAAAAAAAAAAAAAAAAAAAGCAAAATGGCTGTCTGGGAAGGCCTTAAAAATAGTTGTGAAAAGAAGAGAAGCAAAGAGCAAAGGAGAAAAGGAAAGATATAAGCATCTGAATGCAGAGTTCCAAAGAATAGCAAGGAGAGATAAGAAAGCCTTGCTCAGCAATCAATGCAAAGAAATACAGGAAAACAACAGAATGGGAAAGACTAGAGATCTCTTCCAGAAAATTAGAGATACCAAGTGAATATTTCATGCAAAGATGGGCTTGATAAAGGACAGAAATGGTATGGACCTAACAGAAGCAGAATATATTAAGAATAGGTGGCAAGAATACACAGAAGAACTGTACAAAAAAGATCTTCATGCCCAAGAATATCATGATGGTGTGATCACTCACCTAGAGCCAGACGTTCTGGAATGTGAAGTCAAGTGGGCCTTAGAAAGCCTCACTACGAACTAAGCTAGTGGAGGTGATGGAATTTCAGTTGACCTATTTCAAATCCTGAAAGATGATGTTGTGAAAGTGCTGCACTCAATATGCCAGCAAATTTGGAAAACTCAGCAGTGGCCACAAGACTGGAAAAGGTCAGTTTTCATTCCAATCCCTAAGAAAGGCAATGCTAAAGAATGCTCAAACTACCACACAGTTGCACTCATGTCACAGGCTAGTAAAGTAATGCTCAAAATTCTCCAAGCCAGGCTTCAGCAATATGTGAACCATGAACTTCCAGATGTTCAAGCTGGTTTTAGAAAAGGCAGAGGAACCAGGAGATCAAAATGCCAACATCCGCTGGATAAATCGAAAAAGTAAGAGAGTTCCAGAAAAGCATCAATTTCTGCTTTATTGACTATGCCAAAGCCTTTGTGTGGATCACAATAAACTGGAAAATTCTGAAAGAGATGGGACTGCCAGACCACCTGACCTGCCTCTTGAGAAAAATATATGCATGTCAGGAAGCTACAGTTAGAACTGGACATGGAAAAACAGACTGGTTCCAATTAGGAAAAGGAGTATGTCAAGGCTGTATATTGTCACCCTGCTTGTTTAACTTCTATGCAGAGTACATCATGAGAAATGCTGGGCTGGAAGAAGCACAAGCTGGAATCAAGATTTCTGGGAGAAATCTCAATAACCTCAGATATGCAGATGACACCACCCTTATGGCAGAAAGTGAAGAGGAACCAAAAAGCCTCTTGATGAAAGTGAAAGAGGAGAGTGAAAAAGTTGGCTTAAAGCTCAACATTCAGAAAATGATTATCATGGCATCTGGTGGTCCCATCACTTCATGGCAAATAGATGGAGAAACAGTGGAAACAGTGGCTGAATTTATTTTTCTGGGCTTCCATATCACTGCAGGTGGTGATTGCAGCCATGAAATTAAAAGATGCTTACTCCTTGGAAGGAAATTATGACCAGCCTAGACAGCATATTCGGAAGCAGAGACTTACTTTGCCAACCAAGGTCCATCTAGTCAAGGCTATTGTTTTTCCAGTGGTCATGTATGGATGTGAGAGTTGGACTGTGAAGAAATCTGAGCGCTGAAAAATTAATGCTTTTGAACTGTGGTGTTGGAGAAGACTCTTGAGGGTCCCTTGGACTGCAAGGAGATCCATCCTAAAGGAGTTCAGTCCTGGGTGTTCACTGGAAGGACTGATGTTGAAGCTGAAACTCCAATACTTTGGCCACCTTATGTGAAGAGCTGATTCATTTGAAAAGACCCTGATGCTGGGAAAGACTGAGGGCAGGAGGAGAATGGGACGACAGAGGATGAGATGGTTGGATGATATCAGCCACTCAATGGACATGGGTTTGGGTGGACTCTGAGAGTTGGTGATAGAAAGGGAGGCCTGGTATGCTGTGTTTCATGGGGTTGCAAAGTCAGACACGACTGAGCAACTGAACTGAATACTCCCTTGACACACAGGAAAAATGATAAAAAAAAAAAAATACACTTACCCCAAAGATAAAGCAGTGATGTCTTTATGCTTTAAAACATTTGCAGATTATACCACTCAAGATAAAAATGAGTAAAGGCAAAAAAAACAACGCTTATAAAAGGATGTATATAAAGTAGAATACATAATGTAAAATGAATGTTGGCCACTTTTAATGTGGTATCCTGTGCTTAGTCACTTTAGTCATGTCTGACTTTTTGCAAACCCATGGACTGTAGCCCTTTAGGCTCCTCTGTGCCTGGGATTCTCCAGACAGTCTTTTGGACTCTGGGAGAGAGAGAGAGGGTGGGATGATTTGGGAGAATGACATTGAAACATGTATAATATCATATATGAAACGAGTCACCAGTCCAGGTTCGATGCACGATACTGGATGCTTGGGGCTGGTGCACTGGGACAACCCAGAGGGAGGGTATGGGGAGGGAGGAGGGAGGAGGGTCAGGATGGGGAACACACATATACCTGTGGCAGATTCATTTCGATATTTGGCAAAACTAATACAATATTGTACAGTTTAAAAATAAAATAAAATTTAAAAAAAAGAAAAGTGAAAAAAAAAAAAAAAAAGAATACTGGAGTGGCTTGCCATTTCCTCCTCCAGGGGATCTTCCTGACCCAGGGATCGAACCCACAACTCATGTCTCCTGCATCAGCAGGCAGGTTCTTTACCACAAGTGCCACCTGGAAAGCCCATCTTTAAGATGAGGCAGTAAAATCTGTTTTTCCTGTGCCTGTTTTATATTTTTTTGTTTAATTGTTTTTATGTGGCCTGATAGCAGACTAGGCAGTCCTCTTTCTCTCTTTTCATATGTGGCCCCTTCTCTTTGCTATCCTTGGGTTTTCACCATTTTTCTGTTAATTCTTGTATACGCACTTTGGTCCTAGGTTGCCCAACCATCAGTGACCTCCAAGGTCCATACACGTCAGATATACATGTCATGATGTTTCCAACCTTCTGAGTAACATTCTTTGTATTAGTTGTCTGAGACATTGTGTTATTCATACATTTCTTTCATTGTACTCATCTTCTCAATGAACAGAGTCCAAGCAGACAGAGACTTCACCTGTTATGTTCAACTTTGTATTTTAACCATGTGTGAATATATATGTGCTTGTACAAAAATGAATTTAGAAAAAATGAAAAGTTGGGGAAAGGAGAATGAAACCAGGTTAAATAGTATGGTTTCAATACCATTTTAGCAAACAAAATTGAATGAAGCGTTGAAAACTAATTGTATAAGAAATATAATAGCAATAACTTATGGGTTTTCCTTGTGGTTCAGCTGGTAAAGAATCCAACTGCAATGCATGAGACCTGGATTTTATTACTGAGTTGGGAAGATCCCTTGGAGAAGGGAACAGCTACCCACTCCAGTATTCTGGCATGGAGAATGCCATAGACTATATGTAGAGTCCATGGGTCGCAAAGATTCGACATGACTGAGTGACTTTCTGACTCATGATATAAAAATGGATTAATTAAATTGACAATGACCTAGATGTCAAATAACATAAAACATAATCTTCCTAGAATGATCTGGTATATAGCACATTCTCAGTTATTTGTTGGATACATTAGGACTTAGGTCTCTATTTATGGACATTTAATATGTGGTAAGGTTGTATTTCATTTTATTTGGAAGAAGTGAATTGTTGATAAAATTAAACACAAATGTCTATTTATTTTGCCAAGTCTGTAGTTTCTCACCCTAAAACATCTTGCAAAAAATTAGAAAGATTATGACCTCAGTGTAAGTGTAACAGACACTTCATAGATAAACATCTTATACCTATAAAGTTTTTGTGTGGGCAAAATCATGATAAATAAGTCAAGATACTCAGAAGTAAGATGATAGACATTTTTAACTAGAGAGAATTTTTTTAATTTATGACCAAAAGCATGTAGTTAAAGTCAGTTCAAAAACAATCTTTTGTAAAAAGTATTTGAAATATTGATATCTATAGAAAAATGGACATATAATATGTGGGTACATAATAATAATACTAGGCAAATCAAAATCATGACCAAGCATAAAAATCTTTGCTTGAACTCAGTATATAGTTTAAGAGGGAAACAAAAAATATTTTTAATACCATTGTCCTGGGATAAACTTAAAGGCCTTTCAGATTTTGGGGTAAGAATAATTACCCCCAAATGTGCTAGTAGTAGTAAAAAAGCAGTCTCTGATAAACAATCTGAAGATAGCTATTAATAGTCAAACTACAGATATTCTTTTTTCACTTTCAATCAATTTTTATTTTAATAATGAGTAAGATTTTTTTTCCATTAGGAATTTAAATGCTTTCAGGCTGACAAACATCTTTAACAATTATCATAGTCAAGAATATATCCAAAGTGGACAGTACAAACAAGATGCTAATTTTTGGGAACAACCCTAGCAGTCTGGTAGTTAAGACTTCATGCATAATACAGAAAGAGAAGTTTTAAAATAATCTAAGAATTTATGGAAAAGAAACATTAACTTGAATGAGACTAGGTCAAGTAGAGTAGTTTCAAAACAACTGTATGTTACAAAATGGAATGAAAATCTATGCTATATAAAAATGCGAAATAGTAACAATTTAACAAAATCAACATGGCTCATTAATATAAAGTTAAGTTGCCAATGACTTGGAAAAAAAGAATGAAACAATGACTTTTTAAATGTAAGGAGAAAGCAGTATTTAAGTTATAATTCTACCTTATATGAATAGTTGTGGATTTCAGTGTATCCTGGTGGCTCAGATGGTAAAGAATCTGCCTACAATGCAGGAGACCTGGATTCAGTTCCTGGATCAGGAAGATCTCCTGGAGAAGGGAATGGCAACCCACCCCAGTATTCTTGCCTGGAGAATTCCATGGACAGACGAGTCCATGGGGTCACAAAGAGTCTGGCATGGCTGAGTGACTTTCGCTTTCAATTTTCACAGAAGGTATAGTGACCATTAGTCAAATGATAAACAAGAATGCCTTCCAAATGATGGCTTGATGTGAAGCAACTTTTAAACATAAGTCTAATCAAAAGGAGCAATTAGGGATTTCCCTGGTGATCCAGTGATTAAGAATCAGCACTTCCATTGCAGAGGAGACAAGTTCCACCCCTGGTCAGGGAACTAAGATCCCATATGTCATGTAGGGTGGCCAAAAATAAATAAATAAAGGACCAATTAGAAACAGCAGAGATGTAAATGCATGTTGGAAAAACTGTAATTGGTGATTTATTAGCACAAAGGATACAGAAATTTCAACTTCATTTTTGTCTAAAACATGGAATTTAGAAAGATGGTAATGACAACTCTGTATACGAGATAGCAAAAGAGACACAGATGTATAGAACAGTCTTTTGGACTCTGGGGGTGGGGGGGCGGGGGGATGATTTGGGAGAATGGCATTAAAACATGTATAATATCATATAAGAAACAAATCGCCAGTCCAGGTTTGATGCAGGATACAGGAAGCTTGGGGCTGGTGCACTGGGATAACCCAGAGGGGTGGTATGGGGAGGGAGATGGGAGGGGGGTTCAGGATGGGGAGCACGTGTACACCCGTGGCAGATGTATGTTGATGTATTGCAAAATCAATACAATATTGTAAAGTGAAAAATAATAATTATAATATTTTTTTAAAAAATAAAAATGAACAGAAAAAAAGTGACAAGTGGAGAATATTAAACTGACAGCTCAATTTCTTTCAGAAAAAAATATTTAAATAAAAACAAATATATAGTGATGCATGTAAGTGGAATCTAGAAAAATGGTACAGAGGAACCTTTTTGTTGGGCAGGGATAGAGACACAGATGTCAGGAAAACACATGGACACAGCTGGAGGGGTGAAGGGGGATGAATTTGGAGATTGGGACTGACGCAGGTGCACTGCCATGTGTAAAACAGATAGCTAGTGGGGACCTACTGTGCTGTACAGGGAGCTCGGCTCGGTGCTCCATGATGACCTAGATAGATGGTATAGGGGATGGGAGGGAGGTCCAAGAGGGAGGGGATGTATGTATACATACAGCTGATTCACTTCATAGCACTACAAAAACTAACACAATGTGGTAAAGCAACTATACGCCAATAAATAAATAAATAGAAGGCAATGGAGAATATACAATATGATTAATTGAGAAATTTGACCACACCAAATTGATATATATTCACAATTCCCCTCAAATACATATATACATAAATAAAGAACAAAATGACAAATAACCAGTATGAGGGGGTAGTGGTAACCTCCACCTCTTTATTTGAAAGATCATAATTATAAACATAGAGAAGGCAATGGCAACCCACTCCAGTACTCTTGCCTGGAGAATCCCAGGGACAGGGGAGCCTGGTGGGCTACCATCTATGGGGTCGCACAGAGTCGAACAACACTGAAGCGACTTATCAGCAGCAGCAATTATAAACAAGAATAGAAATTCTCCAGTTCTATTCTACCAAGGAAAGGAGTCACAAAGATAATTTGAGATACAGAAAGTAAATAGTTATCAAATCCACTTACATATTCAAGCATCACAAGTAATGGAATAATTCAAGTTGATTAGCCTTCCCCTTTATGCAAATCAATTATTTTCCTTCCTTTTTCTTCTCCATAGAAGATGCTGCTGTTGCAAGGATGTGTTTGCAGGCCTTCTTTGGTGTGGACCTTTCTCATCAATAAGGAAATATAGTCAAATATGCCCTATTTTGAAAGTTCAAAAAAATGCCTTCACTTCATTTTATGTCCCTCCAGTTAATGCCTTACCTCTTTCTTCCAGTAAATTTGTAAGATACTTGGATATACATTCTATTATATTCTGCCTGGAAGCCCTTTATGTCTCTCTTCCCTTTTGTAATTGGGCTTTTTTTCCTGTCATTTAATTGTCATCACTGAGCATTGCCTTACTGAGTTCTCTTTTTAGCATCTAAAAAATACTTTGATATTTCAATCAAACAAGCAAACCACCACAGTATTCTTTGTACTCTGGGATAGACTGAATTATTTTTCACGTGTCCTCAGACAAATATTCTTGATTTTCATTCTCTATGACCTGTTCCTGCAGTGTCTTTGGGCTCTTGGACTCACCAGCACGGGAACTCTGAGAGGTAGTTCTCTAGGCAGAAGTCTGAATCCTTTCCTGGATGGTTGATGATGGAGACTGAAGCTCTGTGTGCAGACGAGACAGCAGGAAGGATTAAACTATCGAAACTTGAGCCAGACTTACAGCTCTCTCTGTCTGCTCATTATGTACTTTTCTCTTATTTTACAATGGCCTGTAAGCACATGAATTCCCTACGGAACTTGGTCTGGACAGAAAGAAATTTTTCCTGCTGATTCTCTGTTCTCAAGAGATCGGGTTATAAGCCAGGAGAATTCAGATCTATTGGGCTTTCCTGATGGCTGAGCGAGTAAAGAATCCACCTGCAATTCAGGAGATGTAGGAGATATGGGTTCGATTCCTGGTTCAGGAAGATCCCCTGGAGGAAGGTGTGGCAACCCTCTCCAATATACTTGCCTGGGAAATCCTATGGACAGAGCCTGATGGGCTACAGTCTAAAGGGTCGCAAAGAGTTGGACGTGACTGAGCGACTAAGCACTTAAAACCTATGCCAATAGGACCTTTTATGATTCTCTTTCCAAAGAGTTTTTTCAGACTTTTCTCTAAGTCTTTATTACTCAGACTATAGATGAATGGGTTCAGCATGGGTGTGACCACAGTGTACATCACCGAGGCTGTTGCACTTGAGTGGAATCTGTGGGTACCAGCAGAGCTGAGGTACACTCCTAAACCTGTACAGTAAAATAAGGAGACAACTGAGAGGTGAGATGCACAGGTGGAAAATGTTTTATACTTCCCCTGAGATGATAAGATTCTGCCTATGGAAGAAACTATCCTAGAGTAAGAGTAAAGAATACACATGAGGGAACCCCCAGCCAGCAACACAGCTCCAGAATACATCACCACATTATTGAGAAAGGTGTCAGAACTGGCAAGTTGGATCATCCAATTGAGTTCACAGAAAAAGTGGGGGATTTCTAAGAAGGTACAGAATGACAGTCTCAACAAACTTAAGCTTTCTAACAAGGAATGCAGGACACTGATGACCCAGGACACCAGCACCAACAGTTCACAGAGCTGGGAGTTCATAATGACTGTGTAGTACAGTGGGTGGCAGATGGCCATGAAGTGATCATAGGCCATCACTGTTAGGAGCAAGGTGTCCAGTCCTGCAAAGAGTGTGAAAAAATACATCTGGGTGATGCAGCTTTCATAGGTTATGACTTTTCTCTGTGTCTGGATATTCCACAGCATCTTTGGGATGGTGGAGGTGAAGCAGATGTCTACAAAGGACAGGTTGGAGAGGAAGAAGTACATGAGGGTTTGCAGGTGGGAGTCTGAGCTGATGGCCAGGATGATGAGCAAGTTTCCAAATACAGTGATCAGGTACATGGAGAGGAAAAGACCAAATATGAAGTGTTGCAATTTTAATTCCTCTGAGACTCCCAGAAGAAGAAATTGTGAAACTCCTGTTAGGTTTCTTATTGCCATGTGTTGATGGTGACTATAGAAAAATAGGAAAATAGCATGATTTATTTTCACAAAAGAAGCATCATTACTCATGTGGTAGAAATGCTACCATTTATATTTTGCCATCAATAATTGCTTTCAACATTTTGTTCATGGATTTTGTGCACTTGAAGGAACCTCCTGTGTCATCTCTAGTTAGCAAAGTTGTCTCATGGTCAGTTTCCCCCAACATGTTATGAATACTACAATTTTAATGAGAGATCCTTTCATACTTTGAGGAATATAAATTGAATTGTGACAATATTCCAGGTACTATCTATGCAGGGAGTTAGGGTGTTGGAAAACAAAAGCTCATAAAATCTGGCTGTGCAGAGAGCATATAAGCAAATAAAAAGTTACATAGAAATTTAAATGTATATATAGCACGTCTTATGCTTGTGGGTCTCTTAAAAAGAGACCCATAAAATAAAAAGAATAGAAAGCTGGCATAAAGGCAAGGGTGAAAAGGAAATACTATTTTAGGCATGTTTAGACAAGAACTACAAACAAGATGTTATTTGAACGGACTTCAGAGAAGGGTGACTGTCATGAACAGACTTGGGGAAGGGTGTCCTTACAAGGGAGCAGCCAGTGCACAGGCTGTGAGGAGAGTGCTTGCTTAAGATGACCCAGTTGATAAAAGGAAGCCAATGTGGTGAGGGAAAATGAGCAGGAGGATTAGTAAGGAGAGATATTGTCAGAGAAGGTTGAAAAATTATGTAGCCTCCGTGTTACTGCTGAAACTTCAAGTTATGAAGTCCACATGTGTCTTCAGTGCTTTCAGTCAGTTCAGTTCAGTCGCTCAATCGTGTCCGACTCTTTGAGACCCCATGAATTGCAGCACACCAGGTCTCCCTGTCCATCACCAATTCCTGGAGTTCACTCAGACTCACATCCATCGAGTCAGTGATGCCATCCAGCCATCTCATCCTCTGTTGTCCCCTTCTCCTCCTGCCCCCAATCCCTCCCAGCATCAGAGTCTTTTCCAATGAGTCACTCTTCGCATGAGGTGGCCAAAGTATTAGAGTTTCAGCCTCAGCATCAATCCTTCCAATTGTGTGGTAATTGTGACCCAGGACTGGTCAGCCTTCTTCACAGTCCAACTCTCACACGCATACATGACCACTGGAAAAAACCATAGCCTTGACTAGATGGATCTTTGTTGGCAAAGCAATGTCTCTGCTTTTCAATATGCTATCTAGGTTGGTCATAAATTTTCTTCAGTGCTTTAGGAAACTCCATATTTTAAAAAGCCTATATGACTTCTCTCATTTATCATAATGGCTTCAAGTTCCAATCATGTTGTTGCTAATGGCAAGATTTCACTCTTTTCTTTAGAACTGGTATATAGTTGAGCTAAACTGTTTATTAGTTTCAGGTGTACAACATAGTGATTTGATATTTTTATAGATTATGCTCCATTTAAAAGAATTACAAAATATTGGTTATACTCCCTATACTGCATATTACAGATTTATATCCTACTTGTTTTATTTCTTTATTATTTTTTTAATTATTTATTTATTTATTTTGGCTGTCCTGGGTCTTCATTGCCATGCAGGCTTTTATGATAAGTGAAATAAGTCAGACAGAGACAAACAAACACTTGTAACATCTTGCTTATATGTGGAATCAAAAAAACAAAGCCAAAAGCCAAGCTCATAGACAGAGAGAACAGATTCTGGCTGCCAGAGGCAGGAGCAGGGAGTGGGAGTGGGTAAACTGGATGAAAGGGGTCAAACGTACACACTTCCAGTTATAAGACAAATAAGTCATGGGGCTATAATATACAGTATTGTGACAATAGTTAATAATACTGCACTGCATATTTGAAAGTTGCTAATAGAGTAAATCTTAAAAGTTTCTATAAAAACAAAAAATTATAACTACACTTGGTGATTTGTATTAACTAGACTCATTTTGGTAACCATTTCACAATATATGTATATATATATATTGAATCAATATGTTGTAAACCTGAAACTAATATAATATAACATACGTTGATTACAACTCAATAAAAGATACCTTTAAAAATGCCTATAGGAAACAAAATTTAAGGAAAATCTAGAAATTACTTCTCAAAGAAATGATATACAATAATTGTAATTTAATAATATCAAGTGTGTTACTATTCAAGTTTAGATTTGGAAATGAAAGAATATGACAGAAAGTCTTTTTTAATGTGGGGAGGAAGCAGTACCTAAGTTATAATTTCCTCTTCCATGGGGACATATGGACTCAAATTCAGGTATGTACAAAGTTGTCTTTGATTAAATGTAAAGGAGAATGCCTTCCAAATATTAGTGGCTGAATATGTGCAACTCTCATAGATAGATCTGATCGAAATAAAATAAACAATAAGGGATAAGAGATAGGAAAGGTAGTTGGAAATGCATTAAAAGCATGATTTATTAGCACCTAATATACAGAAGAACATTTTCATTTCTATTTAAAGCAAGGGTTTTCTAAGTAAAGAATATTTAAGTGACAACTCTATTCCTTCAGTTAAACTTTTTTTTTAAAGCAATAGAGATGAATTGCAAAAAATGAAAAGCAACAAGATGAATTGACACTGATTTTACCACACAAAATTTATAAATTCTCACACATTATATATAGTCTTATATATACAAAAAATAAGTAAATAGCAAGCAGCAAGCTTGATGAAAAAATTTAATTGTTTGGAAGAATAAAATATAAAATGGTAATAAAACATGCTGGATTCACCTAGAGGGATGGGGTGGGGAGGGAGGTGTGAGGGGGTGTCAGCTGGGGAAACACATGTATACCTATGGCCAATGCATGTTAATGCATTGCAAAAGCCATCACAATATTATAAAGTAACTATCCTCCAATTAAAATAAGTAAATAAATTTCTATAAAATAAATTAAAAAAGGAAAGGTCCTGATTAGTCATGTCTCCATATTTTCAACAGAGAAAGCGATTGGTTAGCTAATCTACACATGTATTCACTCTTAAAGGAAATAACTACTGATGAAACACATTACTACACCATTTTTCACATGATAATGTGTTTTATTTTCTACGTTGAGAGGAGAAATACTGTGAAATATATATATCTCATGAACTGCTGTTTTAAGAAAATATATGGAGGCATTCCTTAATCTGGATACTTCTCATCATAGTCAAATATGCTCCATATTAAAAAAAATACAAAAGTCCTTGCATCTCTGTACATCCTTCCCCAGCTAATACCCTTTGTCTCTACTCCAGTTAATTGCAAACTCCTTGAACTTAGATTCTACTTTTACTGGAAGCACTTTATACCTCCTATTCCCTCTTCTCATTGGGCTTTCATGTTCATCTTTTAATGGTCAACCTTGACCTTGCATTATTAGTTCAATTTTCACTTCTATTTTTGGAATAAAAAATTAATATATTATTAATCAAGCACACAAACAATTTCAGTGATTTTGCCTCTGGGTTAGCCTGGACTGGCTCTCAGGTGAACTCGGGTGAATGTTTTTGATTGTTATTCCCTTTGACACTCTGCAGTATTTATCTGGTTCTTGACTCACCTGGGCGAGTCTCTGAGAGGAAGGTCTCAACGGAGATGTCCAAATTCCTCTTGAATGGTTGATGATGGGAATAGGAGCTCTGTTCCCAGACAAGACAGTGAGATGCAGTCAAGCATCAGTCCCCTAAGTCAGTTATGTCTCCAAAAACAACAACCAAGTCCTGTCCAGACCAAGGATGCACAGGCTGAGGGATGCAGCAGAGGAGATATTTACAGCTCCCTGTGTCTACTCATTACCATGTTTCTCTCTTGTTTCCACCACCTCTAATAACTGATTTCCCTGAGGGACACTGGTCTGCACAGATAAAAAAATTTTCCTGCTCATTTTCTATGTTTAGGAGACAATGTTACAAGTCAGATGCATTCAACATTTATTACTCTTTACATGAACTGTCGTGTCTACCCAGAGGAATAAACCTTAAGTTTCCCAATAACTTATCCCAACCATGAATCCATCTTTATCTATAATTCAAGATTGGTATTTTGTCTTGATTAGGGCCCTAATCAAGCACTAACTGTAGTGGGTCACAGCCCCTAAAATCCTATCACCATCTTTAAGAAGTGGGTTAACAGTGTCATTTTAGTATAAAACCTTAGACAGTACACAGCTTGCATTTATGACAATACTGCCAAAACAATTACACATTTCATAATTCCAGCACAAGACTGGTTATTTTGTTCCTCACAAGAAAGTGTTTAATTGTAAGAGGTATATTTAGATCTTAGCACCTCCTAGAGATTGTATGATTTATCTTTGGAAAACTTTATTCTGTGAGGTAGTACTATTATGAACTCGGTTTTCCATTGTAGAAATGGGGCTCGTAGGGATTAGTGATCTCCCAGTTGTAATCTGAGTAGAAGTAGTGACAGATTCTATTTTCTTGGGCTCCAAAATCACTGCAGATGGTGACTGAGGCCATGAAATTAAAAGATGCTTGCTCCTTGGAAGAAAAGCTGTGACAAATTGAGACACACATTTTATTTATTTTTTTTAATTTTTTTATTATTTTTTTTTTACTTTACAATATTGTATTTGTTTTGCCATACATCAACATGCATCCACCACAGGTGTACACGTGTTCCCCATCCTGAACTCCCCCCCCACCTCCCTCTCCAGACAAGCATTTTAAAAAGCACAGACATCACTTGGTTGACAAAGGTCCATGTTGTCAAAGCTATGGGTTTTCCAGTAGTCATGTAATGATGTGAGAGTTGAATCATAAAGAAAGCTTTATGTTTTCAGATTGTGGTGCTCTAGAAGACTCCTGAGAGTTCTTTGGACAACAAGAAGAACAAAGCAGTCAATTTTACAGGAAATAAATCCTGAATATTCACTGGAAGGACTGTTGCTGAAGCTGAAGCTTCAATACCTTGGCCACCTGATGTGAAGAGCTGATTCACTGGGAAAGACCCTGATGCTGGGAAAGATTGAAAGCAAAAGGAGAAGGAGGTGGCAGAGCATGAAATGTTTAGGTAGCATCACCAGCTCAATAGACATGAATCTGAGCATATTCTGGGATATAGTGGAGGACTTGGTGTGCTATATAGTCCATGTCATCACAAAGTCATACATGACTTAGCAAATGAAAACAACATCATGATGAAAGCTAACTTGATTTATTGTGGTGATTAGTTTGTGATATACACAAATGATCAAACCATTATGTTGTACACCTGAAACTAACATAAGGTAATATCAGTTATGTTTCATTTAAAACAACAACAACATAAGGGCTGGTTTAGTCAAAACATTTGTTCAGATCAAAATCACAAACATTATGGGCCTGGGCAATGCCCCCCAGGCATTCTTAGGCAACGGCATCATATCAGTAGATAGATACTGAAATTGGGTTCATGAGACAGTCCACATTATCAGGAAGAGTGGTTAAAATAATGATGTAAAGCAGAGTGACAATACCAAAGTTAAACTGTGGTTTCATCTTTCCCCCTACAAAGGCATTGCATAAATGATCTTAGATGCCAAGTATAGTTTTATTCATATCAGTATAACAACTCATGATTGCTCTTTCATGGAAACTAGGGGCAATTGTGTGGGACAGTATAAGTCTTTTTTTTTATTTTTTTTTATTTTTTATTCTTCCAATTTTATTTTATTTTTAAACTTTACATAATTGTATTAGTTTTGCCAAATATCAAAATGAATCCGCCACAGGTATACATGTGTTCCCCATCCCGAACCCTCCTCCCTCCTCCCTCCCCATACCATCCCTCTGGGCCGTCCCAGTGCACCAGCCCCAAGCATCCAGCATCATGCATCGAACCTGGACTGGTGACTCGTTTCATACATGATATTTTACATGTTTCACTGCCATTCTCCCACATCTTCCCACCCTCTCCCTCTCCCACAGAGTCCATAAGACTGTTCTATACATCAGTGTCTCTTTTGCTGTCTCGTACACCGGGTTATTGTTACCATCTTTCTAAATTCCATATATATGCGTTAGTATACTGTATTTATGTTTTTCCTTCTGGCTTACTTCACTCTGTATAATAGGCTCCAGTTTCATCCACCTCATTAGAACTGATTCAAATGTATTCTTTTTAATGGCTGAGTAATACTCCATTGTGTATATGTACCACAGCCTTCTTATCCATTCATCTGCTGATGGACATCTAGGTTGCTTCCACGTCTTGGCTATTATAAACAGTGCTGCGATGAACATTGGGGTACACGTGTCTCTTTCCCTTCTGGTTTCCTCAGTGTGTATGCCCAGCAGTGGGGTTGCTGGATCATAAGGCAGTTCTATTTCCAGTTTTTTAAGGAATCTCCACACTGTTCTCCATAGTGGCTGTACTAGTTTGCATTCCCACCAACAGTGTAAGAGGGTTCCCTTTTCTCCACACCCTCTCCAGCATTTATTATTTGTAGACTTTTGGATCGCAGCCATTCTGACTGGTGTAAAATGGTACCTCATAGTGGTTTTGATTTGCATTTCTCTGATAATGAGTGATGTTGAGCATCTTTTCATGTGTTTGTTAGCCATCTGTATGTCTTTTTTGGAGAAATGTCTATTTAGTTCTTTGGCCCATTTTTTGATTGAGTCGTTTATTTTTCTGGAGTTGAGCTGTAGGAGTTGCTTGTATATTTTTGAGATTAGTTGTTTGTCGGTTGCTTCATTTGCTATTATTTTCTCCCATTCTGAAGACTGTCTTTTCACCTTGCTAATAGTTTCCTTTGATGTGCAGAAGCTTTTAAGTTTAATTAGGTCCCATTTGTTTATTTTTGCTTTTATTTCCAATATTCTGGGAGGTGGGTCATAGAGGATCCTGCTGTGATGTATGTCGGAGAGTGTTTTGCCTATGTTCTCCTCTAGGAGTTTTATAGTTTCTGGTCTTACGTTTAGATCTTTAATCCATTTTGAGTTTATTTTTGTGTATGGTGTTAGAAAGTGGTCCAGTTTCATTCTTTTACAAGTGGTTGACCAGATTTCCCAGCACCACTTGTTAAAGAGATTGTCTTTAATCCATTGTATATTCTTGCCTCCTTTGTCGAAGATAAGGTGTCCATATGTGCGTGGATTTATCTCTGGGCTTTCTATTTTGAGAAGAAAATATTTTTAAGAAATCTAAATCTCTCCATGAAATATATGTTAATTTACAAATATATCTGATACAAAGTAGAGAAAACTTTGGGAATATATGAAAATGGCCCCAAAGAAAACTGTCTGTATACCAGACAGAGCAGAAAGATTAATAAATTGAATTGTTGAAATTGAATACAAAGGTTGAATTCAAAGAAATAGAAATCCCAGGAAATAATTGGCAACAAATTATATTCCACAGTGCTCAAATAATCACAATTTTATGTTCTGAAGTTTTGAGTCATGCAATCAAGGACACTTATTCACCTCCAGAATGATTGGTCATTTTATACCTGCCATCCCATATAATCTCTTCAGAGCCCCATTAATATCTTCATTCCTCAGACTGTGGATGAAGGGGTTCAGCATGGGTGTGACCACAGTGTGCATCACTGAGGCTATTGCACTTGAGGGTGAGCTGTATAGCAGCAGAGCTAAGGTACACTCCTAGGACAGAAGAGTAAAACAAGAAGACAACTGAGAGGTGAGAAGCACCGGTGGAAAATGCTTTATTCTTCCCCTGAGCTGATGAGATTCTACATATAGAAGAAACTATCTGAGAATAAGAGTAAAGGATACCAGCAAAGGATCCACAGCCAGCACCCAGTTGAAAAATACAACACAGCATCTTTAAGAAAAATGTCAGAACAGGCAAGTTTGAATATCTGATTGAGATCACAGAAAAAGTGGGATATTTCCATGTACAGAAGGACAATCACAACATCATTAAACTTTGTAACAAGGAATTTAGGACACTTAGATCCAGGACACCAGCATCAGCAGTCCACAGAGCTGGGGACTTGGGGTGATATTGTAGTGCAGGGGGTGACAGATGGTGAAGAAGTGGACATAGGCCATCAAAGTCAGGAGAAAGTTGTCCAAAGAGTATGGAAAAATACATCTGGGTGATGTAGCCTTCATAGGTGATACCTTTGCTGTGGGTCTGGGTGTTCCATAGCACATTTGGGATGGTGGTGGAGGTGAAACAGATGTCTACAAAGGACAGGTTGGAGAGGAAGAAGCATATGCGGATGTGGAGGTTGGAGTCTGAGCTGACAGCCAGGATGATATGCAGGTTTCCAAGCACAGTGATCAGGTACATGGAGAGGAAAAGCCCAAATATGACGGGCTGCAGTTCTGGTTCCTTTGATAATCCCAGAAGAAATCCTGAAAATTGGGTATCATTGCCTGGTCACATGTTTGATGGTAAAGACTAAAATTTTAAAATACTATGATTAATTTTTATATAAATGGACTTCAGTAACATGTTGAAAATGCTGCAATTACAATTGTATGTCAAGCAAAAGCAAACATAAGAGAGAGTGGGTGGTTTTGTTATTTTCATTGGAAGTTCAGGAAGACTGAAAAACAGGGGTATATTTGTACATAAACCTTAAGGAAAAATAGTTGGCAAACAAAGAGTTATCTGGGGAAGTGTGTGCCCTGCAGGGAAAAAAGTTAGTGCAAAGGATCTGAGGAAGGTTCTTATTTCAGACATTCCAGGCTCAATATATTTCCAGTGTGGTGAGCAAAGATCACAGGGAGAGTGATGACAGATAGTGTCAGAGAGTGGACTCCTTACCACAACTGGGACTTCAGGGCACAAGGAGTCCCTTTGTTAAATTCTGTTGATTACTCATCATCAATTTTGATTTCAAGGCATCCTGTGACTAGGTATGGATCCTAGTCACAAGGATTCTCCTTATCTTCATATGTTGGTTAACATTCTGGTTTCTGTCTTTTAAAGGTCACTTTACTGTATGTGGGTTCAAGTAGTCAACACTCAGAACTGCATCAGCCACAAGACACACAACACACAACACAGAGCATATTTTGTCCTGTTAGGGGCACAATACACCCAGGCTTTTCTCATCCCTAAAAGAAAGTGAAAGTGTTACTCAGCTGTGTCCGGCTCTTTGTGACCCCATGGGCTGTAGCCCACCAGGCTCCTCTGTCCATGGGATTCTCCAGAAAGAATACTGGTATGCACTGCCACTGCCTTCTCCAGTGGATCTTCCCAACCCAGGGATCAAACCCAGGTGTCCTGCATTGCAGGCAAAGTCTTTACTGTCTAAGCCACCAAGGAAGCATCTTCTCATTCCTAACCACCAAAATTAGGGGGAAAAAAAAATAAAAAAAAAAACCCTCTAGAAATAAAGCTGTCAATCAAATTATCTTTACCCTAAAGAGTAAAGAAATAACATTCATAGTCCAGTTGGTGGGCCTGCCTGGGACATGTGAACTTGGTGCTTCATTAAAGTGTGACCATTTTCTGTCTTGTATTTAAATAAGTATAAAAACCTCAGCTATTTGTAAGGCCTCCTCAGACAACCATTTTGTCTTTTTGCATTTCTTTTCCTTGGGGATGGTTTTGATCACCGCCTCCTGTACAATGTTATGAACCTCAGTCCATAGTTCTTTAGGCACTCTGTCTATCAGATTTAATTCTTTGAATCTTTGTCACATTCACTACTTTATAATTGTAAGGGATTTGATTTAGGTCTTACCTGAATGGCCTGGTAGGTTTCCCTACTTTCTTCCAGTTGTCTGAATTTGTTAATAAGGAGTTCATGATCTAAAACACAGTCAGCTCCCAAAGTTGTTTTGCTGATTGTATAGAGTTTCTTCATCTTCAGTTGCAAAGAATGTAATCAATCTGATTTCAATATTGACCATCTGGTGATGTCCATGTGTAGAGTCATCTCTTGTGTTGTTGGAAGAGGGTGTTGCTATAGCCAGTGCATTCTCTTGGCAAAACTCGGTTATCCTTTGCTCTGCTTCATTTTGTACTCCAGGGTCAAACTTAACTCTTACTCAGGTATCTCTTGATTATCTACTTTTTTTTTTTCTAATTTTATTTTTAAACTTTACATAATTGTATTAGTTTTGCCAAATATCAAAATGAATCTGCCACAGGTATACATGTGTTTTGCATTCCAGTTCCCTGTAATGAGAAGGACATCTTTTTTTGATGTTAGTTCTAGAAGGTCTTGAGGGTCTTAATAGAATCATTCAACTTCAGTTTCTTCAGCATTAGTGGGTGGGGCTTAGACTTGGGTTACTCTGATATTGAATGGTTTGCCTTGAAAATGAACAGAGATTATTGTGGTGTTTTGAGATTGTACCCAAGTACTGCATTCCAGATTCTTTGTTCACTATAAGGGCTACTCAATTTCTTTTAAGGGATTCTTGCCCACTGTCAGTTCAGTTGCTCAGTTGTGTCTGATTCTTTGGGACCACATGGACTGCAGCATGCCAAGCTTTCCTGTCCATCACCAACTCCCAGAGCTTACTCAAACTCATGTCCATTGAGTCAGTGATGCCATCCAACCATCTCATTCTCTGTCGTCCCCTTCTCCTCTTGCCTTCAAACTTTCCCAGCATCAGGGTCTTTTCCAATAAGTCAGTTCTTCTCATCAAGTGGCCAAAGAATTGGATTTTTCAGCTTCAGCATCAGTCCTTCCAATGAATATTCAGGATTGATTTCCTTTAGGATGGACTGGTTGGATCTCATTGCAGTCCAAGGACTCTCAAGAGTCTTCTCTAACACCACAGTTCTAAAGTATCAATTCTTCAGAGACCAGCTTTCTGTGTAGTCCAACTCACATCCATACATGACTACTGGAAAAATCATAGCTTTGACTAGATGGACCTTTGTCAGCAAAGTAATGTCTCTGCTTTTTAATATTCTGCCTAGGGTTGTCATAATTTTCTTCCAAGGAGCAAGTGTCTTAATTTCATGGATGCAGTCACAATCTGCAGTGATTTTAGAGCCCCCCAAAATAAAGTTTCTCACTGATTCCATTGTTTCCCCGTCTATTTGCCACAGTAGTAGATATAATGGTCATCTGAATTAAATTCACCCATTCCCATTTAGTTCACTGATTCCTAAAATGTTGATGTTCACTCTTGTCATCTCCTGTTTAATCACTTCCAATTTACCTTGATTCATGGACCTAACATTACAGGTTCCTATGCAATATTGCAATAGGAATAAGCACAGGCAGCTGCGACAGCGCACAAGCACGGCCGAGAGGAGTTACCCCACGTCTGAGGTCAGAGGCCGCAGCGGAGAGGAGCTACCGCACCCGAGGTCAGGGGCGGCGACCGAGAGCGCCAGACTGCGACAGCAAAGGAGTAGCCGAAAGGAGCTATGCCCACCCAAGGCCAGGGGCAGAGGCCAGGAGGAGCTACCTGACACCCAAGATCAGGGGAAGCAGCCATTTAAGCGACCCCACTTCCAAGGAGCAGTGGCTGTGTGGGCTCAGGAGGGCCTAGAGGAGCTACTCCATGTTCAAGGTCAGGAAGGGTGGCAGTGAGGAGATACCCCTCATCCAAGGTAAGGAGCACCAGCTGGGCTTTGCTGGAACAGCCACAAAGAGATACCCCACGTCCAAGGTAAAAGAAACCCAAGTAAGATGGTAGGTGTTGCAAGAGGGCATCAGAGGGCAGACATACTGAAACCATAATCACAGAAAACTAGTTAGTCTAATCACACGGACCACAGCCTTGTCTAACTCAAGGAAACCAAGCCATGCCATGTGGGGCCACCCAAGATGGGCGGGTCATGGTGGAGAGGTGTGACAGAACGTGGTTCACTGGAGAAGGGAATGGCAAACCACTTCAGTATTCTTGCCTTGAGAAACCCATGAACAGTATGAAAAGGCAAAATGATAGGATACTGAAAGAGGAACTCCCCAGGTCAGTAGGTGCCTAATATGCTACTGGAGATCAGTGGAGAAATAACTCCATAAAGAATGAAGGGATGGAGCCAAAGCAAAAACGATACCCAGTTGTGGATGTGACTGGTGATAGAAGCAAGGTCCGATGCTGTAAAGAGCAATATTGCATAGGAACCTGGAATGTTAGGTCCATGAATCAAGGCAAATTGGAAGTGGTCAAACAGGAGATGGCAACAGTGAACATCGACATTCTAGGAATCAGCGAACTAAAATGTACTGGAATGGGTGAATTTAACTCAGATGAGCATTATACCCACTACTGTGGGCAGGAATCCCTTAGAATAAGTGGAGTAGCCATCATGGTCAACGAGAGTCCAAAATGCAGTACTTGGATGCAATCTCAAAAATGACAGAAGGCTCTCTGTTCGTTTCCAAGGCAAATCATTCAATATCACAGTAATCCAAGTCAAGCCCCAACCAGTAATGTTGAAGAAGCTGAAGTTGAATGGTTCTATGAAGACCTACAAGACCTTTTAGAACTAACACCCAAAAAAGATGTCCTTTTCATTATAGGGGGCTGGAATACAAAAGTAGGAAGTCAAGAAACACCTGGAGTAACAGGCAAATTTGGCCTTGGAATATGGAATGAAGCAGTACAAAGGCTAATAGGGTTTTACCAAGAGAACCCACTGGTCATAGCAAACACCCTCTTCCAACAACACAAGAGAAGACTCTATACATGGACATCACCAGATGGTCAACATCAAAATCAGATTGATCATATTCTTTGCAGCCAAAGATGGAGAAGCTATATACAGTCAGCAAACACAAGACCAGGAGCACACTGTAGCTCAGATCATGAGCTCTTTATTGCCAAATTCAGACTTAAATTGAAGAAAGTAAGGAAAATCACTAGACCATTCAGGTATGATGTAAATCAAAGTCCTTATGATTATACAGTGGAAGTGAGAAATAGATTTAAGGGACTAGATTTGATAGACAGAGTGCCTGATGAACTATGGACTGAGGTTCATGACATTGTACAGGAGACAGTGATCAAGACCATCCCCAGGGAAAAGAAATGCAAAAAAGCTAAATGGCTGTCTGGGGAGGCCTTACAAATAGCTGTGAAAAGAAGAGAAGTGAAAAGCAAAGGAGAAAAGGAAAGATATAGGCATCTTAATGCAGAGTTCCAAAGAATAGCAAGGAGAGATAAGAAAGCCTTCTTCAGCGATCAATGCAAAGAAATAGAGGAAAACAACAGAATGGGAAAGATTAGAGATGTCTTCAAGAAAATAAGAAATACCAAGGGAACATTTCATGCAAAGATGGGCTCAATAAAGGACAGAATGGTGCGGACCTAACAGAAGCAGATGATATTAAGAAGAGGTGGCAAAAATACACAGAAGAGCTGTACAAAAAAGATCTTCATACCCAAGATAATCATGATGGTGTGATCATTCACCTAGAGCCAGACATCCTGGAATGTGAAATCAAGTGGGCCTTAGAAAGCATCACTACGGACAAAGCTAGTGGAGGTGATGGAATTACAGTTGAGCTATTTCAAATCCTGAAAGATGATGCTATGAAAGTGCTGCACTCAATATGCCAGCAAATTTGGAAAACTCAGCAGTGGCCACAGGACTGGAAAAGGTCAGTTTTCATTCCAATCCCAAAGAAAGAAAATGCCAAAGAATGCTCAGACCACTGCACAATTGCACTCATCTCACATGCTAGTAAAGTAATGCTCAAAATTCTTGAAGCCAGGCTTCAGCAATACGTGAACCATGAACTTCCAGATGATCAAAGTGGTTTTAGAAGAGGCAGAGGAACCAGAGATCAAATTGCCAACATCTGCTGGATAAATCAAAAAAGCAAGAGAGTTCCAGAAAAACATCTATTTCTGCTTTATTGACTCTGTCAAAGCTTTTGACTGTGTGGATCACAATAAACTGTGGAAAATACTGAAAGAGATAGGAATACCAGACCACCTGACTGGCCTCTTGAGAAGCCTATATGCAGGTCAGGAAGCAACAGTTAGAACTGGACATGGAACAACAGACTGGTTCCAAATAGGAACGTCAAGGCTGTATATTGTCACCCTGTTTATTTAACTTTTATGCGTAGTACATCATGAGAAATGCCAGGCTGGAAGAAACACAAGCTGGAATCAAGATTGCTGGGAGAAACATCAATAACCTCAGATATGCAGATGACACCACCCTTATGGCAGAAAGTGAAGAGGAACTCAAAAGCCTCTTGATGAAATTTAAAGAGGAGAGTGAAAATGTTGGATTAAAGCTCAACATTCATATAACGAAGATCATGGCATCTGGTCCCATCACTTCATGGGAAATAGATGGGGAAACAGTGTCAGACTTTATTTGAGGGGGCTCCAAAACCACTGCAGATGGTGACTGCAGCCATGAAATTAAAAGACACTTACTCCTTGGAAGTAAAGTTATGACCAACCTGGATAGCATATTCAGAAGCAGAGACATTACTTTGCCAACAAATGTCCGTCTAGTCAAGGCTATGGTTTTTCCAGTGGTCATATATGGATGTGAAATTTGGACTCTGAAGAAAGCTGAGCACCGAAGAATTGAGGCTTTTGAACTGTGGTGTTGGAGAAGACTCTTGAGAGTCCCTTGGACTGCAAGGACATCCAACCAGTCCATTCTGAAGGAGATCAGCCCTGGGATTTCTTTGGAAGGAATGATGCTAAAGCTGAAATTCCAGTACTTTGGCCGCCTTATGCAAAAAGTTGACTCATTGGAAAGGACTCTGATTCTGGGAGGGATTGGGGGCTGGAGGAAAAGGGGAAGACAGAGGATGAGATGGCTGGATGGCATCACCGACTCAATGGACATGAGTTTGAGTGAACTCTGGGAGATGGTGATGGACAGGGAGGCCTGGTGTGCTGAGATTCATGGGGTCACAAAAAGTCAGACACGACTGAGAGACTGAACTGACCTGATGTAATATTGTTCTTTACAGCATCAGACTTTACTTTCACCACCAAACACATGTGCAACTGGGTGCTGTTTCCACTTTTGCTCAGGTTCTTCATTCCTTCTGGAGCTATTTCTCCCTTCTTCTCCAGTAGCATATTGGACACCTACCAACCTAGGGAGTTTATTTCAGTGTCATATTTTTTGCCTTTTCATAGAGAAGCAAAATGCAAGGAAAAATGGAAAGTTACACCCATTTGAATGCAAGTTCAACAAGGAGAGATAAGAATGTCTTCCTACATTACTTTGCCAACAAGGCTCCATCTAGTAAACACTATGGTTTTCCCACTAGTCATGTATGGATATGAGAGTTGGACCATGAAGAAAGCTGAGCACTGAAGAATTTATGCTTTTGAACTGCAATGTTGGAGAAGACTCTTGAGAGTCCCTTGGACTGTAAGGAGATCCAACCAGTCCATCCTAAAGGAAATCAGTCCTGAATATTCATTGGAGGGACTGATACTGCAGCCGTAGCTCCAATACTTTGGTCACTTGATGCAAAGAGCTGACTTATTTGAAAAGACCCTGATGCTGGGAAGGATTGAAGGCAGGAGGAGAAGGGATTGACAGAGGATGAGATGGTTGGATGGCATCACTGATTCGATGGACATGAGTTTGTTCAAACCCTGGGAGATGGTGATGGACAGGAAAGTCTGGTGTGCTTAGTCATGGGGTTGCAAAGAGTCAGACGCTACTGAGCAACTCAACTGAACTGATACTTAAATGATCTTGATAATTGCTTCTTTTTCAATTGATTTTATGTGGGAAAAAATAAAGTAGAAAAATTCCTAAAAAAATAAATTAATAAATAAATAAACTATTTAAAAGCACAACTAAAAAAAGAAAGAAAGAAAAGAAAGTCTTCCTAAATGAACAATGCAAAGAAACAGAGGAAAGCAACAGAACGGGAAAGACTAGAGATCTCTTCAAAAAAATTAGAGATTACAAGGGAACATTTCATGCAAAGATGGGTACAAAAAAGGAAAGAAATGCTATGGACCCAACAAAAGCAGAAGATATTAAGAAGAAGTGTCAAGAATACACAAAAAGACTATACAAAAAAAAGATCTTAATGATCTGGATAACCACAGTGGTATTACCACTAACCTAGAGCCAGACATCTTGGAGTGTGAAGTCCAGTGAACCTTAGGAAGCATCACTGTGAACAAAGCTTGTAGAAGTGATGGGATTCCAGCTGAGCTATTTCAAATCCTAAAATATGATGCTGCAATAGTGCTGCACTCAATATGCCAGCAGAATTTGAAAACTCTGCAGTGGCCACATGACTGGAAAAGGTCAGTTGTCATTTCAATACCAAAGAAAGGCAATGCAGAAGAATCTTCAAACTGCCATACATTTGTACTCATTTCACATGCCAGCACAATAATACTCAAAATCCTCCAAGGTAGGCTTTAACAATGCATGAACTGAAAACTTCCAGATGCACAAGCTGGATTTAGAGAAAGTAGAGGAACTAGACATCAAATTGCCAACATCTGTTGGATCATAGAGAAAAGAGAGTTCCAGAATAACATCCACTTCTGCTCTATTGACTATGCTAAAGCCTTTGACTGTGTGAATGGCAACAAACTGTGGGAAATTCTTAAAAATATGGGAATACCAGACCACTTTAGTAGCCTCCTGAGAAACCTGTATGCATGTCAAGAAGCAACAGAACCAGACATGGAACAACGGATTGGTTCCAAATTGGGGAAGGAGTACATCAAGTCTGTATATTGTCACCCTGCTTACTTAACTTATATGCGATAGAGAAGCCATAATTGTAGGCAGCATAGAATTTTTTTAGCCAAAAACGAATAACACAGGGAGCTCAACTTGATGCTCTGTGACAACCTAGAGGAGTAGTATGGTGTGGGAGGGAGGCTCAAGAGGGATACTCCAGTATTCTTGCCTGGAAAATCCCATGGACAGAGAAGCCCGGCAGGCTACAGTCCATGGGATTGCAAAAGAGGCAAACACAATTTAGCGACTAAACAACAACAGCAACAACACATGGTAGATATTGGGGACACAGGCTGAATAATTGTATGACACCAAAAGACCAGTTCTAAAACTCAGTGGCATGAATAAAGTCGATATTATCAGGAAGGACAGTTAAACTGGTGATACAGAAAAATTACAGAGCCAAAATAAAAACACTGGTTTCAGACTTTACTCTACAGTTGAATTCTATAAGTTACTTTAGCTGCCAAAGGCATTTTTTCCTCATGAGTAGAGAAGAATTATTTTAAATACTTGAGAAGATGGATATTTCTTAAGACAAAGGCCTTAAGAAATCCAATTTTTCCTACCAAATAAATGGAAGTTTCCAAATATTTCTCACCCATGTTTGGGAAAAATTTAGGGAAAGTAGAAATATAGAAAAAAAAATGGAAAATTGTCCATGCATCAGCTATTAAGAAAGCTTAATTGAGTTACTTAAATTATATGCTGAATTTAAATCAAAGAGTGCAAAACCCAGGCAATTCATAAAAGGAACAAATGCTCTTTCAACAATCTGATCAAGAATCACAATTTCTGACTCTAATGCTTTGAGCACTGCAATTACCAGCACTTCCTCAGCCCCAGGACAAATGGCCCTTTCATAGCTGCCACTCCAAAGAATCTTCTCAGAGCCCTCTTTATGTCTTTATTTCTCAGACTGTAGATGAAAGGGTTCAGCATGGGTGTGACCACAATGTACATCACCGAGGCTATTGCACTTGAGTGTGAGTTGTGGGTAGCAGTAGAGCTAAGATACAATCCTAAACCCGTAAAATAAAATAAGGAAGCAACAGAGAGGTGAGATGCACAGGTGGAAAATGCTTTATACTTCCCCTCAGCTGATGAGATTCTACATATGGAGGAAACTATCCTAGAGTACGAGTAACATATACCAGCCAGGGGGACAGCACCGAAAAGCCCAACTGCAAAATACATCACAGCATTATTAAGAACGATGTCAGAACAGGCAAGTCGGAGTACTTCTTTCAAGTCACAGAAAAAGTGGGGGATTTCCAAGACTGTACAGAAATACAGTCTCAGTACCAGTAAGCTTTGTACCAAGGAATTCAGGGCACTCATAATCCAGGACAGGAGCACCATCAGTCCACAGAGAATAGGGCTCATGATGACTGTGTAATGCAGGGGGTCACAGATGGCTATGAAGCGGTCATAGGACATGACAGTTAGAATTAAGTTCTCCAGCTCTACTAATAGTATGTAAAAATGCATCTGGGTGATGCAGCCTCCATAGGAAATGGCTTTGCTCTGTGTCTGTATGTTCACCAGCATCTTTGGGATGGTGGTGGAGATGAAACAGATGTCTACAAAGGACAGGTTGGAGAGGAAGAAGTACATGGGGGTGTGGAGGTGGGAGTCTGAGATTGTGGAAAGAATGATGAGCAGATTCCCAAACACAGTGATCAGAAACATGGAGAGGAAAAGTCCAAATATGATAGGCTGCAGTTCTAGTTCCTCTGATAATCCCAGAAGAATAAATTGTGCCATCCCTGTATCATTTCCTTGTACCACGTGGTGGTGATCACTACTAGGGAAGAAAAATATAGCATGATTAATTTCTACATGTGTGCACATTAACACAGTAAAATGCTATGAATTACAATATTTAATCATCTTTAAGTAATCTACTGTGTCATCTGTGATTAGAAATTCCTGTCTAACACTCAACCGTTTCCCCAAGAGGTCATGATTATACTGTTTTAAATCAAATGTCTTTCACATATTCTAGAAATTCATGTTGAGTATCAACCATCTTCTAGGGTAAATGTGTGAGATGCTGAGAACAAAACTTCCAACAATGCAATGATGAAGAAAGAATATGAGCTAGCAAATGAAATATATATATATATATATATATATATATATATATATATATATCATCTCATGTGGTGACAGATGATATGGGGGGGAAAAGGCAGGTATAAATGTAATAAAATATCCATGCATGGATATGTTACATTTTACTGAGAGTTCAGGAAGATATGCAAAAAGAGACATTTGAACAGAGACCCGAAGCAAGACAAAGCAGAGACATCAGTCTCTGGGGAACCAGTGTTCCCTATTGGGAAAAGAGTCTGCAAAGTACCTGAGGGCAGGGCTTGTTTCAAATATTCAAGACTTAAAAAGCAGCAAAAGTGTCAAGGGAAACAAGCAAGAGTGAGTGTGAGGAGAAATAGTATCAGAGGATGATAAGGAATAAGGTTTTCCTGCTACAGCTGAACTTTCAAGACACAAGAAGTACTTCATCCACATGTTGTTACTTTCACATTTTTACATTTGTTTTGATTCCTGTGAATTAAAATGAATTGACTCCTTTATTTGCATCTTCTGGTTGACATTATTGTGTCTGTGTTTTAAGGGTAACATTTTTGAGTTGATAATTTAAGAATCACTTTCCAGAGAACTGCTCATTCCCCACAACACACACACACACACACACACACACACACACACACAACACACACACTTACACACATCATGTCTTACTGGGCTTGTAACTCTCTGACTTTTCTCACTTTGGGCTACAGTAATTACGAAAGCAGCGATGAAAGATAGTCATCAACACTATGTTGTTTTTGCCCAAGAAAATGCAGAAATAGTACCCAAGTTCTAGACGGTAAGCTTCCTATGAACTGTATTCCATTTAAATGTGACTACTTTGTGCCCTGTATTGGGCTTCCCCTGTGGTTCAGCAGTAAATAATCCCCCTGAAGTGCAGGAGATGCAAGAGACACACGTTTAATCCTTGGGTTGGGAAGATCCCCTTGAGGAGCGCATGGCAACCCACCCCAGTATTTTTGCCTGGAGAATCCCATGGACTGAGGAGCCTGGTGGGCTACAGTCCATGGACTTGCAAAGCATTGGACATGACTGAAGCAATTGAACAAGCATGCATGCATTAAAAAAAAAAAAAAAGGAGTTCAAAAAACTGATAGAATGAAAAGTCCTGTGGAGGAAAATAAGGTCTACCTGTGGGTCACATTCCTTGGTGGTTGCCTTGTCCTAGGATACAGGCCTTGGAGTATGTATACCTCACTTATGCAGACATTTCAACCTCTATGACAAGTCTGATGGCATCAGGGATTTACACCATGGTCTCCCCTACAAACCTGCATTGAATACTTTCATTTTCAAAGCAAAATCTAATAAACTCAGCTGGTCCCTAACAGACCATGGAAAAGAGAAAGATTCCTTGATTCTGATAGCTTTCCAATGACAGTTATATTGCCTTGATACTCAAAATATCTCATAAAATATTCTAGAGCAATTTATCAAAGCAGGAAGGAGTAATCATTTTAGGACAACAGGAGCATTCCAGTAGAAAGTAAGCAAAGGGAATAAGGCTTCCTTGGTGGTTCAGATGGTAAAGAATCTGCCTGAAATGCAGGAGACCCAGGTTTGATCCTTGGATCATCAAGATTCCCTGGAGTAGGAAGTGGCAACCTACTCCAGTATTCTTGCTTGGAGAAACCCATGGATAGAGGAGCCTGGTGGGCTACAGTCCATGGGTTCACAAAGAGTTGGACACAACTGAGCAACTAACACTTCCAAGGGAATAAACCCACAAATGACAACAGAAAATAGACAATACACAATTATAGATGAGGATTTTAAAAGATAAATTCTCTAGGCTGGTGCACAGGGATGACCCAGAGGGATGGGATGGGGAAGGAGGTGGGAGGGGGGGTTCAGGATGGGGAACACATGTACGCCCATGGCGATTCATGTCAATGTATGACAAAACCAATACAATATTGTAAAGAAAATAAATAAATAAAACTGAAAAAAATAAAAAAAAAGATAAATGGTAACAGACTTTTGTAAATGATCTTGAATACAAAGCTTTTGATTCATAAAACTGACTTTTGAAACTCACTGTTATCACATATTAGCCATTTGAATGTAGTGGATCTACAGACCCATTCTAAATGTTAATGACCTAATTCAAATAGTGGGGATAGTGGTATCTATCCTCCTAAGTTGGAAGGCAAATTTAGTCAATACATGTAAAAATTCAGCATAGTTCCTTTCTCATACTAAATTAGCAGGTATCACAGAGATGTGAATTTGCTTGTTTTTTCTTTCTACCTTCCAAATGCTTCCCTTGCTTCCCTACCTCTTGGTATTTAAGAATTCCAAAGTAAGACTCATTTTCATACCCCTGTTTTCATTCTAAGCACAATATTTTCCTGTGAATATATAACCTGAGGAAAGATACTGTGAAATGTTTGTCTCAAGAACACTGTTGCAAGGCAGTATATAATTCCATAGATGTGGGTCGTTCTAATAAAAATGGAAGGTATTCAAGTACTTCCCAAATTCAAAAGTCTTTTTGTAAATGTGGATATTTCATTTCATATGCCTCCAAACCCACTTTTCTTACTCTCCTTAAATGTATAACTCCTCTAATATGCTCTGATTTTACTGGAACCACTTGATGCTCCTCATTGCTTCCTCATTCTCATCCAATTGGGTTTCCATTCCCATCACTTAATTGTCAACATTGATTCTTGTGCTGCTGAGTTCATCAGACATTTCTGGAAAAATTTTAACATATAAAATAAATGAATTATAAGTTAATTAGTCAATCTAATGAACAACCATGGCTAATATTTCAGCCCTGGTGTGGGCCGATTAGGCTCTCAAGTGACCTGAGAAAAAAGTTTTCCACTTGTATTCTCTCTCAAACTTCCTTGAAGTACCTATAGAACTCTCACACTCACCTGGATGGGGATGACAGGGGGAAAGCCCCTGTGTGGATATCCATGTTTCTCCGTGGATGGTTGATGATGCAGGCTGAAGCTCTGTTCTCAGGCAGGTCAGAAGGAAAGAGGGAAGCATTGATCCTTATTCAAATGTAGGACTCCAAAACCAATAACCATGCCCTGTGCAGCTCAAGGTTGTATAGACTGAGGGATGCAGCCAAGGAGAATTTACAGCTCTCCATATCTGTTCATTAGGCACTGTTTCCATTGTTACTCCCACATCTGAGCACAACACTTCCCTGTGGGACACTGGTCTAGATAGGAAAATTTTCCTGATGAGTCTCTTTCCCCAGAAGGTTAATTAGAAGTAAGATGAATCTAGTTTTTATTACCCTCTTCCCATGAACTTGGCTGCCTTCCAGAGGTCTAATCTCCTTGTACTTGATCCTTGTGTGTGCTAAGTCACTTCAGTTGTGTCCAATTTTTGCAACCCTATGGACAGTAACTTGCCAGGGGCCTCTATCCATGTATTCTCCAGGCAAGAATACTGAAATGGGTTGCTATGCCCTCCTCCAAGGGATCATCCCAACTCACAGATCAAACCCACATCTCATGTCTCCTGCATTATAAAGTGGGTTCTTTTCCAATAGCACCACCAGGAAAGCCCATATCAACTATACTTCAATTGAAAAAATAACTTGAACAAAAAAATGGTATTGACTTAATGATCTGACATAGATTAGCAATAAAATTGGCAAAAGAGTAGACATGCACTTCAGTTCAGTCACTCAGTAGTATCTGACTCTTTGCAACCCCATGGACTGCAGCAACCCTGGCTTCCCTGTCCATCACCAACTTCTGGAGCTCGCTCAAACTCATGTCCATCAAGCCAGCAATGCCATCCAATCACTTCATCCACTGTCGTCCCCTTCTCCTGCCTTCAATCTTTCCCAGCATCAGGGTCTTTTCTAAGGAGTCAGTTCTTTGCACCAGGTGGCTGTAGTATTGGAGCTTCAGCATCAGTCCTTCCAATGAATATTCAAGACTGATTTTCTTTAGGATGGATTGGTTTGATCTCCTTACAGTCCAAGGGACTCTCAAGAGTCTACTCCAACACCACAGTTCAAAAGCATCAATTCTTCAGCACTCAGCCTTCGTTATAGTCCCACTCTCACATCCATAAATGACTACTGGAAAAACTAGAGCTTTGACTAGATGGACCTTTTTTGGCAAAGTAATGTCTCTGCTTTTTAATATGTTGTATAGAATGCTCATAGCTTTTCTGCCAAGGAGCAAAGGTCTTTTTATTTCATGGCTGCATTCACCATATGCAGTGATTTTGGAGTCCCCAAAAATAAAGTCTCTTAGTGTTCCAACTGTTGCTCCATTTATTTGCCATGAAGTGATGGGACCGGATGCCATGATCATAGTTACTTTTTTTTTTTTTTTTTGACATTAAATATTCAATTTATTTCAAACATGAAAATTTACATTTTGCATAAAACAGTATAAAAACATTATACAGTTATAATTCCAATGTAAATTATTAGATTTGAGTATATCTAATGATTCTTTCTCCTTTGTATCCTTCTCATCAGAGTACCTTCTAAATGGATACCCCTGAAGTATTTAGCTCCCCTCTAATGTACTTTCAGACCCGTGAGGTAGCTCCTCCATTCTGGCCAAGAAGCTACTGGCTTGTACAGTTTTGATTTTAATTCCAGTTAACCTGAGAAGGATGATTCTGTTAATTTCTCCCTCCCCTCAGGAAAGAGATTAGCTGCTTTCTGAAGGCTCTCTCTAAACCAGTGTGTTGTTTTTTGTTTGTTTGTTTGTTTGTTTTGTTTTGTTTTTACTTTTATTTTATTTTTAAACTGTTGAGTTTTAAACCAGTTTTTTCACTCTCCTCTTTCACCTTCATCAAGAAGGTCTTTAGTTCCTCTTCACTATCTGCCATAAGGGTGGTGCTCTGCATATCTGAGGTTATTGATATTCCTCCCAGCAATCTTGATTCCAGCTTGTGCTTCATCCAGTCTGGCATTTTGCATGATGTAATCTGAATATAAGTTAAATAAGCAGGGTGACAATACACAGCCTTGACATAATTCTTTCCCAATTTGGAACCACTCTCTTCTTCCATGTCCAGTTCTAACTGTTGCTTCTTGACCTGCATACAGATTTCTCAAGATATAAGTCAGATGGTCTATGGTCTGGTATTCCCATCTCTTGAAGAATTTTACATTGTTTGTTGTTATTGACACAGTCAAAGGCTTTGGTGTAATCAATAAAGCAGAAGTAGATGTTTTCTGGAACTCTCTTGCTTTTTCTATGATCCAGCGGATTTTGGCAATTTGATCTCTTTTTCCTCTGCTTTTTCAAAATCCAGCTTGAACTTCTGGAAGTTCACGGTTCATGTACTGTTGAAGCCTGGCTTTGAGAATTTTTATTATTACTTTGCTGGAGTGTGAAATGAGTGCAATCATGGGGTAAGTTGAAAATTCTTTGGTATTGTCCCTTTTGGGGGTTGGAAAACTGACCTTTTCCATTCCTGTGGCCACTGATGACTTTTAACTGAATGTAATACTCAATGTTCCTAGAAACAGTGGCACATAGTAGATGTTCAATTATTTGTTGAATGAATCAAGAATCAGGTACAGTAGAGATGCACATTGGGCTTTCCAGCTGGCTCAGCCAGTAAAGAATCCACCTGCAATACAGGAGACCCAGATTCAATTCCTGGGTCAGGAAGATCCCTTGGAGAGGGAATGGCTACCCACTCCAGTATTCTTGTTTGGAGAATTCCATGGACAGAGGAGCCTGATGGATTACAGTCCCTGGAATCCCGAAAAGTAAGATACGACTAGGCAACTTTCGTTGCCTAACACTTTCACTTTTCATAGTGATTTCAAGATAACTGAATGCAACAATATTGAACAAAAATCTACAATTAACTTATATAAGGACATAAAATATTAACAATTTAATGATACCAACATGAGCTACTATTTCAACTTAAATTCCCAAAGACTTAGAAATAAAATATCTTAAAGGATTTTAAAATGTTAGAATAAAGGAGTACTCAAATTACAATTTGTTCTCATTTTAATATATTTGGATTCAAATATGCATATGAAAGATGAAGTTGACATTTTCAAATGGTAAAGAAGAATGCTTTCCAAGTGCTCACCAAAAGTGATACAACTTTTAGAAATATGTTTAATCAAGAAAGGCTGATAAGAGCAATAACGAGTATTTCCATGTATTTCCATTTCCAATAACAGATTTCCATGTATATAAATGTATAAAAGTTTATTTATTCACACTATGCAAGAGAACATTCACTCTTGTTTTTGTTTATAACAAGGATTTGCAAGTGACAAGTATTAAAGTGACAGTTCAATTATTGCAGTTTAAAAAAAAAAGCTAAAAAGTAGAAAAGCAATGGAAAAACAACCATATAACTGAGTGATATAGAACTAAAGAGCCTCTTGATGAAAGTGAAAGAGAGTGAAAAAGCGGGTTTAAAACTCAACATTCAAAAAATGGCATCCAATCTCATCACTTCTTTGCAAATAGATGGGGAAACAATGGAAACAGTGACAAACTTTATTTTCTTGGACTCCAAAATCACTGCAGATGGTGACTGCAGTCATGAAAATGAAAGACACTTGCCCTTTGGGAGAAAAACTGAGCAACATAGACAGCATATTAAAAATCAGAGACATTACTTTGCTGACAAAGATCCACATAGTCAAAGCTATGGGTTTTTGAGTAGTCAGGTATAGATGTGAGATTTGAATTATAAAGAAGGCTGAGCGCTGAAGAATTGATGCTTTTGAACTGTGGTATTAAAGTAGACTCTTGAGAGTCCCTTGGACTGCAAGGATATCAAACCAGTCAATCCTAAAGGAAATCAATCCTGAATATTCATTGGAAGGACTGATGTTGAAAATGAAACTCCAATACTTTGGCCAGCTGATGCAAGGAACTGAGTCCTTAGAAAAGCTGGGAAAGATTGAAAACAGGTGGAGAAGAGGATGACAGAAGATGAGGTGGTTGGATGGCATCACCAACTCAATGGACATGAGTTTGAGCAAGCTCCTGGAGCTGATGATCGACAGGGATGCCTGGGTTGCTGCAGTCCATGGGGTTGCAAAGAGTTGGACACGACTGAGTGACTTAGCTGAACTGAGTAATATAAAGAACAACATATGACTGAGTATATGTTATCAAACATTCTAATATATCTACATACTTAAAATAATAAAATTGCATGCAATAATTTTGTGAATGGTAGTGGTGAGAGTTGGCACCCTTGTTTTGTTCCTGACTTTAGGAACACCATTGAGGATAATGTTTGCTGCAGTTTTGTCATATATAGCTTTTATTATGTTGAGATATGTTCCTTCTATTCCTGCTTTCTGGAGAGTTTTTATCATAAATGGATGTTGAGTTTTATCAAAGGCTTTCTCTGCACCTATGGAGATAATCATATGGCTTTTATTTTTCAATTTGTTAATGTGGTATATTACATTGATTGATTTGTGGATATTCAAGAATCCTTGCATCCCTGGGATAAAGCCCACTTGGTCACGGTGTATGATCTTTTTAATGTGTTGAAAGCAAAAATAAAAAAATGGGATCTAATTAAAATTAAAAGCTTCTGCACCACAAAAGAAACTATAAGTGAGGTGAAAAGACAGCCTTCAGAATGGGAGAAAATAATAGCAAATGACGCAACTGACAACCAACTAATCTCAAAAATATACAAGCAACACCTGCAGCTCAATTCCAGAAAAGCAAACGACCCAATAAAAAAATGGGCTAAAGAACTGAATAGACATTTCTCCAAAGAAGACATACAGATGGCTAACAAGCACATGAAAAGATGCTCAACATCACTCATTATCAGAGTAATGCAAATCAAAACCAATATGAGGTACCATAACATGAGAAACGCTGGACTGGAAGAAACACAAGCTGGAATCAAGATTGCTGGGAGAAATATCAGTAACCTCAGATATGCAGATGACACCACCCTTATGGCAGAAAGTGAAGAGGAACTCAAAAGCCTCTTGATGAAATTTAAAGAGGAGAGTGAAAATGTTGGATTAAAGCTCAACATTCGGAAAACGAAGATCATGGCAACCGGTCCCATCACTTCATGGGAACTAGATGGGGAAACAGTGGAAACTGTGTCAGACTTTATTTTTCTGGCCTCCAAAATCACTGCAGATGGTGATTGCAGCCATGAAATTAAAAGACGCTTACTCCTTGGAAGGAAAGTTATGACCAATCTAGATAGCATATTCAAAAGCAGAGACATTACTTTGCCAACAAAGGTTCATCTAGTCAAGGATATGGTTTTTCCTGTGGTCATGTATGGATGTGAGAGTTGGACTGTGAAGAAGGCTGAGCACCGAAAAATTGATGGTTTTGAACTGTGGTGTTGTAGAAGACTCTTGAGAGTCCCTTGGACTACAAGGAGATCCAACCAGTCCATTCTGAAGGAGATCAGCCCTGGGATTTCTTTGGAAGGAATGATGCTAAAGCTGAAACTCCAGTACTTTGACCACCTCATGCGAAGAGTGGACTCATTGGAAAAGACTCTGATGCTGGGAGGGATTGGGGGCAAGAGGAGAAGGGGACGACAGAGGATGAGATGGCTGGATGGCATCACTGACTCGATGGACATGAGTCTGAGTGAACTCTGGGAGTTGGTGATGGACAGGGAGGCCTGGCGTGCTGCGATTCATGGGGTCACAAAGAGTCGGACATGACTGAGTGACTGATCTGATCTGATGAGGTCCCATTTCACACCAGTCAGAATGGCTGTGATTCAAAAGTCTACAAGCAATAAATGCTGGAGAGGATGTGGAGAAAAGGGAACCCTCTTACACTGTTGGTGGGAATGCAAACTAGTACAGCCACTATGGATAACAATGTGGAGATTCCTTAAAAAACTGGAAATAGAACTGCCATATGACCCAGCAATCCCACTGCTGGGCATACACAATGACGAAACCAGAACTGAAATAGACACGTGTACCCCATTGTTCATCGCAGCACTGTGTATAATAGCCAGGACATGGAAGCGACCTAGACGTCCATCAGCAGATGAATGGATAAGAAGGCTGTGGTACATATACATAATGGAGTATTACTCAGCTATTAAAAAGAATACATTTGAATCAGTTTTAATGCAGTGGATGAAACTGGAGCCTATTATACATACTGAAGTAAGCCAGAAAGAAAAACACCAATACAGTAAACTAACGCATATATATGGAATTTAGAAAGATGGTAATGACAAGCCTGTATGCGGGACAGCAAGGGAGACACAGATGTATACAACAGTCTTTTGGACTTTGTGGGAGAGGGAGGCGGGGGATGATTTAGGAGAATGGCATTGAAACATGTATAATATACAGGAAACGAATCGCCAGTCCAGATTTGATGCAGGATGCAGGAGGATTGGGGCTGGTGCACTGGGATGACCCAGAGGGATGGTATGGAGAGGGAGGTGGGAGTGGGGTTCAGGATGGGGAACACGTGTACACCCATGGTAGATGCTGATGTGTGGCAAAACAAATACAATATTGTAAAGTAAAAAATAAAATAAATAAATAAATAATAGAACCAAATTTAAAAAAAAGGAAAAAAAATTGTGAATAAATGAAACATCAAATTTTTGTTGAAAAGTAGGATCAAACATGGGAATCCAACCAATCCAACCAGAACATACAAAACAAAAGACTCTCACAGACAATATATTTTATCAAGAAAGTAAATGACTAAAAAATGGAAATATATATATAACATCATTGGTAATAAAATAATTGCAAGTATTATAATTAGTAATAATTAAAGCTCTTTAGTGTGCCCATTTTCACATAAAACATTTTTTATGTGAATATCCAGAGATAGAAAAGATACTGAGATATATAAATTCCAAGTAATGCTGCAGTAGGCATGTATTTGCATAAATCCCTTGGTCAGGATTTATTTTTGCAATCCTTATTGTAAAATTCAGATTTAAATACAAGAATGTAGGGAAAACCACTAAACCATTGAGGTACAACCTAAATCAAATCCCTTAAGATTACACAATGAAAGTGATAAATAGATTCAAGGGATTAGATCTGATAGACAGAGTGCCTGAAGAACTATGGATGGAGCTTCATAACATTGTTCACCAGGTAGTGATCAAAACCATCCCCAAGAAAAGGAAATGTAATAAGGCAAAATGGTTGTCTGAAGAGGCCTTACAAATAGCTGAAAAATGAAGAGACACAAAAGGCAAAACAGAAAAGGAAAGATATATCCATTTGAATGCAGATTTCCAAAGAAGAGCAAGGAGAGATAAGAAAGCCTTCCTCATTGATCAATGCAAAGAAATAGAGGACAACAATAGAATAGGAAAGACTAGAGATCTCTTCAAGAAAAGTAGAGATATTGAGGGAACATTTTGTGCAAAGATGGGCTCAGTAAAGGACAGAAATGGTATGGACTTAACAGAAGCAGAAGGGAAAGATTGAAGACAGGAGGAAAAGGGAACAACAGAAGATGAGATGGTTGGATGGCATCACTGACTCAATGGACATGACTTTGAGCAAGCTCCAGGAGATGATGAAGGACAGGAAAGCCTGGGTTGCTGCAGTCCATGGGGTCTCAAAGAGCCAGACATGACTGTGGGATTGAACAACTTGGTCAGGATCTTTCTAATTAATATGAAAACCAAGCACTCGACTTAGTGAGTGAACAAGAGTAACAACATACCATAACCTACCTTAGAACATTATAGTGATTGCAAAAAAATTTATTTATGATGTAGTCATAAATAAATGTAGTTCTCATACTACATTTATGATGTAGTCCCCTTATGCACTTCATTCCCCATTATGTTAATGATACTCAGAAGGCTTTAATGTTATGCTCAATAAAAGTGAAAATGAAGTGGTTCAGTCATGCCCAGCTCTTTGGGACCCCATGGACTGTAGCCTACCAGGCTCCTCTGTCCATGGGATTTTCCAGGCAAGAGTACTGGAGTGGGTTGCCATTTCCTCCTCCAGGGGATCTTCCCAATCCAGGGATTGAATCCAGGTCTCTGGCATTGTAGGCAGACACCTTACCATCTAAGCCACTGGGGAAGTGCTCAATATTTTAAACCAAATAAGAGATGGAGTCTTGATTGGAATCTCTCAGGAGGCTCCCAGTTTTCAAACACTGGAGCAGTGATTCTCAACCAAGAGTGATTTTGCAATTAAAGATATTTGGCAATATTTGAAGGGGTCCTACTGAACTCTTCTGACATACAGGACATCATCCAATGCAAGTAATCATACTTCCCAAGTATCAACACTGAGAAAGTGATGAAACCTATTCTAGACTAGCACTTCTCTAAATCCACTGCTTCTACAAATTACCAAGGATTGTATTTCAAATGTAAATTATTATTCAGTAGGCCAGATCTGGAGAATGAAATGGCAACCCACTCCAGTGTTCTTGCCTGGAGAATCCCAGGGATGGGGGAGCCTGGTGGGCTGCCGTCTATGGGGTCCAACAGAGTCGGACACTACTGAAGCGACTTAGCAGCAGCAGCAGGCCAGATCAGGGGCCCAGGGACCTGTGTTTCTAACAAGACTCTAAGTGTTATTTGATAGTACAGGTCCTGGCCTGTGGATGACAATTTGAGTAGCAAGAAAGTGGTCTGTGTTAGATCAGGTGTAAGTAGTTTTAGGCCTTCACCCAGAATCCTCCAATCTTTCTTAATTTTGAAAGAAAAGATTTTTGGTCACCTGTTAGGTTGTGATAAATTTGTGTTTGATTTTTTATAAAAGTATTAGTTAAGTCACTCAGTCGTGTCCAACTCTTTGCGACCCCATGGACTGTAGCCCAGCAGGCTCCTCTGTCCATGGGTTTCTCCAGGCAAGAATACTGGAGTGGGTTGCCATTTCCTTCTCCAGGGGATCTTCCCAACCCAGGGATCAAACCCAGGTCTCCCGCATTGCAGGCAGACACTTTAACCTCTGAGCCACCAAAGTGACATCAAATAATTTCTATTAGGATAATATTTTGCAGTAGTCACAATAAGATCCTCCAAAAGATTTCTACAGAAAAATCTCAAGAACTTTGGAATAGCCTAGTTTACATAACTAGTTTAATTACAATAGCAGAGGAAATAAGGTTGCTGATCATTTATCTTGATATAAGAATATTAGCACACCCCAGTACACCAGCCACAAGCTTCCTGTATCCTGCATCAAACCTGGACTGGCAATTCATTTCTTATATGATATTATACATGTTCCAATGCCATTCTCCCAAATTATCCCCTGCTCCCTCTCCCACAGAGTCCAAAAGACTGTTCTATACATTTGTGTCTCTTTTGCTGTCTCACATACAGGGTTATCGTTACCATCTTTCTAAATTCCATATATATGCGTTAGTATACTGTATTGGTGTTTTTCTTTCTGGCTCACTTCACTCTGTATAATTGGCTCCAGTTTCATCCACCTCATTAGAATTGATTCAAATGTATTCTTTTTAATGGCCAAGTAATATTCCATTTCATGTTGATGTATGGCAAAACCAATACAATATTTTAAAGTAATTAGCCTCTAATTAAAATAAATAAATTTAAATTAAAATAATAATAATAATAAATAAAACACTGAAAAAAAAAGAAAGCATCACACACACAAAAAAGAATATTAGCACAGATATCCAGGTCAAACTTATACAATTATGATGATTTTTCTAACCATTCAAGAGAGGGGAAGAATTGGAATTAGAGAGGGGGTTAAAATGCCATACACCTGGATTTGAATATGGAGGAAGGACCGTGAACTATGGAATGGTGGTAGCCACTAGAAGTAAAACAGGAAATTGAATGCAACCTGTTCTGGATATCCTTAAGGATCACAGCCTTGTAGATATCTAAATTTTTGCTCAATTAGACTTCAGGCCTCTGACCTTACATAATTTTATGACAGGTACTTTTTTACCTACTGGTATGGTAATTTGTTATTGGAGCAAACAGATCAGATCAGATCAGATCAGTCGCTCAGTCATGTCCAACTCTTTGTGACCCCATGAATCGCAGCACGCCAGGCCTCCCTGTCCATCACCAACTCCCGGAGTTCACTGAAACTCACAGCCATCGAGTTAGTGATGCCATCCAGCCATCTCATCCTCTGTCGTCCCCTTCTCCTCCTGCCCCCAATGCCTCCCAGCATCAGAGTCTTTTCCAATGAGTCAACTCTTCGCATGAGGTGGCCAAAGTACTGGAGTTTCAGCTTTAGCATCATTCCTTCCAAAGAAATCCCAGGGCTGATCTTCAGAATGGACTGGTTGGATCTCCTTGTAGTCCAAGGGACTCTCAAGAGTCTTCTCCAACACCACAGTTCAAAACCATCAATTTTTCGGTGCTCAGCCTTCACAGTCCAACTTTCACATCCATACATGACCACAGGAAAAACCATAGCCTTGACTAGACGGACCTTTGTTGGCAAAGTAATGTCTCTGCTTGTGAATATGCTACCTAGGTCGGTCATAACTTTCCTTCCAAAGAGTAAGCATCTTTTAATTTCATGGCTGCAATCACCATCTGCCATGATTTTGGAGCCCAGAAAAATAAAGTCTGACACAGTTTCCACTGTTTCCCCATCTATTTCCCATGAAGTGATGGGACCAGATGCCATGATCTTCATTTTCTGAATGTTGAGCTTTAAGCCAACTTTTTCACTCTCCACTTTCACTTTCATCAATAGGAATCTAAAATATATTTGTTCAATCATCTACTGTTTCTAGGACCTGAGCTAAAGATTTTCAATTCACACAATAAGCTTCTCTTAAATAGGGCATTTTGTGTTGAACTCCTACCATATATAGGAGGAAATCAGAGTCAATTTAAAGATGTTTTTCCCATTAATTTATACAGAGAATTTTTATTTATCTAAATGTAAATGTGGCTCTGATTTTGAGGCCTTTGAAATTTAAGATAGAAAAAGTACCTCATTATTGAAATTAATATCCTACTTTAAATCTTTGTGTTAACATTTCTACATTCTTTCTAGTTTGTGTTAATTCCAGCATTCTTTTTTTTTTTCTTACTCTATCCTTCCAACTTTCTCTCAAGTTTTCCTTCAACACAATGGGTGAAATTACTAATGAGACTGTGTGCAATATATATATATATGTGTGAGTGGGTTTATTTCAGAGACTGGTGGATACAGATGAAGGCACATATAAACATATATGTACTCCTAACCTTGAACATGGTTTGTGGACTCAGCAAATATTTCTATGCATTGCAGCATCCATACCTCACAACATCCAAGTGAAGCTAGAATTTATCATCTCATATTTCCTTATGAAATGAAAACTGAGACTCAGGGCAATTATATTGTTAACAACATTACAAAGAAATTAAAACTTATTGTGCACCTTTTTATTTTTTATTTTTTCTAATTTTATTTTATTTTTAAACTTTACATAATTGTATTAGTTTTGCCAAATATCAAAATGAATCCGCCACAGGTATACATGTGTTCCCCATCCCGAACCCTCCTCCCTCCTCCCTCCCCATACCATCCCTCTGGGCCGTCCCAGTGCCCCAGCCCCAAGCATCCAGCATCGTGCATCAAACCTGGACTGGCAACTCGTTTCCTACATGATATTTTACATGTTTCATTGCCATTCTCCCAAATCTTCCCACCCTCTCCCTCTCCCACAGAGTCCATAAGACTGTTCTATACATCAGTGTCTCTTTTGCTGTCTCGTACACCGGGTTATTGTTACCATCTTTCTAAATTCCATATATATGCGTTAGTATACTATATTGATGTGTGCACCTTTTTAAATTATTCACAAATGGAACCATGTAATATACTCTTAATTTTTGAAATAAAAAAACTGTATATTTTAAAAATGTGCAGTTTACTGTATGTAATTACATGTTAATGAATTAGCTAAAAATTAAACATTTCTGAATTAAACCATGCTGCATGGTTTAGGGTAATATGCTAAGCACAGGTAGTTGAGTCACACCTAAAAGTGATTGAGATAGCTCTTTTAGGAAGAAAGAAAAGTGTCAAAGTGTTTTATTTATATAGTTTATATCACATATATCATTTAAATATGATATTTATATTATCCATTGACTTTTATTGATTATGAAAGAAATTAGAAGGGGGAAATATTTCATTTAGAGAATTGGAAAGAATCATATTCATAGGCAGCAGCAATGGAATTTCTTCAAGCAGAAGCACAAAGATATAATTACACCAAACAATCCTTTGCTCCAGTGATAAATCTCTTTACACACAAACAAGGAAATCACATACACCAATAAGTAAATGGGACCATGAAAAACAGTTTGCATAGAAATAATCTGACATGAATTTGTGCTACATCATACTTAAGGTCCCCTCTGAGTCCACATCTTATAATGCCAAACTCATTATTGAAATTTTTGTTTCACATACACACCAATTAGAGGTATGATTTTGATGCTCACTTTGCCAGTGATTCATGTAGGTAAAGTGGACATTGAGCTACATGGATAACAGTACACTGTGAGGGTGTAAAAGCAGATGACATACTATGAAACACACTATTTGTTAATGTCTACATTTTCAGAAAGAGCAATTACAGTGGCGATGTTCCAAGGTATGAAGAACCAAAATGTGATAAAATGTAGTTTCATATTTTTCTCTTCTATGATATTATGTAATAGGTTTGGGTATACAGTTTTTTTCCATAGAAGTAGCAAAATTCATGATAATTCTTTAGTAAAATGAAATAAAATTTACTCAGTAAAAAGTAGATCATTTCAGAAGAATTTATTCTTAAGAAATGGGTGAAGTCTCATGAGATAAATTGGAATTTATATATATTTCACAAAAGAGTTTGAATCAATTTGAGAGAGTAGAAAAATGACAAAAGAAAAAACTTAGATAACAGAGAAAAGTTTATAAAGGATGTTTTTAAAATTGTATAAAGTGAAGTGAAGTCGCTCAATTGTGTCTGACTCTTTGTGACCCCATGGACTGTAGCCTACCAGGCTCCTCTGTCCATGGGATTTCCCAGGCAATAGTCCTGGAATGGATTGCCATTTCTTTCTCCAGGGGATCTTCCCAACCCAGGGATTGAGCCTGGGTGTCCCACATTGTAGACAGATGCTTTACCATCTGAGCCACTAGGGAAGTCCTTAAAATTGTATAGAGAAGTTGAAATAAAAGAAATGGAAATACCAGGCTATAAATTGAAGAAGCAATTACTATCATCACAATCTGAACAAAGAATCACAATATCTGCCTATGAGGCTTTGAGTCCTGCTATCATGGGCATTTTTTCAGTCCAAGATCAAATGGCCCTATTAAAAAGTTTCCATCTCAAAGAATCTTTTCAGAGCCTTCTTTATGTCTTTATTTCTCAGACTGTAGATGAAGGGATTCAGCATGGGTGTGACCACAGTGTACGTCACTGAGGCTATTACACTTGCTTCTGAGCTGTGGGTACCAACAGAACTAAGGTATACTCCTAAACATGTACAATAAAATAAGGAGACAACAGAGAGATGAGATGCACAGGTGGAAAATGCTTTATACTCTAAGATAGAACACTATCTTAGAGTAAGAGTAGTAAGAGTAAAGGATACCAGCCAGGGAAACAACTCCAAGAATTCCAGATCCAAAATACAGCACTATGTTATTGACGAAGGTTCAGAACAGGCAGGCTGGATTAGCTGTTTGATTTCACCAAAAAAAAAAAAAAAAAAAAAAGGTGGTGGATTTCCAAGTCTGAGCAGAAGGACAATCACAATATCATTAAGGAGTTCAGGACACTAATGATCTAGGACTCCAGAACCAGCCATCCACAGAGCTGGGAGTTCAGGGTGACTGTGTAATGCAGGGGGTGGCAAATGGCCATGAAGGGATCATAGGCCACCACAGTCAGGATAAAGTCATCTAATCCTGCAAAGAGAATGTAAAAATGCATCTTGACAATGCAGCCTTCATAAGTTATGACTTTGCTCTGTATCTGAACATTTTGCAGCATCTTTGGGATAGTGATGGAGGTGAAGCAGATGTCTACAAAGGACAGGTTGGAGAGGAAGAAGTACATGGTGGTGTGGAGGTGGGAGTCTGAGCTGACAGCCAAGATCATGAGCAGGTTTCCAAATACAGTGATTAGGTACATGGAGAGGAAAAGCCCAAATATGAGGGGCTGCAGTTCTGGTACCTCTGAAAGTCCCATGAGAAGAAATTTTGAAATGTTTGTATTGTTCCCTAGTTCCATATGGTGAAGGTGACTCTAGGGAAAAAAAAGAACAACATGACTAATTTTCCCTGAAATTGGCATAACTCACATAGCTGAAATACTATAATTTTTATTTTGCTTGCAAGAAACTGATGCTAATATATTGTATATAGACAGATCCTCCCTAAATATGTATCCCATTTCGTCTCTCACCAGATATTTTTATCACATTGTTAGCATACTTCCAAAGAGTTCATGTATTTTCAGTTTTTTTTTTTTTTTTTACTATACAATATTGTATTGGTTTTGCCATACATCAACATGATACAGGGTGCTTGGGGCTGGTGCACTGGGATGACCCAGAGGGATGGTAAGGGGAGGGAGGTGGGATGGGGGTTCAGGATGGGAAACACATGTATTTTCAATTTTAATGAGAAATTCTTTCAGATATTTGAGGTATATTTTATATTGAGGGCCAACATGCTTCAAGAACATATAAGGAATAAGTAGAGGTACTGAAAAACAAATTTCCCACAATCCAAGGATGGTGAAAGATGATATTCAAATAAATATATTTTATGTCGGAAGGTGAACGATGTTTTGAAGAAAACAAAAACAGATATAAAGAAGCGAGTAGGAGGGAAATTTATTATGTACTGAGTGTTCAGGCAAGGCCAACAAACAAGAGGTTATTTGAAGAGATGTTAAGAAAGAAACAGAAGGATATAGTACGACACCAGGAGAAGTGTGTGGCTGGAAGAGGCAACAGCCACTGCAAAGGTCCTGAGCAAGACACTTGTTCCACATGTTTGAATGCAAACAAGGAAGCCAGAGGAATGAGCAGGACGGGGAGTGACTAGAGATGGTGTCAGGGATACTGAGGATCAAAGTGGCCTCTCTGCTAAAACTGACACCTCAGTCCACAGAGAATTCCTCCTTCCATGTGGTTCTTTGCACTTTATTAATTTTCTTGCAAAAATGTCCTATGAATTATATTAGATCCCTTTCATAGTTTCATCTGTTGATTGAGTTCTGGCCTCTGTGAACTTCTCATGCCAACTTAATATATGAGTCCAGTTGCCTCTGCTTTAAGAACTGCCCTCACTTCACAAGGCACAGGCACACACACCCCACAGCCTCCTGGACTACATTACTGGCATGAATTTCTCATCCAGAACCAACCTCCTTGGGCCATGGGTGGTTACAACTCAAGTTGGTCAGATCAGATTACCTTTCTCCTAAACAATGTTTTAACGGTACCCAGAAATTCTAGTTCATAAGCTTCTGAGAGAGTAATATAGTTAGGGTTCCCTTTAACTACAACCACTTTCTGTCCTGTGTTTAAAGAAATATAAAAAGTATGGGGGAGAGAGAGATAAAATGAAGGGAAAAGATCTAACAAGCTCAAATCATCCCAGAGACAATGGGACAAAGAAAACCCTCCTTGGTTTGGCAATGTTTCAACTTTAGCTACATCTCCTTGATGCCCAGGAAAAATCAGAAAGAAACATATCTCTTTTCCAATGAAAGAAAGTTATATCTAAATGATGTGAAAAACCAAAACCGTACAGATTTAATATCCCAAGAGAAGAAAAAGTAAAGATAGCAAACTCACAATTCAAAAATAAAAACACAAAAAATATGACAAGTTTCATATGTGTTACATGAAGCAGTAGAAGATGTCTTTCCTGTGCTTTTCCATATAATCTGACCTTTTTCTGTGTGGTCTGATACTGAATGAGGCAAGCCTTGTCTCTTTTTTTCTTATGAGTCATAATTTGTTTGCTACTGTTGGTCTTAATGTTTTCACTTTTTAAATTAATCTAATGGGCATACTTCAAGTCTAGTTCTGGTCTTTGACCAACAGGCAAAGGCCTTTCCAGATCTTACTTTATAGAGTAGGCCATGAAAATTCCTTCTCTTATTCTGGATAAATTTCTTTACATGATTTAAGCCTGAGGACTATATTTTATTTCAGTGTACTGTGACATTGTCTCTATATTGCAAGATGCTAATCACCAGAGATTTAAATTGCCTTGTTCAATTCTTATTTTCCCAGGTCTGTGAATATATTTGCAGTTATTTAAAAACACACTGAAGAAAAATATAAATTATGAAATGACAAAATATGGCTAAATTATGAAACCAGTTAAAAGGGTGACTTCACACAATTTTATTAAAGAAAAATGAATGGAACAGCAAAAACTGACTGAAACATGATATATATAATAGGAATAATTAAGCACTTATGACATGAGTTAAGAATTAATTTAGAAAAGACCTTGGCTCAAGAGAATATAACATAGAATTATCCAGAAATTTCTCACAAGTAGCAAATGTTTTGCTATTATTTGTTGAATGATGGTGGATTCATTTTGATATTTGGCAAAACTAATACAATTATGTAAAGTTTAAAAATAAAATAAAATTAAAAAAAAACTCAAATAAATAAAGAATTAGGTCTCTTTAGATATGAACACTATCCTATGGGATGATTGCATCCAATTTGGTTGGAAAATGTTGGATTGTTGAATAAAAGCTGGAGTAAATGGCCACCTATCTAGAAAGAAATTAAGTAGTTCCTTATCTGACACATCTTTTTTAAATGAACTAAAGACCCCAGTGCAAAAGTAAGCAGTACTCTTTAGATGAATATGAAAAACTACATTGGAACCACTTTTCCATTGATATTAGAAACACGGATAACTTTTAACTCAGGATTCCTCAGTCTCTGCACTATTGGGCATTCTCTGCCAGATTCTTCTCTGGGGTGGGGTCTGTCCTATAAATTGCAAGATGTTTAGAAGCATCCTTGCCCACCACTTACCCATCATCAGTGTGACAGTGAATAATGTCTAGAAATATTGCTTAAAGGTTCCTGGAGGACACAATTATCCTTGTTTGAGAAAAATAATATTAAACTAAGAATTCAAAAGTACTTTTGTAGCAGTGATATAATAGTCACTTATTTATAAATAATATAATACACCACCAAATGTCTGAGTCACACAACCACACCATGCAGTATTATACAGATATGGAAATAATGAACCAGCATTATACTGGTTGATTGGAAGCAGGTCCCTGAGGTATTATTGAGAAAGAAACAAAAGAGGGACAAATTGTAGAAAATATTAAACATAACGAATATTTGTCCCTAAAATATAAAGACCATTTATCATAAATTCAGGATTGTATTGATTCATTTGTGTAAAAGTATATAAAAGAACACATTTTATTTTTTAATTAAATTTACTTATTTTAATTAGAGGCTAATTACTTTACAATATTGTATTGGTTTTGCCATATATCAACACGAATCCTACACGGGTGTACACGTGTTCCCAACCCTGAACCCCCCTCCCACTTCACTCCCCATACCATCCCTCTGGGTCATCCCAGCGCACCAGCCCCAAGCATCCTGTATCCTGCATCGAACCTGGACTGACGATTCGTTTCTTATATGGTATTATACAAGTTTCAATGCCATTCTCCCAAATCATCCCCTCCCCCACAGAGTCCAAAAGACTGTTTATACATCTGTGTCTCTTTTGCTGTCTCCCATACAGGGTTATCATTACCATCTTTCTAAACCAATACAGAATACTAACACATATATATGGAATTTAGAAAGATGGTCACGATATACAGAATTTAGAAAGAACACAGTTTAGAAAGAGATTTTTCAAAAACTAAAAACTTATGGAACAAAATATATCGGTGAGAGTGCAATTATGTTAAGTATATTGTTTCCTGAGCAATATGCCATGTGCTAAGTAACTTCAGTCATGTCAGACTCCATGTGACCCTATGGAGTGTAGTTTGCCAGTAGCCTCCATCTGGCCAAAGGATTCTCCAGGCAAGAACTGTGGAGTGAGTTGCCATACCCTCCTTTAGGGGATCTTCACAATGCAGAGATCGAACCTGCATCTCTTAATTCTCCTGCATTGGCAGATGGGTTCTTTACCATTAGTACACCTGGGAAGCCCCTTCCTGAACAATAGGATCTAATAAAATTGAATGAAAATCTACAAATAACTGATAAAAAGACACAAAAGAGTAAAAATTTAACAATATTAACATGGATCTCTAATTCAAGATCAAATTGCCAAAGATTTGGTAGTGAAACAATACAACAGAAGAACATTTACGAAGTGAGGAAGGAGCAGTATCTAAGTTATAATTTTATCTTATGTGTAGAGAGAGGAATTCAATTATGGCTATAGAATGTAAGTCAAATGGTAGAGAATTATGATCAGAGGAGATGGAATTTTTAGGAAAAGATTTAATCAGAAGGCCGAAAGGAATAATAAGGAATAACTGATGAGAAACTCTAAATAGAAGTAAATATATATATAAGTTGTCTTTCACCACTAAGAATGCTAAATAGCTCTCACTTTCCTTTCTTGCTTACAGCAAGAGTTGAAACATTTAGAATATTAAAGTGACAAATTATTACGGTAAGAAAAATAGCAATCAAGAGCAATGAGTGGTATGTACTGTGCAGCATGGTGACTATAGTTCATAATACTCTTTTTAGCATAATTGAAAGTTGCTAAGAGACAGTATATCCTAAAAGCTGCCCTCACAAGAAATAAATTGTAACTATATGTGGTGACAGATGTTAAGGAGATTTACTGTAGTGATCATTTAGCAGTATAAACAAGTATTAAATCATTATGCCGTGTACCTGTAGCTCATATATTGTTGTAGGTCAAATACCCAAATTCTTTTGGAAAAGCAATGAAGAGAATTTTGGCAGATTAGACCAACAAAATTTATCAGTTCTTATACAATCTCACAAATATATCTATGCATATATAAAAGAACTAAATCACAAATTTAAGGTTTCTGTTAAAAAATAATCCTTCCTATCAAAGAATGCAATTTTAAAAAGAAATAACAACACTCTGATACCACTATATAAAACAAAATAGTTATAGAGACATTTTTTAAATAGAGAAACACTGCATGACTAACAAATTCATAGATTTATTTAGCCTCACAGATAATAAAATAGTTGCAAAGTAAACGTCCCTAGCATACATCCAATGTTTTTTAAATAACTAAGATTTTATTTCTTATGTGCACACAAGAGTGAGAGAAAATACTGTAATGTGTGTGTTTCCTACACAGCTATTGAAAGTGTGTATTTGCCAACAGTCCTCAGTTTAGATCTTTCTTCTCTATGTGGAGGCACAGTCTAATACGCCCCATCTTACAATAAAATGAAATGCCCTCACCTCATCGACTGACCCTCTACAATTAATACCCTATTTGTCTACTCCTGTTAATTAGCAAGAACTTTAGACTCAGGTTCCACTTTTACTGGATGCAATTTCTACCTCCCATTCATTCTTCTGTCGGACTTCCACTGAAAGTGAAAGTTGCTCTGTTGTGTCTGACTCTTCACGACCCCATGGACTGGAGTGGGTAGCCTTTGCCTAGAATGATTTAATTTTCAACATTGACACTCTCATTTTTAAGTGCAGTGTTCCTTTTTCAGCATGATAGATAAAAACATTTTCAGGAAACCCAGCAAACAACCATGGTGACCTCTGCCTCTGGGATATGCCATTAGAGTGCAATTCCATGCAATAAACTGTACATTTTTAAAGTATTCAACTTTCTGAATTTTAAAAATTAGCAGTATATTCAGTTCAGTTCAGTTGCTCAGTCATGTCTGACTCTTTGTGAACCCATGAATCTCAGCACGCCAGGCCTCCCTGTCCATCATCAACTCCTGGAGTTTACTCAAACTCATGTCCATTGAGTCAGAGATGCCATCCAGCCATCTCATCCTCTTTCATCCACTTCTCTTCCTGCCCCCAATCCCTCCCAGCATCAGAGTCTTTTCCAATGAGTCAACTCTTCGCATGAGGCGGCCAAAGTATTAGAGTTTCAGCTTCAACATCACTCCTTCCAATGAACACCCAGGACTGATTTCCTTTAGGATGGACTGGTTGGATTTCCTTGCAGTTCAAGGGACTCTCAAGAGTCTTCTACAACACCACAGTTCAAAAGCATCAATTCTTTGGCGCTCAGCTTTCTTTATAGTCCAACTCTCACATCCACACATGACTACCAGAAAAACCATAGCTTTGACTAGATGGAGCTTTGTTGGCAAAGTAATGTCTCTGCTTTTCAATATGCTATCTAGGTTGGTCATAACGTTTCTTCCAAGGAGTAAGCGTCCTTTTATTTCATGGCTGCAGTCACCATCTGCAGTGATTTAGGAGCCCCAAAAAATAAATCTGCCACTATGTTGCTCATTATTATAGAAATGCAAATCAAAACTGGAATGAGATATCACCTCACACCATTCAGAATGGTCCTCATCAAAAAGTCTACAAACAAAAAATGCTGGAAAGGGTGTGGAAAAAAGGAAACAGTCTTGCACTGTTGGTGGGAATGTAAATTTATACAGCCACTATGGAAGACAGTATGGAGTTTGGAATTTTTCCTTAAAAACTAGGAATAAAACCACCATATGACCCACCAATACACTGCGAGGCATATAGCCTGAAGAAACCAAAATTGAAAGAGGCACATGTATCCCATTGTTAATTGTAGTGTTATTTAGAATAACTGGGACATGTAAGCAACCTAGATGTCCATCAACAGATGAATGGACAAAGAAATTGTGGTATATATACACAGTGGAATACTACTCAACCATAAAAAGGAATTTATTTGAGGCAGTTCTGATGAGGTACCTAGAACCTATTATACAGAGTGAAGTGAGTCAGAAAGAGAAAGATAAATACCATATTCTAACACATATATATTATGTGTTAGAATCTAGATTTCTATGTGTTAGAATCTAGAAAAATGGTACTAAAGAATTTATTTACAGGGCAACAACGGAGAAACAGACATAGAGAACAGACTTATGGACATGGGGAGAGAGGAGGATGATATGTATGGAAAGAGTAACATGGAAACTTACATTACCATATGTAAAATAGATAGCCAACAGGAATTTGCTGTATAGATCAGTAAACTCAAACAGGGGTTCTGTATCAACCTAGAGGGGTGAGATGGGGAGGGAGATGGGAGGGAGGTTCAAAAGGGAGGGGATATATGCATACCTATGGCTGATTCATGTTGAGGTTTGACAGAAAACAACAAAATTCTGTAAAGCAATTATCCTTCAATGAAAAACACATTAATTTAAAAAAGAGAAAAAAGGATATGCCTATTTGTAAAAACTTACACCTTTATCAAAGGACTGGATAGGAATTTAAGCTCTCTAGTGAGCCATGATTTGGAGATGTATATATATATATATATATATATATATATATATATATATGCATATATATGATGTTATATATATTATATCTATATACAATATAGATATGAGATATGTGATATATATATATATGATATACATTATATATAATAAAAGAACAGTATTGGTTATGACAGAAATGGAATGGGGGAAATATTTCATTTAGAGCATTGGAAGGAACCATATATTTTTAGGCACAATGGAAGTTTTCAAGCAGAAAGATATATTTACACCAAATAATCCTTCACCCCAACAATAAACCCTTTTACATACAGACACTAAACCAAGATCTCAATAACTAAATGGACACTATGAAAAAATACTTTGCATAGGAATAATCTGACATAAATTTCTGTTGCATCATACTTAAGGTCCTGTCTGATTCTAGGTCTTATTATATCAAACTCTGTATTGAAATTGCTGTTTCATATAGATACCAATTAGAGACATGCATCTGATGCTCTGCTTTCTCAGTAACTCCTGTAGAGAATGCAACACTGAGCTAAATAGAGAATAGTACCTTGAGGGGTGTAAAATCAGATGACCAGTTATGAAACATACATCTGTTCATGTCTACATTTCCAGAAACAGAAATTATGGTAGTAATATTCCAAGGTATGATGAATTAAAACAGTAACAAATTATAGTTTCATATTTTATTCTCCTATGAAATTATATAATTGGTTTGGTTACCAAGTTAGATTTTTCATAGAAGTAGCACAAACTATGTTTATTCTTTTAATAAAATGAAAAAAAAGTTTACTCAGTACAAAGCATTTCATTTCAGAAGAATTTATTCTTAAGAAATGTGTGAAAGCTCATGAGATAAATGGGAATTTACATATGTTTCACACAAGGTTTGAATCAATTTGAGAGAGCAGAAAAATAGCAAAAGAAAAAACTTAGATGACAGAGAAGAGAAAAGTTAATAAAGGATGTTTTTAAAATTGTAGAGAGAAGTGAAATTGAAGAAATGGAAATACCAGGTAATAAAATGAGGAAGCAGTTGCTATTACCATAATCTAAACAAATAATCTCACTATCTGACTCTGAGACTTTAAGCCCTGCTATCATTCTTCAGCTCGAGGTAAATGGACCTTTTCTAAAAGTTTCCATCCCAAAGAATCTTTTTAGAGCTCTCTTTATGTCTTTGTTTCTCAGACTGTAGATGAAGGAGTTCAGCATGGGTGTGACCACAGTGTACATCACCGATACTATAGCACTTGTGTGTGAGCTGTGGGCAGCTGTGAAGCTAAGATACACTCCTAAGGCTGAACAATAAAATAAGGAGACAACAGAGAGGTGAGATGCACAGGTGGAGAATGCTTTATACTGCCCCTGAGCTGATGAGATTCCACAGATAGAGGACACTATCTTAGAGTAAGAGTAAAGGATGCCAGCCAGGGGACCACCCCCGAGAATTACAGATTCAAATGACATCACCATGTTATTGAGAAAGGGGTCAGAACAGGCCAGTTGGATGAGCCATGTGGTTTCACAGAAAAAGTGGTGGATTTCCAAGTCTGAACACAAAGACAGTCGCAAAATCATTAAACTCTGTAACAAGGAATGCATAGAATTCAACACCCAAGACAGCAGCACCAGCAGTCCACAGAGCCAGGGGCTCATGATGACCGTGTAGTGCAATGGGTGGCAGATGGCTACATACCAGTCATAGGCCATCACAGTCAGGAGGAGGTCATCTAATCCTGCAAAGAATAAGTAAAAATACAGCGATGGACGATGCAGCCTTCATAGGTGATGACTTTGCTCTGTGTCTGAGTGCTTTGCAGCATCTTTGGGATGATGGTGGAAGTTAAGCAGATGTCTACAAAGGACAGGTTGGAGAGGAAGAAGTACATGGGGGTGTGGACGAGGGGATCTGAGCTGACAGCTAGGATGATGAGTAGGTTTCCAAACACAGTGATCAGGTACATGGAGAGGAAAAGCCCAAAGATGAGGGGCTGCAATTCTGGTCCCTCTGAAAGTCCCAGAAGAAGAAATTCTGGGATTTGTGTATTGTTCCCTGGCTCCATGTGATGAAGATGACTATCAGGAAAAAAGAAAATAGCATGAAGAATTTTCACCCAAACAGACACAACTCACATCACTGAGACACTATAATTTCAATTTTGTTGGCATGAAATTGATGTTAATATGTTGTATGTAGATAAATTCTCCATGAGGTTATACCCCATTTCACCTCTGAATAGAAATTTTTTTCCCATTCTCAGTATATTTCCAAATGGTTCATGTATTTACAGTTTTAATGAGAAATTCTTTCATGAATTTGAGAAAAATATTGAGAGCAAACTTGTCCCAAACCATACAGAGAATAAGTAGAGGTGCTTAAAAACAAATCCCCCACAACCCAAGGATGGTGAAAGATGGTATTCAAATAAATATATAATATATTAGAAGGTGACAGGTGTTATGAAGAAAACAAAAACATGTATAAAGGAGAGAATAGTAGGTGGCATTATTTTATACCAAGTTGCAAGGGCTGCAAACAAGGGGTTATTTGAAGTGATGTCAAGGAAGAGAGAGAAGTACCTAGTGAGATACCAGGAGAAGTGTGTGTCTGGCCAAGGGAACTGCCACTGCAAAGGACCTGAGGAAGATGCTGGTTCCACATGTTCAAAGGCAAACAAGAAAGCCATCAGGGCAAAGGGATAATCAAGAGGGGCAGTGATTAGAGGTGGTGTCAGGGATTCTGAGGAAAAAGGAAGCCTCCCAGCTAGAGCTGACACTTCAGTCCACAGAGAATCCCTCCTTTCACATTGTTCCTGCACTTTATGGTTTTAGTTGCAAAGGCTTCCTGTGAATTAAAGCAGATCCTAGTCTCAGTACCATCTTTGATTGAGTTCTGGCCTCTGTCACCTTAGTGTATCACCTTAATGTATGAGTCCCAGTGCCTGTGCTTTAAGACCTGCTCCCACTCCACAATACACAGATACACCATGGCTTCTGAGCTGTGTTTCTGTCATGAATTTCTCAACGAGACCCACCCTCCTTAGGCCAGGGGTGGTAAACACTCGAACTAGTCAGATCAGATTAATTTTCTCCTAAACAACGTTTAAATGGCACCCATAAATTCCAGATCATAAACTTCTGGGGGAATAGTAAAGTTGGGGTTCCTTTTAGCTACAGCCACTTTCTGCCCTGTATTTTAAGAAACATGAAATGTGAGGGAGAAATAAAATGAAGGAAAAAGATCTAAGAAACTCAAATCATCCCTGAAACAATTTGATGAAGGAAAGCTTCCTTGGATTAGCAACCTTCCAACTTCAGCTATATCTCTTTGATGCCCAGGAAAAATCAGAAAGAAACATATCTTATTTCCAAGGACAGAAGCAGTCATACGTGTACGATGTGAAAAACCATACAGATTTAATACCCCAAGAGTAAAATAAGTAAAGGTCATAAACTCAACAATTCAAAAATAAAAACCTATAAAATATGACAAAAGTTATGTATGTGATATATGAGACAGTAGAAGATGTCTTTCCTGTGCTTCTCTATATAATTTGATCTTTTTTGTGCATTCTGATACTGAATGAGGCAAGCGCTGTCTCTCTTTTCTTATAGGTGATAATTTGTTTATTACTCTTGGGCTTAATGATTTCCGTTTTTTAATTAATCCAATGGGCACACTTCAATTCTAGTTCTGGTCTTTGTCCAACAGGCAAAGGCCTTTCCAGACCAAACACTATAAAGCTTGAGCAGGTCATGAAAATTCTTTCTCTTATTCTGGATAAATTTCTTTACATGAATTAAACCTGAGGACACTATATTTTATTTCAGTGTTCTATGACATTGTCACTATATTGCAAGATACTAATCATCAAAGACTTAAATTGCCTTGTTCAATTCTTGTTTTCCCAAGTCTGTGGATATATTTGCATTTATTTTAAAAACACACTTAAGAAAATGAGAAATTATAAAATGACAAAATATGGATAAAATATGAAACCAGTTGAAAGTTTGATTTCCTATAATTGTATTAAAGAAAACTGAATGGAACAGCAAAAGCTGACTGAAACTTGACATACACTAGGGGTGAAAGTGAAGTTACTCAGTCATGTCTGATTCTTTGCAACCCCATGATCTGTAGGCTGCCAGGCTCCTCCATCCATGGGATTTTCCAGGCAAGAATACTGGAGTGGGTTGCCATTTCCTTCTCCAGGGCATCTTCCCAACCCAGGAGGGGATCGAACCTGAGTCTCCCATATTGTAGGCAGACGCTTTACCGTCTGAGCCATCAGGGAATTAATAGGAGTAATAAAACATTTATGACATGAATTAATAATTAATTTAGAAAAAGACCTCAACTCAAGAGAACATAACATACAATGACCCAGAAATTTCTGGCAAATAGCATATGCTTTGTTATAATGTTTTGAATGATTAGGAATTAGGTCCCTTTAGATATGAACACTATCTTATGGGACAGTTGTATTCAATTTGGTTGGAAAAGGCAGGTTCGTTGAATAAAATCTGGAATAAATGACCATCTATCTAGGAGGAAATTAAGTAGTTCCTTATCTGACACATCTTTTTAAAAGGGACTAAAGACCCCAGTGTAAAATTAAGCAGTCCACTTTAGACAAATATATAAAAAACTACATTGGAACTTCATTTCTACTGATATCAGAAACAGATAGTTTTAAAATCTGGATTCTTCAGTCTCTGCACTATTGGACATTCTTTGCTGGATCCTTCTCTGGGGTAGAGTCTGTCCTGTAAATTGCAGGATATTTAGAAACATCGTTTCCCACCACTTACCACTCATCAGTGACAGAAAATAATGTCTATGAATATTTCTTAAAGGACCGTGGGGGACACCCTTAGTGGCGAAACGCTGTATTAAACTAAGAATCTCAAAATATTTTTGCAGCAGTGATATAATAGTCACTTATTGATAAATAATGTTATAGACCCACCAAATGTGTGAGCCACACCATGTGATATTATACAGATATTAAAATAATGAGCCACCATTATACTGGTTGATTGGAAGCAAGTCCCTGAGATATTATTGAGAAAGAGACAAAAGAGGGACAAACTATAGAAAACATTAAACATAATGATGATCTGCCACTAAAATATAAAAACCATTTATGATGTATTCAGGATTATATTGATGCATTTGTGTAAAAGTATATAAGTATGTATAAGAACACATTTTAGAAAGAGATTTTTCAAAAACTAAGTATATACAGAGTGAAGTAAGCCAGAAAGAAAAACACCAATACAGTATACTAACGCATATATATGGAATTTCGAAAGATGGTAACAATAACCCTGTGTACGAGACAGCAAAAGAGACACTGATGTATAGAACAGTCTTATGGACTCTGTGGGAGAGGGAGAGGGTAGGAAGATTTGGGAGAATGGCATTGAAACATGTAAAATATCATGTATGAAACGAGATGCCAGTCCAGGTTCGATGCACGATACTGGATGCTTGGGGCTGGTGCACTGGGATGACCCAGAGGGATGGTATGGGGAGGGAGGAGGGAGGAGGGTTCAGGATGGGGAACACATGTATACTTGTGGTGGATTCATTTTGATATTTGACAAAACTAATACAATTATGTAAAGTTTAAAAATAAAATTAAAAAAAAAGAATTTATGGAACAAAATATATCGGTGAGAGTGCAATTATGTTAAGGGTACTGTTTCCTGGGAAATATGCTATGTGCTAAACCACTTCAGTTGTGTCTGACTCCATACAACCCTATAGACTGTAGCCTGCCAGTAGCCTCCATCTCTCCATGGGATTCTCCAGGCAAGAAGACTGGAGTGTGTTGTCATGCCCTCCTCCAGTGTATCTTCCCAACACCAAGATCAAAACTGCATCTCTTAATTCTCCTGCTTTGGCAGACAGGTTCTTTACCACTAGCACCACAATAATAAATTGAATAATAAAATTGAATGAAAACCTACAACTAACTGAAAAAAGACACAAAAGAGTAAAAATTTAGCAATATTAACATGGATCACTAATTCAAGATCAAATTGCCAAAGATTTGGAAGTGAAGCAATATAACAAAAGAACATTTACAATGTGAGGAAGGAGCAGTATCTAAGTTATAATTTTGTCTTATATGTAGAGAAAGGAATTCAAATATGGCTATAGAATGTAAGTCAAATAGTAAGTAATTACGGTAAGAGGTGATGCAACTTTTAGGAAAAGATTTAATCAGAAGACCAAAAGGAATAAAAATAAAAACAGATGAGAAAGTCTTAATAGAAGTAAATATGTATAAGAAGTTATTTATCAGCACTAAGGATGCTAAAGAACTCCCACTTTCCTTTCTGGCTTACATCAAGAGTTGACACATGAAGAATATTAAAATATACAACTAAAGTATTATGACAAGAAAAGTAACAATAAAGAGCAATGAGCAGCCTGTACTATGCAGCATGGTGACTGTAGTTCATAACACATTTTTTAGAATAATTGTAAGTTGCTAAGAGACAGTATATCCTAAAAGCTCTCCTCACAAGTAATAAATTGTAACTATATGTGGTGACATGTTAAGGAGATTTACTGTGGTGATCATTTAGCAATATAAATATTGAACCATTATGCTGTGCACCTGTAACTCACACATTGTCAAAGGTCAGTTATACCTAAATTCTTTTGGAAAAGCAATGAGGAGAGGGTTCGTAGATTTGACCAACAAAATTTATCAATTCTTATACAAAACCACAAATACATCTATGCATATATAAAAGAGCTAAATCACAAATTTAAGTTTTTTGGTTAAAAAATAATCCTTCCTATCAAAGAATGCAATTTAGAAAAGGAATAACAACACCTGATACCACTGTATAAAACAAAATAGTTATAGAGATATTTTTTTAATAGAGAAACACTGCATGGCTAACAAATCCATAGATCTATTTAACCTCACAGATAATAAAATGGTTGCAAAGTAAACCTCACTAGCATACATCCTTACACTTATATAACTAAGTTTTTTTTTTTCTCTTAAGTGAACACAAAAACAAGAGAAAATACTGTAATGTGTGTGTTTCCTACACAGCTATTGAAAGTGTGTAGTTGCAAACAGTCCTCCGTTTAGATCTTTCTCCTCTATGTGGAGGCACAGTCTAATATGCTCCATCTTACAATAAAATGAAATGCCCTCAGCTCACTGACTGCCTCTCCACAATGAATACCCTATTTGTCTACTCCTGTTAATTAACAAGAACCTTAGACTCATGTTCCAATTTTACTGGATGCAGTTTATCCCTCATATTCGTTCTTCTGTTGGGCTTCCACTAGCATGATTTAATTGTCAGCATTGACGATCTCATTTTCAAGTTCACTGTTCCTTTTCAGCATCATAAATAAATGCATCTTCAGGAAACCCAGCAAGCAATCATGGTGCCCTCTGCCTCAGGGCTATGCTACATTGGTCCTCAGGTGATCTCAGGTACATTCCTGGTTTCCATCCTTCTGATCCTCTTCTGCAGAGTCTGTGGAGCTCTCAGACTCACCTGTTTGGGAGGTTTGTCTCACTTTGCCTGGGAAATTTCCCTGTGAAAGTCAAAGTTCCCCCATAAGTAGCTGGTGATGCAGACTCATGTCCTGTCTCTGCACAGGACAGCTAAGAGATCAAGCATTGGTCTCCCATCCAGATGTAGGACCACAAAAGCAATGAACACCTCCTGTCCAACCGAAAAGGAACAGGCTGAGGGACTGCAGCAGAGGAGATATTTGCATCTTCCGTGTCAGCTCATTAAATATGTTTTCCCTTTGTTACCCCAGGGGAAGTTCATTATTTCCCCTGGTGACACTGGTCTGGACAGAATGCATTTTTTTCTTCTGATTCTCTGTTCCTAAGAGACTCCATTATAAGTTAGGTAAATTCAGTTTCCTCACTCCTTTGCCTTTACCTCTCCTGCTTCCAAATTTCTAAGGCTCCCGGCACTACATCACATCCCTGAGTTCAAGTTTTCTCAAAAGCATAATATTGACAATTGGTCTTGACTAGGTCCTTTGGGTCTTCAATGCTCTGATCTGTTGTGGGAACACAACCCAAGGAATCTCTGAATATGACCATTGCCCTTTTCAAAACAGGGGATAACTTTGCTCCTTTAATATAAAACTTGGCTACTATAATCCTTGGTTGCATGCAAGTTTTCCAAAGCCTAAACTGATTTCCTACTTACAGCAGAAATTAAACAACCCACTTGCCAATGCAGGAAATTAAAAGAAACAGATAGGATCCCTGGATCAGGAGGATCCCCTGGAGAAGGCCATGGTAACCCACTCCAGTATTCTTTCCTGGAGAATCCCATGGACAGAGAAGCCTGGCAGGCTACAGTCCATGGGGTCACAGAGTTGGACAAGACTGAAGTGACTTAGCACAGAACAACACACATACTGCTCCTAGTTGAGTTTAACCCTTTGGAGTCAATCAGTGAGCTTCCCTTATATAATATCATTTTATGTTTCACTCTGATTTTTCATAGGAGAAAATTTTAGTCATTCTGGAGAAATTTCGCCCCCTTAGCTGGTACAGAGAATTTCACTTTGTCTAAATGTAAATGTGCATCTGACTCTGAGACCTTTGGAATTAAAGATAGGAAAAGAAAGTCATTATTAAAATTCAGATCACATTTATTAACAAAATGTATTAACGTTTCTATATTTTTTCTAATTTATGTTCATTCAAGCATTCTTTTTTTTAATTTAATTTTATTTTTAAAATTTACAATATTGTATTGGTTCTGCCATACATCAAAATGAATCCGCCACAGCCATACATGTGTTCCTAATCCTAAACCCTCCTTCCTCCTCCCTCCCTATACCATCCCTCTGGGTCGTCCCAGTGCACCAGCCCCAAGCATCCAGTATCGTGCATTGAACCTGGACTGGAGACTCATTTCATATATGATATAATACATATTTCAATGCCATTCTCCCAAATCATCCCACCCTCTCCCTCTCCCACAGAGTCCAAAAGACTATTCTATACATTAGTGTCTGTTTTGCTGTCTATTATACTGGGTTATTGTTACCATCTTTCAAATTCCATATATATGCGTTAGTATACTGTATTGGTGTTTTTCTTTCTGGCTTACTTCACTCTGTATAATAGGCTCCAGTTTCATCCACCTCATTAGAACCGATTCAAGTTTATTCTTTTTAATGGCTGAGTAATACTCCATTGTGTATATGTACCACTGCTTTCTTATCCATTCATCTAATGATGGACATCTAGGTTGCTTCCATGTCCTGGCTATTATAAACAGTGCTGCAATGAACATTGGGGTACACGTGTATCTTTACCTTCTGGTTTCCTCAGTGTGTATGCCCAGCAGTGGCATTGCTGGATCTTAAGGCAGTTCTATTTCCAGTTTCTTAAGGAATCTCCACACTGTTCTCCATAGTGGCTGTACTAGTTTGTATTCCCACCAACAGTGTAAGAGGGTTCCCTTTTCTCCACACCCTTTATAGCATTTATTACTTGTAGACTTTTGGATCACAGCCATTCTGACTGGCATGAAATGGTACCACAAAGTGGTTTTGATTTGCCTTTCTCTGATAATGAGTGATGTTGAGCATCTTTTCATGTGTTTGTTAGTCATCTGTATGTCTTCTTTGGAGAAATATCTATTTAGTTCTTTGGCCATTTTTTGATTGGGTCATTTATTTTTCTGGAGTTGAGCTGTAGGAGTTGCTTGTATATTTTTGAGATTAATTGTCTGTCAGTTGCTTCATTTGCTATTATTTTCTCCTATTCTGAAGGCTGTCTTTTCACCTTGCTTATAGTTTCCTTTGATGTGCAGAAGCTTTTAAGGTTAATTAGGTCCCATTTGTTTATTTTTGCTTTTATTTCCAATATTCTTGGAGGTGGGTCATAGAAGATCCTGCTGTGATGTATGTCGGAGAGTGTTTTGCCTATGTTCTCCTCTAGGAGTTTTATAGTTTCTGGTCTTACGTTTAGATCTTTAATCCATTTTGAGTTTATTTTTGTGTATGGTGTTAGAAAGTGGTCTAGTTTCATTGTTTTACAAGTGGCTGACCAGTTTTCCCAGCACCACTTGTTAAAGAGATTGTCTTTAATCCATTGTATATTCTTGCCTCCTTTGTCAAAGATAAGGTGTCCATATGTGCATGGATTTATCTCTGGGCTTTCTATTTTGTTCCATTGATCTATACTTCTGTCTTTGTGCCAGTACCATGCTGTCTTGACGACTGTGGCTTTGTAGTAGAGCCTGAAGTCAGGCAGGTTGATTCCTCCAGATGGTGAAAAATTGAAAGCATTTCCTCTAAAGTCAGGAACACGACAAGGGTGCCCACTCTCACCATTACTATTCAACATAGTTTTGGAAGTTTTGGCCACAGCAATCAGAGCAGAAAAAGAAATCAAAGGAATCCAAATTGGAAAAGAAGTAAAACTGTCACTATTTGCAGATGACATGATCCTCTGCATAGAAAACCCTAAAGACTCTACTAGAAAATTACTAGAACTAATCAATGATTATAATAAAGTTGCAGGATATAAAATCAACACACAGAAATCCCTTGCATTCCTATACACTAATAATGAGAAAACAGAAAGAGAAATTAAGGAAACAATTCCATTCACCATTGCAATAAAAAGAATAAAATACTTAGGAATATATCTACCTAAAGAAACTCAAGACCTATATATAGAAAACTGTAAAACACTGGTGAAAGAAATCAAAGAGGAGACTAATAGATGGAGAAATATACCATATTCATGGATTGGAAGAATCAATATAGTGAAAATGAGTATACTACCCAAAGCAATTTATAGATTCAACGCAATCCCTATGAAGCTACCAACGGTATTCTTCACAAAGCTAGAACAAATAATTTCACAATTTGTATGGAAATACAAAAAACCTCGAATAGCCAAGAATTCTTTTTTTTACTTCTATCCTTCCAACTTTCTCTCACGTTTTCTTTCAGCACAATGGATGGAATTACAAATGAAGCAGTACATTTAAATATATGTGTGCACGTGTGTTTATTTCAGAGAAAGTGTATACAGATACAGACACATATACATATTCCTAAACTTTAACAATATTTGGAGACTCAGAGAAGTATTTACATACATTTTATACATTCATCACAACCTCCAAGTAAAGTTAGGATTTATCATCTCACATTTTCTTCTGAAAGATAAAACTGAGGCTCAGGGCATTTGCATTATTAACAATAACATTATAAAGAAATTAAAATGCATTGTGGACCTTTTAAAATTATACACAAATGGAACCATGTAGTATACTGCTGGTTTTGACATTTATAAAATTGTATATTTTTTAAAATGTGTTGTTTATTATATTTACACTCTAATGAATTAGTTAAGAATTAAAATTTTCTGGTTGTGCATTTTTAAGGGTAGTATGTTCTGTTCAGTTCAGTTCAGTTCAGTTGCTCAGTCATGTCCAACTCTTTGCAACCCCATGGACTGCAGCACTCCAGGCCTCCCTGTCCATCACAACTCCTGGAACTTACTCAAACTCATGTCCATTGAGTCAATGATGCCATCCAACCATCTCATCCTTTGTCATACCCTTCTCCTCCTGCTTTCAATCTTTCCCAGCATCAGGGTCTTTTCCAAGGGTAGTATATTAATCACATTAATACTGGTGAGAGGTAGCTCCTATAACTGGGAAGAAAGCAAAGTGGCATATATGGATTTAGGAACAGTGAAATTTAAATATAGTGATTAACGTTTGAGAAATAAAGTTTTTTTTTTCTTATAAAGTAAAAGACTGTTGTTCAGTCTCTAAGTCATATCTGACTCTTTGCAACCCAATGGACTGCAGCATGCCAGGCTTTCCTGGCCTTCACCATTTCCCAGAGCTAACTCAAATTCATGTCCATTGAGTCAATGATGCAATCCAACCATCTCATCCTCTGCCACCTCCTTCTCCTTTTACCTTCAACCTTTCCCAGCTTCAGGATCTTTTCCAATGAGTCAGTTGTTCATATCGGGTGGCCAACATATTGGCACTTTAGCTTCAGCATCAGTTCTTCCAATGAATATTCAGGGTTGATTTCCTGTAGGATTGATGGGTTTGATTTCCTTGCAGACCAAGGGACTCTCAAGAGTTTTCTCCAACACCACAGTTGGAAAGCATGAACTCTTTGATGCTCAGCCTTCTTTATGGTCCAACTCTCATGCAGTCACCATCCTCAATAAACTAAAGACTAACCTACTTACATAAAAGGAAGAAATTGACATAAGGTAGTTTAAGACAGAAGACCACTGTAGCTGAACATACCATCATGGAGCAGCCTTTAAAACACAAAATAGAGTCTGACAGCTGACTGTCAGTAGATCCATGAGGAAACAATCATAACTCAGATCAACTCCCCATCATAGAAACTCATTACATAAAAAAAAAAAAATCATTATACTAAATAATTTGCTTTTAGGATGACTTGTTATGTAGCAACAGCTAATTGATATATACTAATCCAAGTGAACAGAACTGAGACAATTATAATAATATGTTGCTTTATTTCTAGGCAATTGTTACGATATCTGAATAGCATTCATGACTTCTCTATTATTCAAGTTTATGTCATACAATTTTTTTAAAAGGGATTCCATTTAGTTTTCCTTGTAGGTAAGCAAAAAAGGTTAAAAGGATATGCCTATTTGTGAGAAACATATACCTTTATCACAGGAAAGTGAAAACATGAAAGTCACTCAGTCTGACTCTTTGTAACGCCATGGACTGTACAGTCCATGGAATTCTCCAGACCAGAATGCTGGAGTGGTAGCCTTTCCCTTCTCCAGGGGATCTTCCCAACCCAGGTCTCCTGCATTGCAGGTGGATTCTTTACCAGCTGAGCCATAAAGGAAGCCCAAGAACACTGGAGTGGGTAGCCTATCCACTTCTACAGTGAATCTTCCTGACCCAGGAATCATACTAGGGTCTCCTGTTTTGTAGGAGGATTCTTTACCAAATGAGCTATCATAGAAGCCCATTTATCACAAGACTAGAAGGGAATTTAAGGTCTAATTAGCCATAATTTGGATATATATATATAATATTATATATATTGTGCATGTCATATAAATATGATATTTATATTATTCATTCCTTCTTGCATTGATTATACAGAAATGGAATGGGGAAAATATTTCAACTAGAGCAATGGAAGGAGCCATTTATTTGTAGGCAACAATGGAAATTTGCAAGCAGAAAGATATAATCATGCCAAAAACTCTTTTGCCCCAACAATAAACCCCTTTACACACAGATACTAAATTACATACCTCAATAAGTAAATGGACATCATGAAAAAATAATTTGCAAAGATACAATCTGACATAAATTTTTGCTGCATCATACTTAAGGTCTCTCTTACTCTAGGTCTTATTATGTCAAAGTCTTTATTGAAATTTCTGTTTCACATAGATGTCAATTAGAGACATGCATTTGATGATCAGCTTTACCAGTAACTCCTATAGAGAATGTAGATGCTAGGTTAAATAAAGAATTGTACCCTGTGAATGAGTAAAACCAGATGACCATTTATGAAATACACTACCTGTTAACATCTACATTTTCAAAAAAAGCAATTATGGTAGTGATGCTCCAAGGTATGAAAAACTAAGGCATGATAAACTGTAGTTCCACATTTACTCTCCTTGAAACTATGTAATTGGTTTGGTTTCCAAGTTAGTTTTTTTCCTACAGAAGTAGCACAGTTCATGATTATTCTTTCAGCAAAAAGAAAGAAAAATTATTCAGTATAAAGTATATCATTTCAGAAGAATTTATTCTTAAGAAATGTATGAAGCATCATGAGATAAATGGGAATTTACATATGTTTCACACATGGTTTTGAATCAAATTGAAAGAGTAGAAAAATAACAAGAGAAAAATCTTAGATGATAGGGAACAGAAAAGTTAAGAAAGGATGCTTTTAAAATCATATAGAGAAGTTGAAATCAAAAAAATGGAAATACCAGTCTATAAACTGAAGAAGCAATTGCTATTATCATAGTCTAATCAAGGAATCACATATCCCCCTATGAGGCTTTGACCCTGCTATCATGGGCAGTTTTTCAGCCCAAGGGCAAATGGCCCTTTTACAAACATTTCCATCCCAAAGAATCTTTTCAGAGCCCTTTTTATGTCTTTATTTCTCAGACTATAGATGAAGGGATTCAGCATGGGTGTGACCACAGTGTACATCACCAATACTATAGCACTCATGTGTGAGCTGTGGGTAGCAGTGAAGCTAAGATACACTCCTAAGGCTGAACAATAAAATAAGGAGACAACTGAGAGGTGAGATGCACAGGTGGAGAATGCTTTATACTGCTTCTGAGCTGATGAGATTCCACAGATAGAGAACACTATTTTAGTGTAAGAGTAAAGGATACTAGCCAGGGGAACACCCCGGAGAATTACAGATCCAAAATACACCACCATGTTATTGAGAAAGGGGTCAGAACAGGCCAGTCTGATCAGCCATGTGATTTCACAGAAAAAGTGGTGGATTTCCAAGTCTGAGCAGAAGGACAGTTGCAACACCGTTAAGCTGTGTAACAGGGGAAAGAGGGCACTCACGATCCAGGACACCAGCACCAGCAGTCCACAGAGCCGGGGGTTCATGATGACTGTGTAGTGCAGGGGGTGACAGATAGCCACATACTGGTCATAGGCCATCATGGTCAGGGGAAAGTCATCTAATGCTGCAAAGAGTAAGTAAAAATACACCTGGACAATGCAGCCTTCATAGGTGATGCCTTTGCTCTGTGTCTGGATGTTCCACAGCATCTTTGGGATGGTGGTGGATGTAAAACAGATGTCTACAAAAGACAGGTTAGAGAGGAAGAAGTACATGGGGGTGTGAAGGTGGGGGTCTGAGCTGATGGCCAGGATGATGAGCAGGTTTCCAATCACAGTTATCAGGTACATGAAGAGGAAAAGCCCAAATATAAGGGGCTGCAATGCTGGCTCCTCTGAAAGTCCCAGAAGGAGAAATTCTGAAGTTTGTGTCTTGTTCCTTGATTCCATGTGATGGAAATGACTACTGGGAAAAAAGAAAATAGCGTGAATACTTTTCAAACAGGTGTAAGACACATAGCTGAACTTCTGTAATTTCTATTTTGCTGACAAGAAATTGATGTTAATGAGTTGTATATAGATAAATTCTCCTTGAAGGTATATTCCGTTTCACCTCTAATTAGATACTTTTGTCTTATTCTCAGAACATTTCCAAGGAGTTCATGCATTTACAGTTTTAATGAGAAAGTCTTTTATGCATTTGAGAAACATTATGCTAGTCAACATGTTTCAAGTACATATCGGGGATAAATAGAGACACTTAGAAACAAATCTCTCACACTCCAAGGGTGGTAAAAGATGATATTCAAATAAATATAGAATATGTTAGAAGGTGACAGGTGTTATGAAGAAAACAAAAACACGTAAAAAGGAGAGTGTAGTATGAACATTATTTTGTACCAAGTATTCAGGCAAGGCTTACAAACAAAGGGTTCTACGAAGATACATCAAGGCAAAGAGAGAAGGTAATATCGTGATACCAGGAGAAGTGTGTGTCTGGCAGAAGGAACGGCCACTGCAAAGTAACTAAGGAAGAAGCTGGTCACATGTTCAAATGCAAGGAAGCCGGTGGAGTGAAGGAATAAGCAGGAAGGGGAGTGGTTAGAGATGGTGTCAAGGATGCTGAGGAGCAAGGTGGCTTCCCTGCTATAGCTGAACCTTCAGTCCATAGAGAATCTGTCCTTCCATGTTGATTCCAGAACTTTATGCATTTAGCTGCAAAGAAATCCTGTAAATTATATCAGATCATCTTCTTAGTACCATCTTTGATGGAGTTTTGGCCTCTGTCACCTTATTACGTCACCTTAATATGTGAGTGCAGTTGCCTTTGCTTTAACAACTGCTCTCACTCCACAAGGCACAAGTATACACACACACCATAGCCTCCTGGGCTGTGTTACTGTATGAATTTCTCGCCCAGAACCACCTTCCTTAAGCCATGGGTGATGGCACCTCAAGCTTGTGAGATCAGATTATCTTTCTCCTAAAGGATGTTTAAATAGTACCCAGAAATTCCAGTTCACAAGCTACTGAGTGACTAATACAGTTGAGATTCCTTTTAGCTACAATGACTTTCTGCCCTATATTTAAATAAATATAAAAAGCATGGGAGAGAGAGAGATAAAATAAAGGGGAACAATCTAACAAGCTCAAACAGCCCCTGAGACAATGTGGTGTTCTTGATTTGGCAACATTTCAACTTCAGCTATATCCCTTGATACCCAGGAAAGATCAGAAAGAAAAATACACAGAAGCAATGATATCTGTAGGGTGTGAAAAACCATACCAATTTGCCCTGTCTCTCTCTCTCTCTCTCTCTCTCTTTTTTTTTTTTTTTTTTTTGGATGTGGACCATTTTTAGCCTTTTTGAAAGTGTTCCAATATTACGTCTGTTTTATGTTCTAGGTCTTTAGCTGTGAGACATGTGGGATCTTACCTTCCCAACCAGGGATCGAACCCACAGCCCATGCACTGGAAGGCAAAGTCCTAACCACTGGAGAGCCAGGAAAGTGCCCTTATCTCTGTTTTTTTTTTTTTTTTTTTTTAATGAGATATATTTTATTTGTTATTCTTGGGCTAAATGTTTTTAATTTTTTTCACAAATCCACTGGGAACATCCTAATTCTAGTTCTGATCTTTGGACAGCATGCAAGGACTTTTCCAGACCATACGCTGTGAGTACATGAGGTCATGAAAATTCATTCTCTTATTCTGGATAAATTTCTTCACATGATGTAAGCATGCTGCTGCTGCTGCTAAGTTGCTTCAATCGTGTCCAACTCTGTGCGACCCCATAGAAGGCAGCCCACCAGGCTCCCCTGTCCCTGGGATTCTCCAGGCAAGAACACTGGAGTGGGTTGCCATTTCCTTCTCCAATGCATGAAAGTGAAAAGTGAAAGTCAAGTCGCTCAGTCGTGTCCGACTCTTCACGACCCCATGGACTACAGCCTACCAGGCTCCTCTGTCCATGGGATTTTCTAGGCGAGAGTACTGGAGTGGGGTGCCATTACCTTCTCCAGATTTAAGCCTAAGGACACCTTTATTTCAGTATACTGTGATGTTGTCACTATAATGCAAGATTCCAAGCATCAGTGATTTCAGCTCCCTTGTTTACTTCTTATTTTCCCATATGTACATGAATACATGTGCATTTATTTTAAAAACACAATTAAGAAAATTATAAATTATGAAATAGAACGGCAAAAATGTTAAACCAGTTAAAAGAGTAATTTCAGATAAATGCATTAAACAAAACTAAATGGAACATCAAAACCATTATGTTTTAATCAATTTTTGATGTTCCATTCAGTTTTTAGCAGTAACAGAACAATCAAAACAATAATTAATAATGAATTAATAACTAATTTAGAAAAGACCTTGACTCAGGAGAATCTAATATATAATCTACCTGGGAATTTCTAGCAAATAGCATGTGTATTGTTAATATTTGTTGAATGATTAGGAATTAGATCCCCTTAGATATGAACACTAGTGTATGGGAAGATTGTACTCCAACTTTTTTTTATTTTTTTGTACTTCAATTTGATTGGAAAAGGCTGGATTGTTGAATAAAATTTGGAATAAATGGTCATCTATGTGGAAGGAAATGAAGTGGTTTCCTATTTAATGCATCTTTTTAAAAAAGACAAAAGTCCCCAGTGTAAAATCAAACAGTCCATTTCAGATGATCATATAAAACCATACATAAAATCTACAGGTGAGAAAACTATTCTTATCAAGGGAGAAAATCAGAAGTAAAAAGAAAAACAAATTTAACTATATAAAAATTTAAAACATTTTATGGTCAAAAATACCCACCCCAAAATCAACTGCAGAACAATATTTCATAAAAAATCTTTGGACATGCGGTTAACTGTTGAGAAGAAGGCATAAAGTTATGTAGATGTATGGTAATAATAAGAAATAACTTCCTGACTGAATATACAAATCTTTGCTCAAAGTGAGTACTAGTTTAATAAACAGGAAGATATCTAATTCACAACCTTGTGGCTCATCTCGGGGCGGAGGCTGAGATACCGGTGCTGCCTAAGGGAGGTGGTGGTCGATCTGGACGTGGGGTGGCCCGCAATGAAGTCGCCTAGTTCAAAGCAAACAAGTGAGTTTGACTCATCAGATGAAGAGCCTATTGAAGATGAACAGACTCCAATTCAGATATCATGGCTACCCCTGTCACGAGTGAATTGTTCTCAGTTTCTTGGTTTATGTGCTCTTCCAGATTGCAAATTTAAAGATGTTAGAAGAAATATCCAAAAAGATACAGAAGAACTAAGGAGCTATGGTATACAAGACATATTTGTTTTCTGCACCATAGAGTTCCAAACCTTTTGGATCTCTACCATCAGTATGGAATTATCATTCATCACCATCCAATTCCAGATGGAGGGACTCCTGATATCACCAGCTGCTGTGAAATTATGGAGGAGCTTGAAATTTGCCTTAAAAATAACCGGAAAACCTTAATACATAGCTGTTTGTCTCCTCCTATACCTGTCTGACACAGTATCACCGCAGCAAGCCATAGACAGCCTGAGGGACCTGAGAGGATCTGGAGCAATACAGGCCATAAAAGTAAGAAGGGTGACTGTTCTCATGAGGCTGTGGTTAGGGATGAACTGTCACAGTGCAACACGTCCTCAAAGGGGCCATGAAAATCCAAAGCATCCTGTTATCCATGTATCACCTGTTTATATTTTGACTTTTTAAATTTACATTTAAGTAAGTTCAGCTTTTCCAAACAAAATAATGAAAAATTGTGAACTTTCCAGTTTATTCATCCAGGATCCATTCCTTTTCAGTTTTTGCCCATTCAGTTCTGGGAATGAATTCTGTCACCTGGAAAAATGAGGCAATTTTTACTATAAAATTGGTAGTTTCCTGGGTAGACTTTTGACCTAAAAGTAGCTAATGAAGATCCTCTCATGGTATCATTAAACATTTAACAAACAGATGAATGACTAATAGAAAAAAAAAAAAAAATGTAAGGTCATTCTAGTTATCCTTTGCTGTGACTAACCAAAGTGACATCTTTCCATTTACTTTCTCTTTAAAACAAAAAACACTGAGTAGTAGTGCCCCAAGGATATTATTGATTTGTAGATCTGTCATGCCAACAGAAAAATACACCCAACTGAATGCAGAGTTCCAGAAAATAGCAAGGAGAGATAAGAAAGCCTTCTTAAGTAACTATGAAAGGAAACAGCAGAAAACAATAGAATGGGAAGACTAGAGATCTCTTTTAAGAAAAATTGGAGTTACCAAGGGAACATTTCATTCAAAGATGGGCACAATAAAGGACAGAAACGGTATGGACCTAACAGAAGCAGAAGATATTAAGAAGAGGTGGCAAGAATACACAGAAGAACTATGCAAAAAAGATATTAATGACCCAGTTAACCACAATGGTGTGCTCACCTAGAGCCAGACATCCTGGAGTGTAAAGTCAAGTGGATCTTAGGAAGCATTACTACAAACAAAACTAGTGGAGGTAATGGAATCCCAGCTGAGCTTTAAAAGATGCTGCTGTTATTCTCCTGTAATTGAGATCTAATCTTACTGCATTGTGGTCAGAAAAAATGCTTGGAATGATTTCTATTTTTTTGAATTTACCAAGGCTAGCTTTATGGCCCAGGATGTGATCTATCCTGGAGAAGGTTCCATGTGCGCTTGAGAAAAAGGTGAAATTCATTGTTTTGGGATGAAATGTCCTATAGATATCAATTAGGTCTAACTGGTCTATTGTATCATTTAAAGTTTGTGTTTCCTTGTTAATTTTCTCTTTCGTTGATCTATCCATAGGTGTAAGTGCGGTATTAAAGTCTCCCACTATTACTGTGTTATTGTTAATTTCTCCTTTCATACTTGTTAGCATTTGTCTTACGTACTGTGGTGCTCCCGTGTTGGGTGCATATATATTTATAATTGTTATATCTTCTTCTTGGATTGATCCTTTGATCATTATGTAGTGACCTTCTTTGTCTCTTTTCACAGCCTTTGTTTTAAAGTCTATTTTATCTGATATGAGTATTGCTACTCCTGCTTTCTTTTGGTCCCTTTTTGCATGGAAAATCTTTTTCCAGCCCTTCACTTTCAGTCTGTATGTGTCCCCTGTTTTGAGGTGGGTCTCTTGTAGACAACATATGTAGGGGTCTTGTTTTTGTATCCATTCAGCCAGTCTTTGTCTTTTGGTTGGGGCATTCAACCCATTTACATTTAAGGTAATTACTGATAAGTATGATCCCATTGCCATTTACTTTATTGTTTTGGGTTCGAGTTTATACACTGTTTTTGTGTTTCCTGTCTAGAGAATATCCTTTACTATTAAAAATTCCAACATATGGAGGCTGAACAACACACTGCTGAATAACCAACAAATCACAGAAGAAATCAAAAAAGAAATCAAAATTTGCATAGAAACGAATGAAAATGAAAACACAACAACCCAAAACCTGTGGGACACGGTAAAAGCAGTCCTAAGGGGAAAGTTCATAGCAATACAGGCACACCTCAAGAAACAAGAAAAAAGTCAAATAAATAACCTAACTCTACACCTAAAGCAACTAGAAAAGGAAGAAATGAAGAACCCCAGGGTTAGTAGAAGGAAAGAAATCTTAAAAATTAGAGCAGAAATAAATGCAAAAGAAACAAAAGAGACCATAGCAAAAATCAACAAAGCCAAAAGCTGGTTCTTTGAAAGGATAAATAAAATTGACAAACCATTAGCCAGACTCATCAAGAAACAAAGGGAGAAAAATCAAATCAACAAAATTAGAAACGAAAATGGAGAGATCACAACAGACAACACAGAAATACAAAGGATCATAAGAGACTACTATCAACAATTATATGCCAATAAAATGGACAACGTGGAAGAAATGGACAAATTCTTAGAAAAGTACAACTTTCCAAAACTCGACCAGGAAGAAATAGAAAATCTTAACAGACCCATCACAAACATGGAAATTGAAACTGTAATCAAAAATCTTCCAGCAAACAAAAGCCCCGGTCCAGACGGCTTCACAGCTGAATTCTACCAAAAATTTAGAGAAGAGGTAACACCTATCCTGCTCAAACTCTTCCAGAAAATTGTAGAGGAAGATAAACTTCCAAACTCATTCTATGAGGCCACCATCACCCTAATACCAAAACCTAACAAAGATGCCACAAAAAAAGAAAACTACAGGCCAATATCACTGATGAACATAGATGCAAAAATCCTTAACAAAATTCTAGCAATCAGAATCCAACAACACATAAAAAAGATCATATACCATGATCAAGTGGGCTTTATCCCAGGGATGCAAGGATTCTTCAATATCCGCAAATCAATCAATGTAATACACCACATTAACAAATTGAAAAATAAAAAACATATGATTATCCCAATAGATGCAGAGAAAGCCTTTGACAAAATTCAACATCCATTTATAATAAAAACTCTCCAGAAAGCAGGAATAGAAGGAACATACCTCAACATAATAAAAGCTATATATGACAAACCCACAGCAAACGTTATCCTCAATGGTGAAAAATTGAAAGCATTTCCTCTAAAGTCAGGAACAAGACAAGGGTGCCCACTTTCACCATTACTATTCAACATAGTTTTGGAAGTTTTGGTCACAGCAATCAGAGCACAAAAAGAAATAAAAGGAATCCAAATTGGAAAAGAAGAAGTAAAACTCTCACTATTTGCAGATGACATGATTCTCTACATAGAAAATCCTAAAGATTCCACCAGAAAATTACTAGAACTAATCAATGACTATAGTAAAGTTTCAGGATATAAAATCAACACACAGAAATCCCTTGCATTCCTATACACTAATAATGAGAAAACAGAAAGAGAAATTAAGGAAACAATTCCATTCACCATTGCAATGGAAAGAATAAAATACTTAGGAATATATCTACCTAAAGAAACTAAAGACCTATATATAGAAAACTATAAAACACTGGTGAAAGAAATCAAAGAGGACATTAATAGATGGAGAAATATACCATGTTCATGGATTGGAAGAATCAATATAGTGAAAATGAGTATACTACCCAAAGCAATTTATAGATTCAACGCAATCCCTATCAAGCTACCAACAGTATTCTTCACAGAGCTAGAACAAATAATTTCACAATTTGTATGGAAATACAAAAAACCTCGAATAGCCAAAGCGATCTTGAGAAAGAAGAATGGAACTGGAGGAATCAATCTGCCTGACTTCAGGCTCTACTACAAAGCGACAGTCATCAAGACAGTATGGTACTGGCACAAAGACAGAAATATTGATCAATGGAATAAAATAGAAAGCCCAGAGATAAATCCACGCACATATGGACACCTTATCTTTGACAAAGGAGGCAAGAATATACAATGGATTAAAGACAATCACTTTAACAAGTGGTGCTGAGAAATCTGGTCAACCACTTGTAAAAGAATGAAACTGGACTACTTTCTAACACCATACACAAAAATAAACTCAAAATGGATTAAAGATCTAAACGTAAGACCAGAAACTATAAAACTCCTAGAGGAGAACATAGGCAAAACACTCTCCGACATACATCACAGCAGGATCCTCTATGACCCACCTCCAAGAATATTGGAAATAAAAGCAAAAATAAACAAATGGGACCTAATTAACCTTAAAAGCTTCTGCACATCAAAGGAAACTATTAGCAAGGTGAAAAGACAGCCTTCAGAATGGGAGAAAATAATAGCAAATGAAGCAACCGACAAACAACTAATCTCAAAAATATACAAGTAACTCCTACAGCTCAACTCCAGAAAAATAAACGACCCAATCAAAAATGGGCCAAAGAACTAAATAGACATTTCTCCAAAGAAGACATACAGATGGCTAACAAACACATGAAAAGATGCTCAACATCACTCATTATCAGAGAAATGCAAATCAAAACCACTATGAGATACCATTTCACACCAGTCAGAATGGCTGCAATCCAAAAGTCTACAAATAATAAATGCTGGAGAGGGTGTGGAGAAAAGGGAACCCTCTTACACTGTTGGTGGGAATGCAAACTAGTACAGCCACTATGGAGAACAGTGTGGAGATTCCTTAAAAAACTGGAAATAGAACTGCCTTATGATCCAGCAACCCCACTGCTGGGCATACACACTGAGGAAACTAGAATGGAAAGAGATACGTGTACCCCAATGTTCATCGCAGCACTCTTTATAATAGCCAAGACATGGAAGCAACCTAGATGTCCATCATTAGATGAATGGATAAGAAAGCTGTGGTACATATACACAATGGAGTATTACTCAGCCATTAAAAAGAATACATTTGAATCAGTTCTAATGAGGTGGATGAAACGAGCCTATTATACAGAGTGAAGTAAGCCAGAAGGAAAAACATAAATACAGTATACTAACGCATATATATGGAATTTAGAAAGACGGTAACAATAACCCAGTGTACAAGACAGCAAAAGAGACACTGATGTGTAGAACAGTCTTATGGACTCTGTGGGAGAGGGAGAGGGTGGGAAGATTTGGGAGAATGGCAATGAAACATGTAAAATATCATGTAGGAAACGAGTTGTCAGTCCAGGTTCGATGCATGATGCTGGATATTTGGGGCTGTTGCACTGGGACGGCCCAGAGGGATGGTATAGGGAGGGAGGAGGGAGGAGGGTTCGGGATGGGGAACACATGTATACCTGTGGCGGATTCATTTTGATATTTGGCAAAACTAATACAATTATGTAAAGTTTAAAAATAAAATAAAATTAGAAAAAAAAAAAAGATGCTGCTGTTAAACTGCTATACTCGTTATGCCAGCAAATTTGGAAAACTCAGCAGTGGCCACAGGACTGGAAAAGGTCAGTTTTCATTTCAATCCCAAAGAAAAGCAAGGCCAAAGAATGTTCAAATTACCATACAGTTGCACTCATCTCACATGCCAGCAAGATTTTGCTCAAAACCCTTCAAGCTAGGCTTCAGCAGTATGTGAACCCAGAACTTCCAGATGTACAAGCTGGATTTAGAAAAGGCAGAGGAACCAGAGATCGAATCTCCAACATACATTGCATCATAGAAAAAGCAAGGGAATTAAAAAAAAAAAAATCTACTTCTGCTTCACTGACTATGCTAAAGCCTTTGACTGTGGATCACAAGCAGCTGTGGAAAATTCTTAAAGAGATGGGAATACCAGGCCACCTTACCTTCCTCCCGAGAAACCTGTATGCTGAAAAGAAGCAAGTTAGAACTGGACATGGAAAAACAGACTGGTTCCAAATTGGGAAAGGAGTACATCAAGGCTGTATATTATCACCCTGCTTATTTAACTTACATGCAGAGTACATCATGCAAAATGCTGGTGAATAACAAACTGGAATCAAGATTGCCAGGAGAAATATTAGCAACCTCATATACGCAGTTTATACCACTTTAATGGCAGAAAGTGAAGAGAAACTATAAAGAGTCTCTTGATGAAGGTGTAAGACAGCCTATCACTTCTTGGCAAATAGATGGGGGAAATGTGGAAACAGTGTCAGATTTCATTTTCTTGGGCTCCAGAATCAATGCAGATGGTGACTGCAGTCACAAAATTAAAAGATGCTTGCTCTTTGGAAGAATAGCTATGTCAAACCTAGACACGGCTTTTTAAAACTTTGGAAAACTCAGCAGTGACAGAGTTTTAAAAAGCAGAGACATCACTTTGCCAACAAAGGTCTGTATAGTCAAAGCGATGGTTTTTCCAATAGTCAGGAATGGATGTGAGAGTTGGACCATAAAGAACGCTGAGTGCCAAAGAATTAACACTTTCCAACTGTGGTGCTGGAGAAGACTCTTGAGAGTCCCTTGGATCAGTCAATCCTAAAGGAAATCAACCCTGAATATTCATTGGAAGGGGTGATGCTGAAGCCGAAGCTCCAATACTTCAGCCACCTGATGAGAAGAGCTGGCTCACTGGAAAAGACTAATGCTGGGGAAAATTGAGGGCAAGAGAAGGGGGTCACAGAGGATGAGATGGTTGGATGGCATCACTGATTCAATGGACATGAGTTTGAGGAAACTCAGGGAGATAGTTATGGACAGAGAAGCATGGCATGCAGCAGTTCATTGGGTTGCAAAGACTTGGACACGACTTAGTGACAGAACAACAATGCTAGCTTGCCTTCCTTTCCCAGTTACCTGGTCTCAGCTTTAGGACTAAGTCAGAGGAGCAGGTTCTGAAAACAGAAGCTCCCTCTTGTTACCTGTTAAAATCAAATGATGTTCAAATTTAAGATATTCCCAAGTGTCTCTTTGACAAGAACAAATTACATGGACAAACATATGTATATGTGTGCGTATATGAGTGTTTTGCATCTTTAATCTTAACCCGACATTAATATGGGCTATTTATCACCTCAGCATTCTGGGGCAAACATGGTTTTCCAGCTCTATGCTGATATAAGTTAAGTTAGCAGTATGCAAGCCCAACTTCTCAATAGTAATACAAAATGAGATTTTGGGCAGGGAAATAATATCCTCTGGGCAGCTGTTAAACTCCAAATGAATTAATTAAAGAATCTATTTTGCTTATCTGTTAAGATTAGTAATTTTATTTCAGTATTTTCTATTATGAAAATTGTTCCAAAATGATTTTATCATCACAAAAAGCAGACAACTAAGGCTTCTGTAAACCAATAAATAGATTTTTCTTGAATATACTGTTAATTGCTGCAGACAGTGCCCTTCCCTGTGGACTTACTCCCCAGGAGAAAATGCATTAGAAATAGAATACCAGACCTGGTTTCGATCCCTGGGTTGGTAAGATCCCCTGAAGGGAACGGCTTCCCACTCCTGTATTCTGGCCTAAAGAATTCCATGGGGTTGCAAAGAGTCGGACATAACTGATCGACTTTCACTTTCACTTCATGTGTTTAATCTTATTTGCTCCTGCCAGTAAAGGGAAAAACGATTTTACAGACGTAAAATGCTCATCTGTATTTCATGATAGCTGCTATTTTTTCGAGATTTTTAAAGCAAGTTTTTCACACTATATATAGCTTTTGTTGTTGTTTAGTCACTAGGTCGTGCCCAACTCTTTACAACCCCATGGACTGTCGCCCTCCAGGCTGCTTTGGCCATGGGATTTCCTGGGCAGGAAAACTGGAGTGGGTTACCATGCCCTCCTCCAGGGGATCTTCCTGACCTAGGGATTGACCTCGGGTCTTCTGCATTGTAGGTGGATTCTTTACCACTGAGCCATGAAAGAAGCCCTGTACGTAGCTTCACTGGAAGATAAAACTTCCCCAAGATGTAAATACCTCCTTACCCAAAAGGATGTAGAATCATTTTTACCAAGTATTATTTTGATTCCTGATTCCAACTAGTATCATGACTACTCTGGCAATTAGCTTTCTACAATGTATTTCAGTGTATCTTTACTTTTTTCAGCAATATAATTAACTTCATGAGTTCCAGGAAAAGCTAGCTGCACACTTTCATCAAGAAATTCACTATCAAGATCTGTATCTAGATAAAAGAATTTCAAATTGCATATATATATGACCATGTCTGAAATTTGAGTTCTCTAATAGCATTTGTATTGAAACTACTAGTGTTATCAAACTGAATGTAATGAATGTAAATGTACCTGTGCAGATATTCCTAAAGATTTTACTGAAAAATTTCAAAAAAAAATAATTTACAACCTTCAGCCTCAGAAAAAACTTAATGTTGATTGAGGTTGAAACTTTTTTTTAATTAAATGTATTTATTTTAATTAGAGGCTAATTACTTTATAATATTGTATTGGTTGAAACTTTTAAACAAGTATTACAGACATAAGGGGAACTCTCTAATTTCTCTGGCAGAGATATGAAATGGAGAACATTGTGGAAACCACCTAAAACAGCTATTGATAATAGAAACACAAATATTCTTTAACTCAGGGTCCTCCGTCTCTGTACTACTGGATATTCTCTGCCAGGTCCTTCTCTGTGGTGGGGTCTGTCCTGTACATTGTAGGATGTTTAGAAGCATCCTTGCCCACCACCTGCCCTTCATCAGTGTGACAGCAAAAAATATCTACTGATATTGCTCAATGTCCCCTGAGGGACAGTTATCCTTGGTTTAGAAGTGCAATGTGGCAGATTCATTTTGATATATGGCAAAACCAATACAATATTTCAAAGTTAAATAAAATAAAATTAAAAAAAGAAAACCAAACTGAAATATCAAAAAAAAAAAAAGAAGTGCAATGTTAAATTAACAATCTCAAAATAATTTTGTAGCAGTGATATGATAGTCCTTATTGCTAAACAATGATACAGACCATCAAATGTATGAGTCACACAGCCATGGAATATTATACGGACATTGAAATAATGCTATTATTACTAGCATTAATGCTATTAATGATACTACTATTAATACAGCATTATTACTAGTTGTTTAGAAGCAAGTCCCTGAGTTGTTGCTAAGAAATAGACAAAAGTGGATAAACTGTAGAAAAACATTAAACATACTGGCCACTCATCAGTAAAACATAAAGAAAATTTAATGATGTATTTAGGATTATATTTATACCTTTGTATAAAAGTATGTGAATATGTATAAGTGCGTATTTTAGAAGGGTATTTTTAAAGGAAACTAAAAACTTAAGGAATAAAAAATACTTATTCCATAAATAAAAACTTATGGAATAATAAATATACTTAACCTTATGAAGCAAAATAAGGTAAAATACATTGCTTCCTGAACAACTGTAGGTAAAAAATTGAATGAAAATCTGCCACTAACTAATAAAAACATAGAGTAAGAATTTAACGATACCAGCATTGGTCTCTAATTTATGTTGAAATTGCCAAAATGAGGAAATGAAAGAATATAACAGGACATCTACAATGAGGATACAGAGCAGTACCAAATTTGTAATTTCATCTCATATTGAAATGCTGCTGCTGCTGCTAAGTCGCTTCAGTAGTGTCCAGCTCTGTGTGACCCCATAGACGGCAGCCCACCAGGCTCCACCGTCCCTGGGATTCTCTAGGCAAGAACACTGGAGTGGGTTGCCATTGCCTTCTCCAGTGCATGAAAGTGAAAAGTGAAAGCGAAGTCGTTCAGTCATGTCCAACTCTTAGCGACCCCATGGACTGCAGCCCATCAGGCTCCTCCATCCATGGGATTCTCCAGGCAAGAGTACTGGATTGGGTTGCCAAAACGTGAAGGCAATGTTTAATATGGTAGAGAAGAATGTCTTTCAAATTATGTCCAGAGCTGATGCAACTTTTGCAAATAGATTTAATTAGAAGGCTAAAAGGAACAATAAGAAATAACAGTCGTGAAACTACAAGTAAATATGTATAAAGTGCTGCTGCTGCTGCTGCTATGTCACTTTAGTCGTGTCCGACTCTGTGTGACCCCATAGACTGCAGCTCACCAGGCTTCCCATCCTTGGGATTCTCCAGGCAAGAACACTGGAGTGGGTTGCCATTTCCTTCTCCAATGCATTAAAGTCAAAAGTGAAAGTGAAGTCGCTCCACTGTGTCCGACTCTAGCAACCCCATGGACTGCAGCCTACCAGGCTCCTCCGTCCATAGGATTTTCTAGGCAAGAGTACTGGAGTGGGGTGCTATTGCCTTCGCCTTATTATTAATATCACTAAGGATGCTGCAGAACTCTCACTTTCCTTTTTGGTTTACAACAAGGATTGAAACATCAAGAATATTAAAATGATAACTGAATTCATTCAGTAAGAAAAGTGACAGTGAAAAAGCAACAAATGGGGTGTACTGTACAGCGTGGTGACTATATATAGTTCATAATACTTTATAGCATAAACTGACAGATTTAACACAAAAATTGGTCCCAAATTTGACCCCAAAAATGAATTATTATACAATTCCCAGGTTTCCCTGGTGGCTCAGTGGTAAAATATGAACCTGCCAATGCAGAAGACCTGGGTTAGATACCTGGGTCAGGAAGATCCCTGGAAGAGGGCATGGCAACCCATTCCAGTATTCTTACCTGGGAAATCCCATGGACAGAGGAGCTTGGTAGGCTATATTTCATGGGGTTGCAAACAGTTGGACTTAACTTGGTGACCAAACAACAACAACAACATACAATCCCCACAAATGTGTGTGTGTGTGTGTGTGTGTGTGTGTGTGTGTATAAAGAATGACTTGCCATACAACTTTTGTTAAAAAAGAAAGAAAGAATATACAATGAAGAAAAGACAATCTCTTTAACAAGTGGTACTGGGAAAACTGGTCAGCCACGTGTAAAAGAATGAAACTAGAACACTTTCTAACACCATATACAAAAATAAACTCAAAATGGATTAAAGATCTCAATGTAAGACCAGAAACTATAAAACTCCTAGAGGAGAACATAGGCAAAACACTCTCTGACATATATCACAGCAGGATCCTCTATGACCCACCATGCAGAATATTGGAAATAAAAGCAAAAATAAACAAATGGGACCTAATTAAACTTAAAAGCTTCTGCACAACAAAGGAAACTATAAGCAAGGTGAAAAGACAGCCTTCAGAATGGGAGAAAATAATAGCAAATGAAGCAACTGACAAACAACTAATCTCAAAAATATAAAAGCAACTCCTACAGCTCAACTCCAGAAAAATAAATGACCCAATCAAAAAATGGGCCAAAGATCTAAATAGACATTTCTCCAAAGAAGACATGCAGATGGCTAACAAACACATGAAAAGATGCTCAACATCACTCATTATCAGAGAAATGCAAATCAAAACCACTATGAGATACCATTTCACACCAGTCAGAATGGCTGCGATCCAAAAGTCTACAAATAATAAATGCTGGAGAGGGTGTGGAGAAAAAGGAACCCTCTTACACTGTTGGTGGGAATGCAAACTAGTACAGCCACTATGGAGAACAGTGTGGAGATTCCTTAAAAAACTGGAAATAGAACTGCCTTATGATCCAGCAACCCCACTGCTGGGCATACACACTGAGGAAACCAGAATGGAAAGAGACACGTGTACCCCAATGTTCATCGCAGCACTCTTTATAATAGCCAGGACATGGAAGCAACCTAGATGTCCATCATCAGATGAATGGATAAGAAAGCTGTGGTACATATACACAATGGAGTATTACTCAGCCATTAAAAAGAATACATTTGAATCAGTTCTAATGAGGTGGATGAAACTGGAGTCTATTATACAGAGTGAAGTAAGCCAGAAGGAAAAACACCAATACAGTATACTAACGCATATATATGGAATTTAGAAAGATGGTAACGATAACCCTGTATACAAGACAGCAAAAGAGACACTGATGTATAGAACAGTCTTATGGACTCTGTGGGAGAGGGAGAGGGTGGGAAGATTTGGGAGAATGGCATTGAAACATGTGAAATGTCATGTATGAAACGAGATGCCAGTCCAGGTTCAATGCACGATGCTGGATGCTTGGGGCTGGTGCACTGGGACGACCCAGAGGGATGGTATGGGGAGGGAGGAGGGAGGAGGGTTCAGGATGGGGAACACATGAGAAATAAAGGAATAAAAAATTAAAAAAAAAAAAAAACCAAAAAAAAAAAAAAAAAAAGAATAGGAGAAAATAATAGCAAATGAAGCAACAAACAACTAATCTCAAAAATATACAAGCAACTCCTACAGCTCAACTCCAGAAAAATAAATGACCCAATCAAAAAATGGGCCAAAGAACTAAACAGACATTTCTCCAAAGAAGACATACAGATGGCTAACAAACACATGAAGAGATGCTCAACATCACTCATTATCAGAGAAAGGCAAATCAAAACCACAATGAGTTACCATTTCACGCCAGTCAGAATGGCTGTGATCTAAAAGTCTACAAGCAATAAATGCTGAAAAGGGTGTGGAGAAAAGGGAACCCTCTTACACTATTGGTGGGAATGCAAACTAGTACAGCCACTATGCAGAACAGTGTGGAGATTCCTTAAGAAACTGGAAATAGAACTGCCTTATGACCCAGCAATCCCACTGCTGGGCATGCACACTGAGGAAACCAGAACTGAAAGAGACACATGTACCCCAATGTTCATCGCAGCACTGTTTATAATAGCCAGGACATGGAAGCAACCTAGATGTCCATCAGCAGATGAATGGATAAGAAAGCTGTGGTACATTTACACAATGGAGTATTACGCAGCGATTAAAAAGAATACATTTGAATCAGTTCTAATGAGGTGGATGAAACTGGAGCTGATTATACAGAGTGAAATAAGCCAGAAAGAAAAACATTAATACAGTATACTGAAGGATATAGATGGAATTTAGAAAGATGGTAACGATAACCCTGTAAGCAAGACAGCAAAAAAAGACACTGATATATAGAACAGTCTTTTGGACTCTGGGAGAGGGAGAGGGTGGGATGATTTGGGAGGATGGCATTGAAACATGTATAATATCATATAAGAAATGAATCACCAGTCCAGGTTCGATGCAGGATACATGATGCTTGGGGCTGGTGCACTGGGATGACCCAGAGGGATGGTATGGGGAGGGAGATGGGAGGGGATTTTAGGATGGGGAACATGTGTACAACTGTGGCAGATTCTTGTTGACGTATGGCAAAACCAGTACAATATTGTAAAGTAATTAGCCTCCAATTAAAATAAGTACTGGATGCTTGGGGCTGGTGCACTGGGATGACCCAGAGGGAGTGTAGGGGAGGGAGGAGGGAGGAGGGTTCAGGATGGGGAACACGGTTATACCTGTGGCATATTCATTTCGATATTTGGCAAAGCTAATACAATATTGTAAAGTTTAAAAATAAAATAAAATTAAAAAAAATGTACAGGAAACAGAAAGTGGCAGAAATCTAAATGGAAAAATAAATGAGTTGGTTAATTCAAAAAAAAAAAGAGAAAGAAAAGGGAAAACAATTTCTTCTTTCAAAGGATCCAATTAAAAATAAAAAATAAGTGACAGCACTTTATAAAACAGAAGAATTGTAGAGACATGTTTAAATAGAAAAACACTGAATGGCTAACAAATCATCAACTGTATTCAACCTCATAGGTAATATAATAATTAAAAAGTTAACCTCATTATCATACATCTTTTCACCTATGTAACTAAGTTTGTTTTTTTATTTTTTCCCCTTACATGAATACCTAGCATTAGAGAAAGTACTGTAATGTGTGTGTTTATTGCACAAGTATTGCAAGCACGTCTTTGCAAACAGTCCTGGGTACAGATCTTTCTCCTGCATGTAGAAACCGAGTCTAATATGCCCCATCTTACAATAAAAAGAAATGCTGTCACTTCACTGTGTGTCCCACCACAGGTAATATCCTGTGTCTCCCATTTCCTCTTCTATTGGGCTTCCAGCAGATTTAATTGTCAAAACTGACATCCTTGTTTCCAAGTGCAATGGTCACTTTTTTTACATCATAAATAAATGCATTATTATGAAAAGCAGCAAACAACCACAGAGACCTCTACATCTGGGCTATGCTCGATTGGTCATCAGGTGACCTTAGTTAGGTACACGTTCCTGGCTTCCATCCTCTCTAATTCTCCCCTCCAAAGTCTGTGGGGCTCTCAGACTCACCTGCTTGGGAACGCTGGGTGGATGACTTCTCTGTGAAGGTCAAAATTTCTCCCTAATTAATTGACAAGGCAGATCAAAGTTTTTATCCTCAAACAAGAAAACAGGAAAGGATAAAAATCAAGCATTAGTCTCCCAGCCAGATGTAGGACTGCAAAAGTAAATAACCACATCCTATGCAATCAAAGAGGCACAGGCTGAGGGACTGTGGCAGAGGAAATGTTTACAGCTTCCTGTGTCAGTCCATTAGGCATGTTTTCCTCTTGTTAATTCAGCTTCTAAGTACATTATTTCCCTTAAAGACACTGATCTGGATAGAATTTTTTTTTTTTCCCTGCTGATTCTGTTCCTAGGAGACTGCATTATAAGTTAGGTGAATTCAGTTTTTATAGCTCCTTTGACTTTACCTCTCCTCCTTCCAAAGCGCTAAGCCTCCCAGCACCTCATCACATCCCTGAGTTCAAATTATCTCATTAATATACTATGGGTAATTTGCCTCAACTAGATCCCCAGGGCCTTCAAAGCTTTGGTTTTTGTTGGGAACACAACCCCTGAAACCTCTGAATATGACTATTCCCTTCTTCAAAAGGGGATAACTTTTCTCCTTTAATATAAAACTTGGATATTATAATCCTTGGTTTCATGCAAGTTTTTGCAAAGCCAATAAGGATTTCCTACTCATATCAGGAGTTAATGGCTGTCCTTTAAGAGTCCTCAGTATACAATATTTGTAACTATGAAAGACATATACATATATATTGTTATGCATCACTAGCTTAGCTGACTGTCAAATTTAATTTCTACAACAATGTATTCTATGAAGCAATACTTTTATGAACTCCATTCTCCAGTGTAGAAATAGGATTCAGAGGGACTCAGTGTTCTGATTACAAGTGTAAACAAAGTAAGGGATGGAATCTTGACTGGAGTGTGTCACCATGCCTCCAGTTCTCACTCTGAGCAGTGATTCTCAGCCAAGGTGATTTTGCTGCTGGGGATATTTGGTAATGTCTAAAAAGATACTTTGATTGGAGAAGGAAATGGCAACCCACTCCAGTATTCTTGCCTGGAGAATCCCAGGGACGGGGGAGCCTAGTGGGCTGCCATCTATGGGGTTGCACAGAGTTGGACACGACTGAAGCGACTTAGCAGCAGCAGCAAAAAGATACTTTGTGTGGATCACAATAAACTGTGGAAAATTTTGAAAGAGATACCAGACTACCTGACCTGCCTCTTGAGAAACCTACATGCATGTCAGGAAGCTACAGTTAGAACTGGACATGGAACAACAGACTGGTTCCAAATAGGAAAAGGAGTACATCAAGGCTGTATATTGTCACCCTGTTTATTTAACTTATATGCAGAGTACATCATGAGAAACATTAGGCTAAAAGAAGCACAAGCTGGAATCAAGATTGCCAGAAGAAATATCAGTAAACTCAGGTATGCAGAGGACACCCTTATGGCAGAAAGTGAAGAGGAACTCAAAAGCCTCTTGATGAAAGTGAAAGAGGAGAGTGAAAAAATTGGCTTAAAGCTCAACATTCAGAAAACTGAGATCATGGCATCTGGCTCCATCACTTCATGGGAACTAGATGGTGAAACAGTGGAAACAGTGTCAGACTTTATTTTGGGGGGCTCCAAAATCACTGCAGATCGTGACTGCAGCCATGAAATTAAAAGATGCTTGCTCCTTGGAAAGAAAGTTATGACCAACCTAGATAGCATATTCAAAAGCAGAGACATTACTTTGCCAACAAAGGTCCGTCTAGTCAAGGCTATGGTTTTTCCTGTGGTCATGTATGGATGTGAGAGTTGGACTGTGAAGAAAGCTGAGTGCTGAAGAATTGATGCTTTTGAACTGTGGTATTGGAGAAGACTCTTGAGAGTCCCTTGGACTGCAAGGAGATCCAACCAGTCCATCCTAAAGGAGATCAGTCCTCAGTGTTCATTGGAAGGAATGATGCTAAAGCTGAAACTCCAATACTTTGGCCACCTCATGTGAAGAACTGACTCATTGGAAAAGAGTCTGATGCTGGGAGGGATTGGGGGCAGGAGGAAAAGGGGACAACAGAGGATGAGATGGTTGGATGGCATCACTGACTCGATGCACATGAGTTTGGGTGAACTCTGGGAATTGGTGATGGACAAGGAGGCCTGGTGTGCTGTGATACATGGGGTCGCAAATCAGACACGACTGAGCGACTGAACTGAACTGAAAAAGATACTACTTATCTCCTATATCCCACAGGACAGAATCCCAAAGAAGTAATGTTCCTGCCCCAAATGCAAACAGTAAGAAAACCTATTCTAGACCAGAGCTCCAATAAGCTCATTATACATACAAATCATCAAGGTTTGTAGTTCAAATGCAAATTATGGTTCACTGGGTCTCTAGCAGACACAGGAACTGCCTTTCAAACAAGTTCTTAGGTATCGATGAACTTGTAGGGCTTGGTCTGTGGATCACAGTTTGAGTATCAAGACAGTAGTCCTGCGTTAGTCAAGTATACACAGTTTCAGTCTCCTCCACCAAGGATGTTTATGTAACTGTGAAAGATATGTGTGTTTTTTTGTGTGTGTTTTTTTTATTTTTTAGTTTTTTTACTTTACTATATTGTATTGGTTCTGTCATACATCAGCATGCCTCTGCCATGGGTGTACATGTGTTCCCCATCCTGAACCCTCCTCCCACAAGAATACTGGAGTGGGCTGCCATTTCCTTCTCCAAGGGATCTTCTTGACCCAGCAATGGAACCCACAGCTTACATCTCCTGCATTGCCAGGCAGGTTCTTTACCACTAGATTGACTATATATATATATATATATATATATATATATATATATATATATATATACTGTTTGTGTGTGTGTGTGTGTGCCACAGCGTGCATGGATGCTTGGGAACATAGCTATGAGTCATAGCAGAGGCTCAGACATGAAGCAATGTCTAAGCAGGGCCATGGTATCTATTACTGATGCTTACATGGGCTTAACATCAGAAGCAACACCAATCACTGACAACAGCTAGATGCCACAGCCCACACTCCTATCCATGCCAGAAGTCCATGCATGTCTCAAGTTCCTTGTTTGGTAGCCCCATCCCATGGCAAGCACAGCAGACCTACTGAAGGGACAAAAGAGCTCCAGATACAAAGATGCTTCTGAGCAAATGATGGTCAAACATTGATGGTGCTTATACAGACAGAGGCAGTCTGCATCTCAATCTCTGCCCAGGCCAACAGGGTCCTTGCCCCACCCTATCTAGAGTGCCACACACTAGCACTTCTTGATCCAGCACTGCTCCCCTCTGGGTCAACAGTGCTGGTACAGGAGTGGGGAAGCACACACTTAGGGGAAACAAGGTCAGCTCATATATGACCTTCAGGGCTTCTGCTCTAGCAACTTGGGACCCGCCTCTCTCCCATTAGGCCAGTAATGGCCACTAAGCTAGAGGAAGCCATATCTCATACCTGGCTCAAGCCCTAAACCCTCCATACCTCACATCCAGATGATTGCAACCAGTACACCCTAAAGAAAGGCATGAATTGTGATAACATCAGATCCAGCTCTTCCAACAAAGCCAATGGGCACACATCAATGGTATATGACTGTTCCCACAGAAAGACACCACTTCAAGACTGCAAGGGTTAACTGTGGCAAATAATTTCAGATAGGCAGACAAAGGTAGAGAAAAGGAAAAGACAGAGAAATTTATCCCAACTGAAAGAGCAACAGATCATGCCTTAAAAAAAATAGCTAATGAAAGAGAAACAATGTAACAGATTTGGAATTCAATGCATGAGTAAAGATGATATAAAACTCCATTTTCTCAAGCTAAAGTGATTCAAGGAATCTTCCAAAGAAGTTTTACTTTCAGTATTTGCCCTGTGCATTTTGTTAATAAGTGAAAGACCATAAAATATTTAATTCTGTGGAAAAAAGGATAGGGAACCATAACATAAAAACTAGTTAGTACTGAACACTGCAAGAAACAAAATGAACAGGAACTAGAAATAATTAATAGTATACCAGGTGATATAGAAGAATGCATAAGTTAACTGAAATATAGAATCATGGAAATGAATCAGAAAAGATAAAAACAAAAGAAAAATGAGATAGTGTGAAGGGTGTTTTGACTACATTAAGAACACCAACACTGGCATAATCGAAGTGTCTAGGAAGGAAAAGAGAAAAAGAGAAGGTAGTCAAATGTGTTTGAAAAACTTATGGCTCAAAACTTCCCAAACCTGAATAAAAAAGCAAATTCAGGTTCAAGAAGCAAAAAGCACCCCCCCCCCAAAAAAAATTATAGCAACAAGACTCACACCAATATGCATCAATTAAAACTGCAATATTGAAGATATGGCTTTCTAAAGACAGCATAAGTAAAGCAGTGTCATATAAAAAGGAACCCTGTAAAGTCTGTCAGCTAATGTCTTTTCTTTTTTTTTTACATTTTTTTTTTTTTTTTACTTGTCAGATGGGAGAAGTTGGATATACTTAAACTGCTGAGAGGGAAAAACCTGCAAACTAGGGCATTCTACCCAGCAAGATTATCATTTAGAATTGAAGGAGAGATAAGGAACTTTTCAGACAAGCAAAGACTAAAATAATTTATCAATTCTAATCCTACTCTACAAGGAATGATGTATAATCTTCTCTAGGAAGGAAAAAAAGGCATAACAAGTGGCAAGAAACTATATGAAAAACAAAATCCCACTAGTAAAGGCACATGTACAGAAAGGCTGAGGATCAAATTACTTAAGCTAAAATGAAAACTTAATATGCAAAAAGATTTTCTAAAGTCAATTATATCCACAAATAAAAATTAAATGGATAAATATGGAGGTCTTAAATAGAACAACAAACACACAAATGTAGGTCAGGGAGTGAAAATGCAGTGCTATTTGGAAGTGCAGGAATTTAAAAGACAGCCTGTTTTAAAAAATAAAGTTGTAGGTCATCATATTAAAACCCACTGTTTACCATACATCATAGAAACTACACTAGATAAACAAAAACTAGAGAGAAAGAAACACAAGTACTTTACTTTGTTTTTCAGTCACTTAGTTGTATCTGACTTGTTGCGAATGGACTGCAGCACACCAGGCTTCCCTGTCCTTCAACACCTCCCAGAGCTTTCTCAAAGCATACCACTAAATGGGAGAGGGATAGGGTGGGATGATTTGGGAAAATGGCATTGAAACATGTATAATATTATATATGAAATGAATCACCAGTCCAGGTTTGATGCATGATACTGGATGCTTGGGGCTGGTGCACTGGGATGACCCAGAGGGATGGTACGGGGAGGGAGGAGTTACGGGGTTTCAGGATGGGGAGCACGTATACACCTATGACGGATTCATGTTGATGCATGGCAAAATCAGTACAATATTGTAAAGTAATTAAGCTCCAATTAAATAAATTTATATTAAAAAATAAAACAAATCATCAAATCTTAAGAAACAGAAGAAAAAAACAAGAACTAAAAAACCAAAAAACAAGTAACACACTGGCAATAAGTAGCACCTATGGATAATCTCTTTGTGTGTTAGTAGACTAAATTCTCTAATAAAAAGACATTATTCTTAATAAAATCTTCATAAATCTATGATACCCCATCAAAGAAATGAAATTTCCAAACACTTTGTTATCCAAAGGTATGTAAATTGTGGAGTAGGAAAAAATAAAAACTCTGTATATAAGACTGAGAATAAAGCTTAGTAAAGAAAGTGCCTAAATCGTATAAAGATGCTGAATCCAAAGACAGAAAGACAATTGGAAATCCCAAGTAATACCTACAAGGAGTGAATTTTATTTCACAATAATCAAAGATCACAATTTCAAGTTCAGAGGCTTTGAGTTATGCAATCCAGGGCACTAGTATAATAGGTCTTTTATACTTGGCATCAAATATAAATTCTTCAGAGCCCCCTTTATATCTTTGTTCCTCAGACTGTAGATGAAGGGATTCAGCATGGGTGTGACCACAGTGTACATCACCGAGGCAATTGTACTTGAATGTGAGGTGTGGGTAGCAGCAGAGCTAAGGTAAATTCCTAAGGCTGTAAAATAAAATAGGAAGACAACCGAGAGGTGGGACACACAGGTAGAAAATGCTTTATATTTCCCTTGAGCTGATGAAATCTTACATATGCAGGAAACTATTTTAGAGTAAGAGTAAAGGATACCAGCAAAAGGACCAACACCCATCAGTACAGCTGCAAAATACATCACTATGTTATTAAGAAAATTATCAGAACTGGCAAGTTGTACCACCTGATTGAGTTCACAGAAAAATTGGGGGATTTTCACAGTGGGGCGGAAGGACAATCGCAACACCATTAAACTGTGTAGCAAGGAATACAGGACACTCATTAACCAAGATATTAGAACCAGCGATCCACAGAGCTGGGAACTCATGATGACCGTGTAGTGTAGTGGGTGGCAGATGGCCATGTACCGATCATAGGCCATCACAGTCAGGAGAATGTCATCTAATCCTGCAAAAAGAATATAAAAATACATCTGGGTGATACAGCCTTCATATGTGATTACTTTACTCTGGGTCTGGATATTCCACAGCATCTTTGGAATGGTGGTGGAAGTGAAGCAGATGTCCACAAAGGACAGGTTGGAGAGGAAGAAGTACATGGGTGTGTGGAGGTGGTGGTCTGAGCTAACAGCCAGGATGATGAGCAGGTTTCCAAACACAGTTACCAGGTACATGGAGAGGAAAAGCTCAAAGATGAAGGGCTGTAGTTTGGGCTCCTTTGAAAGTCCCAGAAGAAGAAATCCTGAAATTTGTGTATTGTTACTTGCTTCCATGGGGTGGAGGTGACTACCAGGAAAAAGGAAAATAATGACAATTTTAACTCATACTGCTATAATTCACATAGATGAAAGACCACAATTTCAATTTCTGTCTCAAGAATTTGATATTAATATTTTATTTATAGGTAAGTTCTCTTTGAGCGTATGTGTATATGTTTAACGTCTTCAGTCATGTCCAACTCTCTCCAATCCCAAGGACCATAGCATGCCAGCCTCCACTGTCCATGGAATTTCCCAGGAAAGAGTTCTGGAGTGGGTTGTCATCCCCTCCTCCAGGGGTTCCTCCCAAACCAGGGACTGAATTCGAGTCTCTTGAAGGGCTATTCCATTGCAGGTGAATTCACTGGGACGACCCAGAGGGATGGTATGGGGAAGAAAAAGGGTTCAAGATGGGGAACACTTGTATACCTGTGGTGGATTCATGTTGATATATGGCAAAACCAATACAATATTGTAAAGTTAAAACAAACAAACAAACCTCTGAGTCCTACAGAAGCCCCTTTGAGGGTATGCTTCATTTCATTTCTGACTAGGAATTTTTGCCCCATTCTCATCACATTTGCTAAGAGGTCATATATTCTAGAATTTAAATGTGATATTCCTTCACTCATTTGCAAAATACATAATTAGTGCTGACCCAGTAGAAAGTGCTGAAAAAATAAACCTCTTGCAATCCAAGAACACTGAATGAGTATATTCAAATAAAATACTATAGAATATGTTAGATGTGACAGATGCTATGAAGAAAACAAAACCAGGTATAAAAGAGAGTGGTAGGAGGTGTTATTTTGTTCTGAATGTTCAGGAAAGTCCAGCAAACTAGGTGATGTTTGAACAGATTCCTAAAGAAAGAGAGACAGGGAGCTGGTATGATGTCAGAAGTGTGTGCCTGGAAGAGGGAGCTGGCACTGCTAAGGACCTGAGGAAGCTGCTTGTTCTACATGTTTAAGTGCAAACAAGGAAGCCAGTAGGGCAGAGGGATGAGCAGGAGGGGGAATGATTAGAGATGGTGTCAGGGATGCTGAGGAACAAGATGGCCTTCTTCTACAGCTGAACCTTCAGTCCACAGAAAATCCCTCCTTCCATGTGTTTCCTTGCACATTATCAGTTTAGCTATAAAACCATCCTGTGAATTAAAAAAGATTCCCTTCTAGGTTCCATCTGTTGACTTAATTTTGACATGTGTATGTAAGTCATTTAGCATATGAATCCAGGTGCCTCTGCTTTAAGACCTGTTCTCCATTTCAAGGCACAAGTGTGCATGCACACACACACACACACACACACACACACAAATACACCATGTTCTTCTCGGTTGTGTCACTACTATGCATTGGTCATCCAGATTCACTCTCTTTATGTTGTGAATGCTTACAGCTCAGCTAGTCAGAATTATATATTCTCCAAAATAATATATAATTTTTCCCTGAAATTCCAGTTTGTAAACTTCTCATGGAACCATAAATTGGGGTTCACTTTTAGTATAGCCAATTTCTGCTTGGTATTTAGAAAAGAATGAAAAGTATGAAAGTGAAAGAAAGAGAAATGAAATGGGCATATGGACATTAAGGGAAAATAATATCCAATATACTCAAATGACACCTGAAACAATGCAATAAAGAAAAGTTTCCTTGCTTCATCAACATTCCACCTCCAGTGACATCTCTTTGATGCACAGAAAAAAAAAAAAAAGAAATGAACAAAAATACCTTTTGTTCAAGGATGTAAATAATGAAACAGTTATGACATGGAACATCTTACAGTCTGAATATCCCAAGATGAAAAGAAACAATTGGAATATAAACTACCAATTCAATATCAGAAATACAAAAAATACAACAGAAGTTAGATATGTTTTATATGAGGCATATGAAACAGTAGAAGACTTCCTTTCTAATGGACTTTCCCTATTTGTTTCCTCCTGTTCATAAATAAGATCCTTATATTTACTTTCTACTTTTACTGAAAGTATTTTATACCTCCTATTCCTTCTAACTGGATTTCCCTGGTGGCTCAGAAAGTAAAGAATCTGCTGGTCAATACAGGAGACATAGGTTATATCCCTGGCTCAGAAAGATCCCCTGGAGAAAACAACGACAACCCACTCCAGCATTCTTGCCTTGGAAATCCCACTGACAGAGGATCCAGGTGGGCTACAGTCTATGGGGTCACAAAAGTTGGAGTACCTTAGCAACTAAACCACCATCATCATTCCTTCTGAGCTTCCACTATTACCATTTAATTGTCAACCTTGATGCTTATATTTTCAAGTGTAAGGTTCACTTTCATTTTGGACCATACATAAGTACATTAATATTAGGAAAACCAGAAAACAACTACAATGACCTCTGGCCTCTGGGCTATGAAAGATTGGACCTCAGGTGACCTCAAGTACACACTCCTGGTTTCCATCCTCTCTAATGCTGCCCTGCAGTCTCTGTGGAGCTCTCAGACTCACCTGCCTGCAGATTTTATCACTTCTTCCCTGTAGAAGTCAAAATTCCTCCATAAATGATTACTGATGCAGACAGAATTTTGTCCCCAAATATGAAAACAGAAAGTGATAAAATCAAGCATTGGTTGCCAGACAGATGTAGAACTTCAAAAGCAAGAACCAGGTCCTCCCCAACCAAAGTAGCACAGGCTAAGGGACTGCAGCAGAGGAGATATTTACAGCTTCCTGTGTTAGCTCATTAGGCATGTTTCCTTTGGTTACTCCAACCTCTAACTACATGATTTCCCTTGGGGACACTTCTGGACAGAATGGATTTTTTTTTTTTTTCTGTCTGATTCACTGTTCCTAAGACACTATAAGTTAGGTGAATTCATTTTTTATCACTCTTTCCCCTTTAATTCTCTTGCTTCCAAAGCCCTAAGATTCCCAGCATGTCATCACGTCTCGGAGTGAAAAATTTTCTTAAACTGTAACACTGAGGATTTGTCTTGATGAGGTCCCTCTCATCTTTAACGCTTTGATTTGTGGCAGGGACAGAACCACTGAAATTTCTAAAATTTACTATTTTCATCTTCAAAAATGGGGATAACTTTGCTACTGCTACTGCTAAGTCACTTCAGTCATGTCCGACTCTGTGCGACCCCAGAGACGGCAGCCCACCAGGCTCCCCCATCCCTGGGATTCTCCAGGCAAGAACATTGGAATGGGTTGACATTGCCTTCTCCAATGCATGAAAGTGAAAAGTGAAAGTGAATTCTCTCAGTCGTGTCCGACCCTCAGTGACACAATGGACTGCAGCCTACCAGGCTCCTCCATCCATGGGATTTTCCAGGCAAGAGTACTGGAGTGGGGTGCCATTGCCTTTGCTAGTTTATAATAAAACCATGGTTAATATACTTCATGGAGTCACAATAGTTTCTCCAAGCCAATTAGAAATTTCCAAGTTATATCAGAAGTCAAGAGCTATCCTTTAATCCCTCATTACCAAATCTGTGTACTTGCAAGAGAGATATTTATATGTTTATATGCACCATAAACTATCTTAGTGTATTATATGTGTGTCTGTGCTGTGCTCAGTCACATCTGAGTCTTTGTGACCCCATGGCTGTAGCCCACCAGGCTCCTCTGTCCATGGGATTTCCTAATCAAGAATACTGGAGTGAGTTGCCATTCCATTCCCCCAGGATCTTCCCAACCCAGGGATCAAGCCCAAATGCCCTGCATTGCAGGCAGATGCAACAGGTGGATCAGGCAGTAAAAAATCTGCCTGCAATGCAAGATATATATATAGATATAGATATAGATATAGATATAGATATAGATATAGATATAGATATAGTTATATAGTGTGCTTCTGTATGTGTGTGTGTGCCCCAGCCTAAGATTAGTGGATACTTGGTCACCTGGCTGTGAGTCACAGCAGAGGCTCAGATATGAAGCAGTGTTTAAGCAGGGCCACAGCACATATCACTGGTGCTTACATGGGGTTCACATCAGAAGCAACACCAATCACTGATGACAGCTTGATAACACAGCCCCCACCCTTATCCATGCCAGAAGTCCATGCATGTCTCAAATTCCTTGTTTTGCAGCCCCATACCATGGCAAGTACAGCAGCCCTCCTGTAGGGACAAAAGAGTTCCAGACCCAAAGATGTTTCTGAGCAGGGGATGGTCAACCATTGATGGTGCTTACACAGGCAGCACATCAGAGGCAGTGTGCATCTCAAGCCCTGCCCAGGCCAACAGGGTCCTTGTCCCACCCTATCTAGAGTGCCACACACTAGCACTTCTTGATCCAGCACTGCTCCCCTCTGGGTCAACAGTGCTGGTACAGGAGTGGGGAAGCACACACTTAGGGGGAACAACATCAGCTCATATGTGACCCTCAGGGCTTCTGCTCTAGCAACTTGAGACCTGCCTCCCTCCCATTAGGCCAGTAATGGCCACTAAGCTAGAGGAAGCCATATCTCATACATGGCTCAAGCCCTAAACCCTCCATACCTTAAAAGCAGATGATTGCAACCAGTACACCCTAAAGAAATGTTTGAATTGTGATAACATCAGATCCAGGTCTTCCAACAAAGCCAATGGGGACACATATATGACTGTTCCCACAGAAAGACACCACTTCAAGACTGCAAGAGTTAACTGTGGCACACAATTTCAGATAGACAGACAAAGGTAAGTAAAGTGAAAAGACAGAGAAATTTGTCCCAACTGAAATAACAAGAGATCATGCCTAAAAAACAACAAATGAAAGAGAAGCAAACAGTTTACCACATTTGAAATTCAATGCATGAGTAAAGATGATATAAAACTCCATTTTCTCAAGCTAAAATTATTCATGGACTCTTCCAAAAGAAGTTTTACTTTCAGTATTCACCCTGTGCATTTTATTAATAAGTGGAAGACCATAAAATATTTAATTCATGTTGATGTATGGCAAAACCAATACAATATTGTAAGTAAACCTCAAATTAAAATAAATAAATTTATATTAAAAATATTTAAATCTGTTAAAAGACATGAGCACAGTGCTAATTTTAAAAAGGAATTATAAAATAAAAACTAGTTAGAACTGAATACTACAATAAATTAAATGGACGACAATTAGAAGTAATTAATAGTATAGCAGGTGATACAGAAGAATGCATGTTAACTGAAATACAGAATCATAGAGATGACTCAGTCAGAAAAGAAAAAAAAAAAAAAGAAAAGTGAGAATAGCTTGAGGGATGTTTGATTATATTAAGAACATCAACACTGGCATAATTGGAGTGTCCAGGAAGGAAATGATAAAAAGAGAAGGTACTCAAAATGTATTTGATAAACTTGTGGCTGAAAACTTTCCAAACCTGAATAAAAAAGCAAATTCAGTAACCAGAAGCAAAAAGCATCTCCCCAAAATGACAGCAACAAGACCTACACCAAGATGCAGCAATTTAAACCACAAAGTTAAAGATATGGGTTTCTAAAGTCAGCAGAAGTAAAACCGTGTCATACAAGATGAAAACATAGAAGTTTATCAGTTGATTTCTTTTTTTTTCCCCCAGAAACTTTGCATGATAGAACAGAGAGACATGCTATGTTTAAAGTGTTGTGAGGGAAAAACCTGCAAACTAGGGCATTTTACCCAGCAAGATTATCATTTAGAATTGAAGGAGAGATAAAGAACTTTTCAGACAAGCAAAGACTAATAGAATTTATCAATTCTAAACCTACTCTACATGAGAATGATATAGTACCTTCTCTAAGAAGGAAAGGAAAGGAAAAGGCATAACAAGTAGTAAGAAACTATAAGAAAGAGAAAATCCTGCTAGTGAAGGCAAACATGTAGAAAGGCTGAGGATCAAATCACTTAAGCTATTATGAAAAGTTAATAGACAAAAAAATTCTAAAATCAAATACAGCTATTTTAAGAATGAAAGGATAAATAGGGAGGGGTCAAGTATGGCTTCAAAGACACAAAATTAGGGCAGGAAGTTAAAATGTAGTGCTATTGGTATGTAAACAAACTTAAAAAGGCAACTTGTTTTTAAACATAGATCATCCTATGAAGACACTTTGTTTACCATACATCAAAAATCTACACTAGATAAGCAAAAACTAAAGAGAAAGTAACACAAGCATATCACTAAATAAAATCATTAAACCATAAGAGAAGAAACACAAAGAAAAAAGAAAAACAAAGAACTATACACTCAGAAAACAAGTTAACAAATGGGCAATAAGTCATACCTACCAAAATCCTCTTTAAAGCAGCCAGTAGATTAAATGCTCTCCTAAAGAGCCAGCTTAAAACTACATATTAGAAAAAACTAACATCATGACACCCAGCCCCATGACAAGTAGAAGGGGAAAAGGTGGAAGCAGTGACAGATTCCTCTTCTTAATCTCCAAAATCACTGTGGACAGTGACTGCAGCCATGGATTCAGAAGATGATTGCTTCTTGGCAGGAAATCGATGACAAACCTAGACAGTGTGTTGAAAAGCAGAGACATTACTCTGCCAACAAAGGTGCTTATAGTCAAGGCTATGGTGTTCACAGTGGTCACGTATGGCTGTGAGAGCCGGGCCGTAGAGAAGGCAGAGTGTGGAATAATTGATGCCTTCAAACTGTGCTGCTGGAGAAGACTCCTGATAGTCCCTTGGTCTATCTAACTCTGGTCACTAACTCTGATCTCCCAGCAAGGAGATCAAACCAGTCAGTCTTAAGGGACATCAACCCTGAATATTCACAGGAAAGACTGATGCTGAAGCTGAAGTTCCAGTATTTTGGTCACCTGACGCAAACAGATGACTCATTGGAAAAGTCTCTGCCGCTGGAAAAGATTGAGGGCAGAAGGAGAAGAGGGCATCAGAGGATGAGATGGCTGAACGGCATCACCAGGGCAATGAACATGAACTTCGGCAAGCTCTGGGAGATGGTGAGGGACAGGCAGGCCTGGCATGCTGCAATCCATGGGGTCACAAAGGGTTCGACATGACTGGGCAACTGAACAACAACAGACGAAATGCTTTAATAAAAAACTTTACTCCTAATAAATTCTTCATAAATCTATGATACTCCTTCAAAAAAATGGAATTTCCAAACATTTTTGATCCAAAGGTAGGAAAACGGTAGAGTAGGAAAAAAATTTTAAATATCTATTATATAAGACTAAGGATAAAGCTTAATAAGAGAGTTCCTAAAATTGTATAAAGATGCTGACTTCAAAGAAGAAAAGAAAAATGGAAATCCGAGGAAATAAGTGCAAGGAGCAAATTTTATTTCACTATGATCAAAGAACAACTTCTGATTCTAATTCTTTGAGTTATACAATCCAGAGCACTAATATAATTGGCCTTTTAACCTAGGCATCAAATATAATCTCTTTAGAGCGTCTTTTATATCTTGGTTTCTCAGACTGTAGATGAAAGGGTTCAACATGGGTGTGACCACAGTGTACATCACCGAGGCGATTGTACTTGAATGTGAGGTGTGGGTAGCAGCAGAGCTAAGGAACATTCCTAAGGCTGTAAAATAAAATAGGGAGACAACCAAGAGGTGGGACACACAGAAAATACTTTATTTGTCCCCTGAGCTGATGAGATTTTACATGTGCAGCAAACTATTTTAGAATAAGAGTAAAGGATACCAGCAAAAGGACCACCACCCATCAGGACAGCTACAAAACTCATCACTATGTTATTAAGAATGTTGTCAAAACTGGCAAGTGGTACCACCTGACTGAGTTCACAGAAAAAGTAAGGGATTTGCACGACTGTGCAGAAGGACAATTGAATACCATTAACCTGTGTAGCAAGGAAAACAAGGCAATCAGCACCCAGGATATCAGAACCAGCAGTCCACAAGGCCGGGGGCTCATGATGACCGTGAAATGCAAGGGTGGCAGATGACCACGTAACAACCATAGGCCATCACTGTCAGGATAATGTCATCTAATTCCACAAAAAGAATGTAAAAATACATCTGCATGATATAGCCTTCATGGGTTATGACTTTGCTCTGGGTCTGAATATTCTTCAGCATCTTTCGGATGGTGGTGGAAGTGAAGCAGATGTCTACAAAGGACAGGTTTGAGAGGAAGAAGTACATGGATTTGTGGATATGGGAGTCAGAGTTAGTGACCAGAATAATGAGCAGGTTTCCAAACACAGCAATCAAGTACATGGAGAGGAAAAGCCCAAACATGAGGGGCTGAAATTATGGATCGTCTGAGAATCCCAGAAGAAAAAATTCAGAAAATTGTGTATTATTACTTGGTTCCATGTGGTGGAGGTGACTACCAAGAAAAATGAAAATAACATGATTAATTTTCACACAAACTGGCATAACTCTCATAGATGAAATAGTAAATTTTCTATTTTGCTGTCAATAAAATATTTTGTTTAGAAAAGTTCTGTTTCATCTCTACTTAGGCATTTTTGCCCCACTCTCAGCATATTACCAAAGAAATATGCATTCTACAGTTATAATGAGAAATACTTTCATACATTTGAAGAATATATATTGAGTGTCAACCATGTTCAAAACACATATTTCTGTTTAATCACTAAGCCATGTCTGACACTTTTGAGACTGCCCCCCCCAACCCCTGGACTGTAGCTGGCCAGGCTCCTCTGTCCAAGGGATTTCCCAGGCAAGAATACTGGAGTGGGTTGCCATTTCCTTCTCCAGGTGATCTTCTCAACCCAGGGATCTAACCTGCCTCTTCTGCATTGCCAGGCAGATTCTTTAGCACTGAGCCACCTGGGAAGTCCCTCTAAACAAATATAGGTAACAAATATATGGTGTTAAAAAAAGGAAGTTTTCACAATCCAGTGATGGTGAAAGATGATGTGCAAATAAAATATTATATAATATGTCAAGTGATTATAGTTGGTATGAAGAAAACAAAGCTAGATATAAAATAGAGTATAGGAGGTATTTTCATGTACTGAGTGTTCAGGTAAAGCCAGCAAACAAGGTGATAATTGAACAGAAAGCTCAAGAAAGGGAGAGAAGGATCTAGTATGATACCAAGAGAAATATGTGTCTGGCGAGAGAATGGCCACTTCAAAGGGCCTAAGGAAAATGCTTGTTCCTTGCAATTTATGAATTTAGTTGCAAAAGCATCCTGTGAATTAAAGCATCTCCCAGAGGAGGAGCTAAGATGGTGGAGGAGTAGGACAGGGAGAACACTTTCTTCCCCACAAATTCATCAAAAGAACATTTAAACGCTGAGTAAATTCCACAAAACAACTTCTGAATGCCGGCAGAGGACATCAGGCACCCAGAAAAGCAATCCATGTCTTCAAAAGGAGGTAGAAAAAAATATATAAGACAAAAAAAGAGACAAAAGAGGGAGGGACGGAGCTCAGTCCCAGGAAGGGAGTCTTAAAAAGAGAAAAGTTTCCAAACACCAGGAAACCTTCTCACTGCCGAATCTGTGCTGAGCCTTGGAAGCACAGAGGGCAACATAACAGGGAGGAAAAATAAATAAACAATTAAATCCTGCAGATTATGAGCCCTACGGTAACTCCCCCAGCAGAGAAGCAGCGCAGATGCCTGCACACGCCACTAGCAAGCTGGGGCTGGGCAGTGAGGTGCGGCGCGGGCTGCATCGCTTAGAGTAAGGATCTGGCCTGAATACCCCAAGCGCTATCTGAGCAAAATAATTTGGGATAGCAAACCAGACTACGGGATATCTACCACGCAAAAAGCCAGCCCTAACCTAAGACACCGCCAGGCCCGCACACAGAACAAAGGACTGAACAGAGATAGCCGGCTGCAGACCATCCCCCTCCGGCGACAGGAAGCCAGAGCCAGAAGGGGGCAATCGCAGTCCCAGAGAGACATTATCTATAAAACTGTAAGCAGGCTTTTTTGCTAACTAAAACTTCTTGGGGGTCTGGACGGTGAACATCCGCCTGAGAAGGTGCGCCGGTTGTACACCTAGATAACTAAGCGGCGGGGAGGCAATAAGACACAGCAATCTTGCTCGCCAAACACCTCATCACCTGAGCTGCTTGGACCTGGGAAGGGCACAAAACGCAGGCCCAACCAAGTCTGCGCCTCTGAGGACTACCGGAGTGCCTGAACCTGAGCGGCTTGGACCTGGGAGGTGCAAGCAGCCCAGGGCCGGCCACAGATGGTTCCCGGCAGAGCAACCTAGAGCCTGAGCAGTGTGGGCAGGGAGGCTACAAGTGCCGTGAGCGGGGGCAGACCCAGTGTGGCTGAGGCACTGCGAGCAAATGCCAGTGTTATTTGTTTGCAGCGTCCCTCCCTCCCTCCCCACAGCGTGACTGAACAAGTGAGCCTAAAAAAAAAAAAAAAAAAAAAAAGTGTCTACCACCGTCCCCTTTGTGTCAGGGTGGAAACCAGACACTGAAGAGACCAGCAAACAGAAGAAGCTATAACAGAGGGAACCACCTTGGAAGCTACAGGCAATAGATTAAAACCCTATGGTTAGTACTGAATATATAGGAAGGGGCCTATAGATCTTGAGAAATATAAGTTAGACCAAGGAACTAACTGAAAATGAACTGACCCCACAATACCCACAACAAAAACAGAGAAAGTCCTAGATATATTTTTACTATTTTTACGATCATTTTTTTCTTTTTTTTAATTAAAAAAAATTTTTTAAGTCCTCTAGTATTCCTTTAATTTTCACTTTTATAACCTACTATTACTTTGCAAAAAAAAGACCCTTTTTTTTAAAAGCAAACTTCATATATATATATATATATATTTTGTAATTTTTGTGACCTTTTTTTTTCTTCTTCTTTTTTTTAACATTGTATTTTTGAAATTTCAGACTCTACTCTAGATTTTTAACTTTTGCTTTTTGGTATTTGTTATCAATTTTCTACCTATATTTTCTTTATAATTTTTGCCACTTTGTTTATTTGTTTTTTTCTCTCTTTCTGTTCCTTCTTCTTTTCTTTAACATTGTATTTTTGAAATGCCAAACTCTAATCTATATTTTTAATTTTTGCTTTTATATATTTGTTACCAATTTTGTACCTTTAAGAACCGAATCTTCAGTACCCATTTTTCACTAGGGAGCGAGATTATTGGCTTGACTGCTCTCTCCCGCTTTGGACTCTCCTTTTTCTCCACCAGGTCACCTGTGTCTCCCCCCTAACCCCTCTCTACTCTACCCAACTCTGTGAATTTCTGTGTGTTCCATATGGTGGAGAACACTTAGGGAACTGATTATTGGCTGGATCTGTCTATTTTCTTTTCATTCCCCCTTTTATTCTCCTGGCCACCTCGGTCTCCTTCCTCCTTCTTCTCTTCTCTGTATAACTCCATGAACATCTCTGAGTGGTCCAGTTATGGAGTGTACATAAGGAAGTGATTACTCTTCTCTCTATTGATTCCACCTCATCTCATTTGGGTCACCTCTAAGTCCCTCCTCCCTCTTCTCCTCTCAATGTAACACTGTGAACCTCTCTGGGTGACCCTCATGGTGGAGAAACTTTTCATCTTTAACGTAGATGTTTTATCAATGGTGCTGTATAGAAGGAGAAGTTTTAAAACTACTGTAAAAATAAGACCAATAACTGGAAGCAGGAGGCTTAAGTCCAAACCCTGACTCCAGGGAACTCCTGACTCCAGGGAAATTTAATTGACAGAAGCTCATCCAACATCTCCATACCTACACTGAAACCAAGTACCACAAAAGGGCCAAGAAGTTCCAGGGCAAGACATACCAAGCAAATTCTCCAGAAACACAGGAACACAGCCCTGAGCTCCAAGATACAGGCTGCCCAAAGTCACCCCAAAACCATAGACATCTCATAACTCATTACTGGACACTTCATTGCACTCCAGAGAGAAGAAATATAGCTCCATCCACCAGAACACCGACACAAGCTTACCTAACCAAGAAACCTTGACAAGCCACCTGTACAACTGCAACCACAGCGAGGAAACTCCAAAATAAAGAGAACTCCACAAACTGCCAGAATACAGAAAGGACACCCCAAACTCAGCAATTTAAACAAGATGAAGAGACAGCGGAATACCCAGCAGGTAAAGGAACAGGATAAATGCCCACCAAACCAAACAAAAGAGGAAGAGATAGGGAATCTACCTGATAAAGAATTCTGAATAATGATAGTGAAATTGATCCAGAATCTTGAAATCAAAATGGAATCACAGATTAATAGCCTGGAGACAAGGATTGAGAAGATGCAAGAAAGGTTTAACAAGGACCTAGAAGAAATAAAACAGAGTCAATATATAATGAATAATGCAATAAATGAAATTAAAAACTCTCTGGAGGCAACAAATAGTAGAATAACAGAGGCAGAAGATAGGATTAGTGAACTAGAAGATAGAATGGTAGAACTGAATGAATCAGAGAGGAAAAAAGAAAAACGAATTAAAAGAAATGAGGACAATCTCAGAGACATCCAGGGCAATATTAAACACCACAACATTCAAATCATAGGGGTTCCAGAAGATAAAGACAAAAAGAAAGACCATGAGAAAATACTTGAGGAGATAATAGTTGAGAACTTCCCTAAAATGGGGAAAGAAATAATCACTCAAGTGCAAGAAACTCAGAGAGTCCCAAACAGGATAAACGCGAGGAGAAACACCCCAAGACACATATTAATCAAATTAACAAAGATCAAACACAAAGAACAAATATTAAAAGCAGCAAGGGAAAAACAACACATAACACACAAGGGGATTCCCATAAGGATAACAGCTGATCTTTCAATAGAAACTCTTCAAGCCAGGAGGGAATGGCAAGACATACTTAAAGTGATGAAAGAAAATAACCTACAGCCCAGATTATTCTACCCAGCAAGGATCTCATTCAAATATGAAGGAGAAATCAAAAGCTTTACAGACAAGCAAAAGCTGAGAGAATTCAGCACCACCAAACCAGCTCTCCAACAAATACTAAAGGATATTCTCTAGACAGCAAACACAAAAACGGTGTATAAATTCAAACCCAAAACAATAAAGTAAACAGCAACGGGATCGTACTTATCAATAATTACCTTAAACGTAAATGGGTTGAATGCCCCAACCAAAAGACAAAGACTGGCTGAATGGATACAAAAACAAGACCCCTACATATGCTGTCTACAAGAGACCCACCTCAAAACAGGGGACACATACAGACTAAAAGTGAAGGGCTGGAAAAAGATTTTCCATGCAAATAGGGACCAAAAGAAAGCAGGAGTAGCAATACTCATATCTGATAAAATAGACTTTAAAACAAAGGCTGTGAAAAGGGACAAAGAAAGACACTACATAATGATCAAAGGATCAATCCAAGAAGAAGATACAACAATTATAAATATATATGCACCCAACAGGAGCACCGCAATATGTAAGACAAATGTTAACAAGTATGAAAGGGGAAATTAACAATAACAAAATAATAGTGGGAGAATTTAATACCCCACTCACACCTATGGATAGATCAACGAAAGAGAAAATTAACAAGGAAACACAAACTTTAAATGTTACAATAGACCAGTTAGACCTAATTGATATCTATAGGGCATTTCATCCCAAAACAATGAATTTCACCTTTTTCTCAAGCGCACATGGAACCTTCTCTAGGATACATCACATCCTGGGCTATAAGTCTAGCCTTGGTAAATTCAAAAAAATTGAAATCATTCCACGCATGTATTCTGACCACAATGCAGTAAGTTTAGATCTCAATTACAGAAGAAAAACTATTAAAAATTCTAACATATGGAGGCTGGACAACACGCTGCTGAATAACCAACAAATCACAGATGAAATCAAAAAAGAAATCAAAATTTTCATAGAAAGGAATGAAAATGAAGACACAAGAACCCAAAACCTGTGGGACACTGTAAAAGCAGTTCTCAGTGGAAAGTTCATAGCAATACAGGCATACCTCAAGAAACAAGAAAAAAGTCAAATAAATAACCTAACTCTGCACTTAAAGCAACTAGAAATGGAAGAAATTAAGAACCCCAGGGTTAGTAGAAGGAAAGAAATCTTAAAAATTATGGCAGAAATAATTGCAAAAGAAAGAAAAGAGACCATAGCAAAAATCAACAAAACCAAAAGCTGGTTCTTTGAGAGGATAAATAAAATTGACAAACCATTAGCCAGACTCATCAAGAAAAAAGGGAGAAAATCAAATCAATAAAATTAGGAATGAAAATGGAGAGATCACAACAGACAACACAGAAAAACAAAGGATCATAAGAGAGTACTATCAGCAATTATTTGCCAATAAAAATGGACAATGTGGAAGAAATGGACAAATTCTTAGAAAAGTACAACTTTCCAAAACTGAACGAGGAAGAAATAGAAAATCTTAACAGAACCATCACAAGCATGGAAATTGAAACTAATCAAAAATCTTCCAGCAAACAGAGCCCAGGTCCAGACGGCTTCACAGCTGAATTCTACCAAAGATTTAGAGAAGAGCTAACACCTATCCTGCTCAAACTCTTCCAGAAAATTGCAGAGGAAGGTAAACTTCCAAACTCATTCTATGAGGCCACCATCACCCTAATACCAAAACCTAACAAAGATGCCATAAAAAAAGAAAACTACAGGCCAATATCACTGATGAACATAGACGCAAAAATCCTTTACAAAAATCTAGCAATCAGAATCCAACAACACATTAAAACGATCATACACCATGACCAAGTGGGCATTATCCCAGGGATGCAAGGTTTCTTCAATATCCACAAATCAATCAATGTAATACACCACATTAACAAAATGAAAAATAAAAACCATATTATATCAATAGATGCAGAGAAAGCCTTTGACAAAATTGAACATCCATTTATGATAAAAACTCTCCAGAAAGCAGGAATAGAAGGAACATACCTCAACCTAATAAAAGCTATATATGACAAACCCACAGCAAACATTATCCTCAATGGTAAAAATTGAAAGCATTTCCTCTAAAGTCAGGAACAAGACAAGGGTGCCCACTTTCACCAGTAATATTCAACATAGTTTTGGAAGTTTTGGCCACAGCAATCAGAGCAGAAAAAGAAATAAAAGGAATCCAAATTGGAAAAGAAGTAAAACTCTCACTATTTGCAGATGACATCATCCTCTACATAGAAAATCCTAAAGACTCCACCAGAAAACTACTAGAATTAATCAATGATTATAGTGAAGTTGCAGGATATAAAATCAACACACAGAAATCCCTTGTATTCCTATACACTAATAATGAGAAACAGAAAGAGAAATTAAGGAAACAATTCCATTCACCATTGCAACAAAAAGAATAAAATAGTTAGGACTATATCTACCTAAAGAAACTATAAAGACCTATATATAGAAAACTATAAAACACTGGTGAAAGAAATCAAAGAGGACACTATTAGATGGAGAAATATACCATGTTCATGGATTGGAAGAATCAATATAGTGAAAATGAGTATACTACCCAAAGCAATTTATAGATTCAGTGCAATCCCTATCAAGCTACCAACAGTATTCTTCACAGAGCTAGAACAAATAATTTCACAATTTGTATGGAAATACAAAAAACCTCGAATAGCCAAAGCGATCTTGAGAAAGAAGAATGGAACTGGAGGAATCAACCTGCCTGACTTCAGGCTCTACTACAAAGCGACAGTCATCAAGACAGTATGGTACTGGCACAAAGACAGAAATATAGATCAATGGAACAAAATAGAAAGCCTAGAGATTAATCCACACACATATGGACACCTTATCTTTGACAAAGGAGGCAAGAATATACAATGGATTAAAGACAATCTCTTTAATAAGTGGCGCTGGGAAAGCTGGTCAAACACTTGTAAAAGAATGAAACTAGAACACTTTCTAACACCATACACAAAAATAAACTCAAAATGGATTAAAGATCTAAACGTAAAACCAGAAACTATAAAACTCCTAGAGGAGAACATAGGCAAAACACTCTCCGACATACATCACAGCAGGATCCTCTATGACCCACCTCCCACAATATTGGAAATAAAAGCAAAAATAAACAAATGGGACCTAATTAAACTTAAAAGCTTCTGCACAACAAAGGAAACTATAAGCAAGGTGAAAAGACAGACTTCAGAATGGGAGAATATAATAGGAAATGAAACAACAGGCAAACTACTAATCTCAAAAATATACAAGCAACTCCTACAACTCAAGTCCAGAAAAATAAATGACCCAATCAGTAAATGGGCCAAAGAACTAAATAGACATTTCTCCAAAGAAGACATGCAGATGGCTAACAAACACATGAAAAGATGCTCAACATCACTCATTATCAGAAAAATGCAAATCAAAACCACTATGAGGTACCATTTCACACCAGTCAGAATGGCTGCGATCCAAAAGTCTACAAGCAATAAATGCTAGAGAGGGTGTGGAGAAAAGGGAACCCTCTTACACTGTTGGTGGGAAGGCAAACTACTACAGCTACTATGGAGAAATTGTGGAGATTCCTTAAAAAAACTGGAAATAGAACAGCCTTATGATCCAGCAGTGCCACTACTGGGCATACACATTGAGGAAACCAGAATTGAAAGAGACACGTGCACCCCAATGTTCATCACAGCACTGTTTATAATAGCCAGGACATGGAAGCAACCTAGATGTCCATCCGCAGATGAATGCATAAGAAAGCTGTGGTACATATACACAATGGAGTATTACTCAGCCATTAAAAAGAATACATTTGAATCAGTTTTAATGAGGTAGATGAAACTGAAGCCTATTATACGAGTGAAGTAAGCCAGAAAGAAAAACACCAGTACAGTATACCAATACAGTATACTAATGCATATATATGGAATTTAGAAAGATGGTAACGATAACCCTGTATACGAGACAGCAAAAGAGACACTGATGTATAGAATAGTCTTTTGGGCTTTGTAGGAGAACAGGAGGGTGGGATGATTTGGGAGAATGGCATTGAAATATGTATAATATCATATATGAAATGAGTCGCCAGTCCAGATTCGATGCACGATACTGGATGCTTGGGGCTGGTACACCTGGATGACCCAGAAGGATGGTATGAGGAGGGAGGTTGGAGGAGGGTTCAGGATGGGGAACACATGTATGCCTGTGGTGGATTCATTTCGATATATGGCAGTACCAATACAATATTGTAAAGTTTAAAAATAAAATAAAATAAAATGCGAAAAAAATAAATAAAGCATCTCCTATCCTTAGTACCTTCTGCTGACTGAGTTCTGGGGTCTGTGATACAGGACCCTTTAATATATGAGTCCAAATGCCTCTTCTTTAAGAACTGCTCTCATTCCACAAGGCACAAGCACACACACACGCCCACACACACACATCATCATCACACCATGTCCTCCTAGACTATGTTCCTACCACACATTTCTCACCCAGAACCACACCATATACCATTATAACTCAAGCTGATCAGATCAGATCATCTTTCTCCTACAGAATGTATAAATGGTACCCAGAAATTCCAGTTCATAGACTGCCCATAGACCAATAAACTGGGGTTCAATTTTATGATCACTTTCCGCTCTGTATTTAAAGAAATATAAAAAGTGTGTGTGTGTGTGTGTGTGTGTGTGTGAAAGAGAGGCTGGAGGAGAGTGAGGAGAGGAAAATGAAACAGACATTAGCATAGCTAATAACAAGCTCTAATGGACCCTGAGACTATGTGATGAATTAGAGCTTCCTTTGTTTGGCAGCATTTCAATTCCGGTTATCTCTGCTTGACGCTCAGGAAAAATAATTTTCAAAAAGAAAAATACATGTTTACCTTGACAGAGCAGTTATACTTTTATAATGAAAGAAACCTGACATATTTGACTACCACAAAAGAACAATGGGCAAAGTAAATAAACCAACAAAAATGAATATACAAATGAAAACAGTAACAGTTGAATATGTTTTATATAAAACAGTAGAAGACATTTTTCCTGAATCTTTTTCATTTATTTGACCAGTTTGTTACTGTTCTATAGAGAATGAGGCAAGCTCTTTCCAAGTTTTCTTATGGGGCATCTTGTGTTTGTTATTCTTGGAGTTTATGTATTATCATATTTTTAAAATAAATCTGATGAGCATACCCCAGTGCTATTTCTGGCCTTTGTTCAACACACAAAGGGCTTTTCAAACTATACTCTGTAAATTCTACAGACACCATGTCAATCCATCCTTTTGCCCTGAAAAATTTTCTTCATAATATTCATCCCTAAAGACATTATATTATATAAACAATTATTTCATTGTACTATTACTTCACCAAGATAATGCAAAATCCTAAGCATCAGAGACTTCAACTGCTCTGGTCATTTTCAGAAAGATATGTGAATATGTGTTCACTTATATAGAAACATAGGCTTCTGAGGTGGCGCTAGTGGTAAAATACCTGCCTGCCAATGCAGGAGACATGAGACACAGGTTCAATTCCTGGGTCAGGAAGATCCCCTGGAGGAGGGCATGCAACCCACTTCAGGATTCTTGCCTGGAGAATCCCATGGACAGAGGAGCCTGGTGGGCTACAGTCCATAGAGTCACAAAGAGTCAGACACTATTGAAGTGACTTAGCATGCGCTCAGGCATACAGAAACATATTTTAATATATGTGAAGTTATAAAATAAAGGGAATTAAAGGAAAAATAATTAAATTAGTTGCAAAAAACTGTATTTTTAAAAAATTGAATGGAGCATCACACACTAACTCAAACAATATTAAAATAGTAATGATTTAATGATATCCAATGAACTAGTAATTAAATTGGGAAATGTGTAAACATGAATATAATATATAATGTTCCTGAAAATTATGGCACATATTAGATTCTCAGTTATTGTACATGGAATGAATCAGGAATTATGTCTCTATTATAGATTTCATTAAATACATATAAGATTGTACTTCAATTTGGGAAGATTAGATTATAGAATAAATCAGAGGAGTAATCTATGCAGTATAAAAACCAATCCTTTTTGGTGAATACCTAGACAATTACACAGTAAAATCCACAAGTGTGCCAAACTATTTTAAAGCAAGAAACCCAGCAGAAGACAGATGTATTTAACCAAGCAAAATGAAAAAACATTTTAAATGGCAAAACAATCCCCAAAAGTTTAACTGAGAAACAGCTATTCTTAAAAATTATTTCAAAAGTTGATAATGGTAGATTAAGATGCATATGTTATGTGGGCATATAATAATAAAAATGGACACATCAAAATGACAATTCAAGGTATTAATTTTTTATCAAAGTCAGTAACAGTTAAGAAAAGAACACTGTTTCACAACCATTGGTCTGGGAAATTACTTAGAGTTGTCACACAGTTTATAGTGGTACTTTGAAACAGGGATCAAAGGTGTACTATCTGTTTGCAGACAGAAATTTAAAAATGTTACACTGTTAGGAAAACCATCTGAACAATGGTATAGATATTAAAAATCCAGTTCTTTAACTGAAGGCTTCTCAGTCTCAGCACTACTGACATTCTCAGGCAGGTTGTTTTCTGTGGTGGGGTCTGTCCTGTACCTTGTAGGATGTCTAGAGCATCCCTGATCTCCACCCACATTTCCCAGAGTAACAGACATACAAGCATTTTTCAGTATTCCTGAGGAAACAAAATCGCTTCTGCTTAGAACAATTTAAATTTAACAATCTCAAATATTTTTGCAGGAATGATATAATAGCAACTCAAAGAGAAAGATTAGGAAAGACCATCTGCTGTGTGAGTAGCACAGCCCCTTATGAAATACTAAACAGCTATTGAAATAATGAACCCATCTTACATTGAATACTAGTTGACTGGAAGAAAGTCCTGGGACATTATTGACCAATAAGGAAAAGGCAACACAAGCAGGAAAAAAAAGAAAAAACAACACAGCACTGAATCATAAAGCATATCTGTGATGTGCATAGGATTCTATTCATGCATTTGTACAAAAGTGTATGAATTATGTATGTGTACCTCATGTAGAAATAAAAGTTTAAAAGAAACCAAGCATATATGGGACAATGTTACTGAGAATAAAACTAGGTTATGTGGTAGTGGTTTTAAAGTAACTGAATGTAACAAGATTGAATGAGTATCTGTAAGTTTCATAAGGATGTGAACAGTAATAATTTAATGATACCAACATTAGCCACTAATTCAATGTTAAATTGCCAAAGACTTGGAAATAAAAGAATATAAGAGAAGATATTTTAAAATGCAAGGAGGAAGCAATATTCAAGTTAAATTTTTTTCCTTAAATATACATGGATTCAAATATGTTCATGAAAGACAAAGGTGACATTTAATCAAATGGTAAAAAATAATAATAATAATTTTTACATGGTGTCCAAAGGTAATACAACTTTTAGAAATACATTTAACCAAAAAGGATTAAACAAACAATAAGGAAGGAGAGAGTAAAAGTTAGAAATATGTTTAGTAGGTGGTTGTGTGTGTGTGTGTGTATGTGTGTGGTAAGTTGCTACAGTCATGTCTGACTCTTTGCAACCCTATGGACCACAGATCACTAGGCTCCTCTGTCCATGGGATTCTCCAGGAATGAATACTGGAGTGGGTTGCCATGCCCTCCTCCAAGGGATCTTCCAGTCCCAGGGATCCAACCTGTGTCTCTCACCTCTCCTGTACTGGCAGGGGTTTCTTTACCACTATCTTCGCCTAGGAAGCTCATAATAGGTGACTAATTAGCACAAAAATTTATGCAGGAAAATATTCACTGTCATTTTTTTAAAACAAATATTGTCAAGTGAAGAGTATTGCAGTGACAGCTCAATTATCAGTGGCTAAGACTTTGCCTTCCAGTGCAGGGGCTGTGGCTTCAATCACAGGTCAGGGAGCTAAGACCTCACGTGCCTCGTGGCCAAAAAACCAAAACGCAAAACAGAAGCACTGTTGTAACAGATTCAATAAAAACTTTAAAAATAGAAAAAAAAAATGTAAAAACAATGGAGAGAACACCATACGACTGACTGACCACACACATTTTACAAACTACCAAACATTCTCACAAATATATCTATACATACATAAAATAACTAAATGGCAAGCATTTTGCAGAAAGAAAATAAAACCTCCAATTCATTTTGGAAAATGTGAGCAAAGACAATAATAAAAGCACTCCAACTGCAGCATACAGAGGGTTCTCACAGACAATTTTTGATTAACAGAGTAATTGTGTAACACAGAGATAAATATATATTATATATATGTGCGTGTGTGTGCGTGTGTGTGTGTGTGTGCTCAGTCACTCAGTCCAACCTTTATATATATGTAAGCATACATAACTATCCAGCAAAGGGCTTTCTCACTGCCCATTGGATAAAGAATCTGCATGCAATGCAGGAGACAGGAAATGTAGCTTTGATCCCTGGGTGGGAATGTTCCCATGGAAGAGGAAACGGGAACCCACTCCAGTATTCTTGCCTGGAGAATCCCATGGACAAGAGGAAATGGCAGGATATAGTCCATGGGGTTACAAAGAGTCAGACAGGACTGAGTGACTAAGCATTCCAACAAAGAGAAGTCACTATCTTTCAAGAATTTTTTAAAATTCATTTATTTTTAATTGGAGAATAATTGCTTTACACTATTATATTGGCTCAGAGGAGGCAATGGCACCCCACTCCCGTGGACAGAGGAGCCTGGTGGGCTGCAGTCCATGGGGTTGCTAAGAGTCGGACATGACTGAAGTGACTTAGCAGCAGCAGCAGCATTATATTGGCTTCTACCCTACATCAACATGAGTCAGCCATTGTATACATATGTTTGCAGGGATATATTTTCATGAAGCCCTTGGTCCAGATCGTACTTATTAATATGGAAACAGTCAAATATGATTCGTGTTAAAAAAAAAATCCTTACTTCACAGTACATTTGTCAACATCTAATAACCTATTTCTCTACTCTTGTTACTTAGCATGTCATAAGGCTTATGTTTAAATTTTACTGGAAACACTTTATGCCTCCCATTCTCTCTTCTACTTGGATTTCCATTTTTATCATTTAATTGGCAACACTGAACCATACCTTACTGAGGTAAATGTTTGCTTTTCTTTTTCATGCCTGCTCAGTCGCTCAGTCATGTCTGACTCTTTCGACCCTAAGAACAGTAGCCCATCAGGCTTCTCTGTACATGGGATTCTCCAGGCGAGAATCCTGAAGTGGGTTTCATGCCCTCCTCCAGGGGATCTTCCTGACCCAGGGATCAAACCCACGTGTCTTATGTCTCCTGCATTGAGAAGCAGGAGACATGTGCCAATAGTGCCACCTGTGAAGCCCTTGCTCCTCTTTTAGTCCTAGGTAGATACATTTATTTATGAATTAGGGTTTCCCAAGTGGTACTAGTGATAAAGAATCCACCCGCTAATGAAGGAGATGCAAGAGACTTGGCTTCAATCCCTGGGTTGGGAAGATCCCCTGAAGTAGGAAATGACAACCCACTCCAGTATTCTTGCCTGAAAAATTCCATGGACAGAGGAGCCTAGCAGGCTACAGTCCTTGGAATTGCAAAGAGTCACACACGACTGAATGGCTGAACATGCACACACAATAATCGGGATAGCAAACTACCACACTAATCTCTGGTATCTGAGCTAGGCTGGACTGAATCACAGGTGACTTCAGATACATGTTCAAGCTTTGCATTTTATTTCTCTCCCACAGTGTCCACTGGGCTCTCAGACTCACCTAGATGGGAACTGAAAGAAAGGTTTTTGTGTGGAAGTTCAAATGCCTCCTGGAGGGTTGATAATAGAGACTGAAGCTCTGTCCCCACAAGACAGCTGCAGGGAGTGAAGGACTGATTTCCCAGTCAGATTCACATCTTCAAAAGTAAGGGAGTCAATTCCTAGGCAGGTTGATAAGTCCGGGGATCCCCAAGGAGAGAGGGGTCTGGAATTCTCAAGGAGGAGGAAAGGACAAACTTTTTTTCTTCTACATTCCTTAGGACTATATAACAATAATGTATCCTACTTGAAGACTGCTGCTGCTAAGTCATTTCAGTCGTATCCGACTCTGTGCGACCCCATAGACAGCGGCCCACCAGGCTCCCCCATCCCTGGGATTCTCCAGGCAAGAACACTGGAGTGGGCTGCCATTTCCTTCTCCAATGCATGAAAGTGAAAAGTGAAAGTGAAGTCGCTCAGTCGTGTCCTACTCCTAGTGACTGCATGGACTGCAGCCTACCAGGCTCTTCTGTCCATGGGATTTTCCAGGCAAGAGTACTGGAATAGGTTGCCATTGCCTTCTCCAATCCTGCTTGAGGACAGTTTCTGGAAAAAAATCTTCTGGCTAATCCTGTTATCTTAAAATGTAGATTATGGGAGTGGGTCTAGTAAGGTCCTTACAACCTCCAGACATTCTTTTGATTCACTGTAATAACTAATTAAAAAGTATATAACTCCATTGCTAACGCTAGCAAGGGGGCACTCTTTCTGCCCCCTTCTGATGTCTATATCAGAAGCTTTCTCTATCTCTTTTATACTTTTATAAAACTTTATTACACAAAAGCTCTGAGGGATCAAGCCTCATCTCTGGCCCCAGATTGAATTCTTCTCCTCTGGAGGCCAAGAATCCTGGCATCTTTCATGGCTCAGCAAAAATCTTTCAAAAGGAAACATGTTCTGTGGCATCCAAGATTTCTCAGGCTGAGGGGACCACAGCACAGAGAATTTATAGCTCGCTTAGATTCTCATCAGGCACATTTGTGCTGTAACACTCATACTCTGTACCTGATTTCCCTGGGGGACAGGGGTCTGGACAGAAAGGAAAATTTTCCTGTTCATTCTTTGTTCCTAAGAGACCAGTTTACAAGGTCTGTTTTTATTACTCCTTCCTCTTAATTCTCTTGTGTCCAGAGTTCTAAACTATCCCTGCAATTTATCCCAGTCCAAGCTAAAGTTTCCTCAAAGTCTAAGGTTAAGAATTTTCACTTGATTAAGTCCCTCAGATCTTCCAAGTTTTCACTAGTGGTGAGTACATAACTACTGATATTTCTAAAAAAAATATTTTATAAGTATAACTTTGTCCTTTCATATAAAACCTTGGGCATTACACTCCTTGGCTCCCTGACATTTTCGCCAACTCAATTAGGATATTTATGCTTATGTCAGAAGTTACGAGCTTTAGTACTTTGTTATGAATGTTTTTAATTATGAGACAAATTTAGATATTTTTGTACACTGTAGCCTAACTCAGCACATTATAGGGTTTGTCTGCTTTAATTTTAATATAAGTACATGCCTGCAAAATTCCATGGACGGAGGAGCCTGGTGGGCTACGTCCCTGGGGTCGCAGAGTCAGACACGACTGAGCGACTTCTCTTTTTTCTTCATTTATTTTTTCTTCATTTCTTTCTTTCTGTGGTGTGATGTAGTCTTCTTATATATTAATACTTCATTCTCCATTATAGAAATGGCACACAGAAGGGTTTAATGTTTTGCACAAAGCCATAAACCAAGAAAGGGATGTAGTCTTGATTGTCAGAATGCTTTTAGTGTGAACTAAAGCAAGTTCTGTGGCAGTGATTCTCAATCAGAGATGACTTTGCAGCGGGTGATATTTTTTAAGGCCTAAGGGGATCCTCCACATGTAATGCATAGAACAGTATCCATTACTTATAATTATACTACCTCAAATACCATCAGTGAAAAGGTATAAAATTTATTCTAGTGCAGTACTTTTCTAACTTGAATATTCTTAAAAATTACAAAGAACTGTAGTTCAGTGCAAATTATGATTCATCAGGTCTGATTCAGGGTACCAGGTATTCTACATTTCTAACAATATCTGACACATTCTTAATGCTGCAGGTCCTTGTCTCGGTATGCCAAGAAAATGATTCTGTTAGATTCAGGTGTAAACAGTTTTAGGTCTTCATCAATAATCTTCCATGTATGTAATTTTGAATGATACATTTCACTCATTTTGTAAGCAGTGGCAAATTCTGTTTGATTTTTTTAGTGGGAGAAGGTAATTGCTTATAGTGAACGGTGTTGGATTCATGATCTCTGAAGATTTAACCTCAGGACCGGGGACCAGACTTGATCACTCAAGAGCTTTAATATAGCAGAGTTTTATTAAATTATAAAAAGGGACAGAGAAAGCTTCTGACCTAGACATCAGAAGGGGGACAGAGACTGCCCCCCGTGCTAGTTTTAGCAAGCTGTTTGATGTCTGTTTGAAAGCCATTAATCAGATAAGAGAGACATCTCAAGGCTGCTGGAGTTTCACCAGGCCCCTCTCCCACAATATGCATTTTTGTGATAGGATGGTACCAGGTGTGTCACCCCCCAGCAATAAAACAATAGATATGAATACTGGTTTGTTGAGCTATTATCAGCCCAAGGTTTGAGAAAAGGAAAAAAGTTAGTCTTTAGGTGGAACCATCTTGAAGAAAGGCAAATTCCAAAGCAAATACATAGGTTCACTAACATAGCTTAAGAAAAACATTTCCATAAGAAAAACACATTGGTTAGCTCAAGGTTTGAGAAAAGTTAAGTTCAGGTGTCATCACAGCAACACAGAATTTTAAGAGAAAAAAATTTGACACTTCATTTGTTTCATCCCGCCACATAAGGGAGAGAGAAAAAATGTCTGACACTTGCAGCCTATTTCCTCCATTTGGAGACCCCTGGCCTTCCTGTCTGTTGCCTTCTCAAAGGCAAGGGTGGGATGACCTGAGAGACTAGCACTGAAATATGTACATTACCATATGTAAAATAGATGACCAGTGATTCATAAAGCAGGTCACCCAAAGCCAGGGCTCTGGGACAACCCAGAGGGATAGAGTGGGAAGGGAAGTGGGAGGAGGGTTCAGGATGGGGGAGACACATGCATACCTATGGCTGATTCATGATGATGTATGGCAAAAACCATCACAATATTGTACAGCAATTATTCTCCAGTTAAAATTATTTTTTAAAATAAATTTTAAGTGACATCAAATGATATGTATCTGAGAAAAGACCATTTAGTAGGCAGAATAAGATACTCAAAAGATGACCACACTCTATTCTCAAGACCTTTTGAATTTCCTGTCTTAGTTAGCAAGGGAAATACTGGAGTAGGTAATCTATCCATTCTCCAGGGGATCTTCACATCCCAAGAATTGAACCGGGATCTCCTGCATTGCAGGCAGATTCTTTATCAGCTGAACTACCAGGGAAATCTGAGATTACATTAGCAGATGGGATAAAGTGGATAATCATTGATCTTGATATCAGATTAGCACAGATATTCAGCTTGGAATAATATATTCACAGTGGTCCTCTAAATGTGGAAGAGAAAGGAAGAATAATTAGTGTAAGATATTTTCAAATGCTTTGCACCTAGGTTTGAAGATGGAGGAAAGACCATGAACCAAGAAATGCTGGTGGCCACTAGAAGTAAAACAGCAAAGGGAACACACTGTCCTCTAGAGTGTCCAGGAGGATCATGGTCCTACAGACATTATAATTATAGTTCAAAGAGACTTCAGACTTCTGAAGAATTTTAAGATACATATATGTTTTAAGCCACTAGCATGGTAATTTTAAGATAGGTATTTGTTTTAAGTCACTAGTATGGTAATTTGTTACAAGAGCATGCGTGCATGCTAAGTTGCTTGAGTCATGTCTGACTCCTTGTGATCCTATTGACTATTGCCAGGCTCCTCTGTCCATGGGATTCTCCAAGCAAGAATACTGGAGTGGGTTGCCATGGCCTCCTATGGGGGTCTTCCCAAACCAGGGATGGAACCTGAGTCTCTTGCAGGAGCAATAAAAATTTAATAGAGTTATGTGTCCAATCAGATGTTGTTCTTGGAGTTGAGTTTAAACCTTTCAGTTCAATCAGTGAGCTACCCCTTAGCTAGAGGTATTTTGTGTTGAAATTATACTTAAACAGAAAGAGAAAACTGAGTCCTTTTTGAGGTATTTTCATTAGCTCCTATAGAGAACTTTTCATTGCCTAAATATAAATGTGGTTTTAACTTTGAGGTCTTTGAGGATTTAAGATGAGAAAAGTAAATCGTTATTAATATTAAAGGCACACATTCTGCTTAAAAACTTTCTGTCAAAATTTCTAAATTCTTTCTATTTTCTGTTATTTCAAGCATCTATTCTTTTCACTTCCATCCCTCTAACTTGCTCTCAAGGTTTCTTTCAACTTGGGATGGAATTAAAAATGAGACTGTAGGCATGTACATATATGTGTGAGCATATTTATTTCAGAGAAAGGTGTATACAGATGCGGGCACATGTATACATACATGTACTCCTAACCTTGAACATGGTTTGTGGACTCCGCAAAACATTTCTGTACATTTCATTCATTTTCACAACATCCATAGGGTGTTATCTTATATTTTCTTCATAGATAAATAAAACTGAGATTCAGGTCAATTACAGTATTAACAATAACATTTCAAAGAAATTAAAACTTGCTCTGCACATTTTAGACTATCAAGAAATGAACAATGTAGTGTGTACTGCTAATTTTTGAAATTCAGAAAATTGTATACCTTAAAAATTGGCAGTTTATTGTATGTAATTACTCTTCAATGACTTAGCTAGAATTTCAAATTTTGAGTTTTGCATTGTTCAGAGTAATAAGTAAAGTCCATGTAGTTGACTCACACCTGAAATTGAGAGATATCTCTTTAGGACTAAAACAAAGTGAATAGTGAAATTAATATAAAGAAATTACCATTTAATAAACTCAGTTTTTTTTCTTTTAAAGACTAACCTACCTATATCAAAAGAAGAAATTGACATAAAGTGGCTCAAAACACAATAGCACTAACTGCACACACCATCATGGAGGTAACTTGAGAATACAAAATAGAGTCTGACAGCTGACAGTAGACCCATGAAGAAGAGACTATCAGATTAAATCCTTATTGTGTATTCCTATTTGAGACTAAAGACATTATGTTAAACCATTTCCTTTTAGGACAACTTGTTATGCAGGAACAAACTGATAAAATAATCCAAGTGAACAGCTGAGTGAAGTTATAATAACATACAGCTTCTCATTGTAGGCATTTGCGCTGATATTTGAATAGCATTTATAATTACTCAGTTATTAAAGTCTGTTTCATATAACTGTATTAAAAACTGAATCCACTGAGGTTTTAATATAGGTAACCATGCCAGGTTAAAAGGATATGCCCATTTGTTCAAAACTCTGTGACTCTGAATCACAGGACCAGGAGGAATTTGAGCTCCCTAGTGAGCTGTACTTTGGAAAGAAATATATATATTTATATTGCTCATTCGACATCTTTCAGTGGTCATGATAAAACTTAGATGGGGAAGATGATTTCATTTAGAACAATGAAAGGAATCATAATCATAGGCAAAAATGTAAGTTTTTCAAGTAGAAAAAGAAAGATGATTCAAAATAAAATATAATTACACTAAACAATCCTTCATGCCAATGATAAATGCCTTTATATATGGACACTGATCTTACATACATCAGTAAGTAAATTGTACACCAGAAAAAATAATTTGCATAGTTAAAATCTGGTGTAAATATGTGCTTCATTTTAGTTAGGGTCATCTTAGACTCTAGACTTTATTACATCAAACTCTTTATTGAAATTGGTGTTTCACATAGACTACCATTGGAGACATGCATTGATGATCAGGTTTTCCAGTGACTCTGATAATGGTGGCTTAGCACGTAAAGAATCTGTCTACAATCCAGGAGATGGAGGAAATGCGGGTTAGATCCCTAGGTAGAGAAGATCCCTTGAGGTATAAAATGGTGACCCACTTCAGTATTGTTGCCTGAAAAATCCCACAGACAGAGTTTGGTGGGCTACAGTCCATGCGGTCACAAAAAGTCAGACACAACTGAGCAACTGAGCACACACTGGTAATCAGTATGCACACTGAGCTAAATAAAGAACACGATCCTAGTAGGAATAAAATGGAATGCCTTGTTGTGAAACACACTATATGTTAAAGTCTACAATTTGGGGAAGAGAAATTATGGTAGTGATGTGCAAAAGGAATAACAAACAGAAAGTGATAAATTGAGGTTTCATACTCTACACTGTTATGAAATTATGTCATTGGATGGATTCAGTCATCAAGGTAGTTTTTCTTTTCCAAAAGGTAACAGGACTCAGGATTATTCACTCAGTAAAATGAAATAAATTTGATCTGTATATAACATTTCACAAAGAAATTATTCTTAGGAGATGCACCCAGTCTTATGAGATATATGGGCTTTTCCATATATTTCACTTAAGGATGTGAATCAATTTGGGAGAGTATAAAAACGACAAAGGATAAAGCATAGATGACTGAACAGAAAAGTTAATGAAGCGAATTGCTGAAATTGTATAGAGAAGTTGAAATCAAAGAAATGGAAATAGCAGACAATAAGCCGAAGGAGCAAGTGCGATTTTCACAATCTGATCAGAGAAGCATAATATGTGGCCCTGAGGCTTTAACCCTGCTATCATGTGCATTGCTTTAGCCCAAGGACAAATGACCTTGATACAGTTTCCATCCCAAAACATATTTTCAGAGCCCTCTTTATGTCTTTATTTCTTAGACTGTAAATGAAGGGGTTCAGCATGGGTGTGACCACAGTGTACATCACTGAGGCTGCAGCACTTGACAGTGAGCTGTGGCTAGCAGCAGAGCTAAGGTACACTCCTAAACTTGTACAATAAAATAAGGAGACCGCTGACAGGTGAGATGCACAGGTGGAAAATGCCTTACACTTCCCCTGAGCTGAAGAGATTCTATATATATAGAGGACACTATCTTGGGGTAAGAGTAAAGGATATCAGTCAGGGTACCACCACCCAGAAGTCCAGCTCCAAATTGCATCATCATGTTATTGAGAAAGGTGTCAAAATAGGCAAGTTGGACCAGCTCTTTTATTTCACAAAAAAAGTGAGGGATTTCCAAGTCTGTACAAAAAGACAGTCTCAGCACCATTAAGCTGTGTAACAAGGAATACAGAACACTCATTATCCAGGATGTCAGAACCAGCAGTCCACAAAGCTGGGGGCTCATGATGACCATGTAGTGCAGGGGGTGGCAGATGGCCACATACCGGTCATAAGCCATCACAGTCAGGAGAAAGTCATCTAATCCTGCAAACAGAATGTAAAAATACATCTGGGTGATGCAGCCTTCATAGGTGATACCTTTGCTCTCTGTCTGGATGTTCCACAGCATCTTCGGGATGGTGGTTGAGGTGAAACAGATGTCTACAAAAGACAGGTTGGAGAGGAAGAAGTACATGGGGATGTGGAGATGGGAGTCTGAGCTGACGGCCAAGATAATGAGCAGGTTTCCAAACACGGTGATCAGGTACATGAAGAGGAAAAGCCCAAATATGAGGAGCTGCAGTTCTGATTCCCCTGAAAGTCCCAGAAGAAGAAGAAAATATGAGCTTTGTGTACCATTTCCTGATTCCATGTGGTGGAAGTGACTATTGGAGGGGAAAAAAAAAAAAAAAATAACATGAGTCGTTTTCACTCAAACTGGCCTAACTCACATAGCTGAACTATTTTAATTTATCTTTGCTGTCACAGAACTGATGTTAATATGTTATATGGAGATAAATCCTCCTGAGGGTATACCTCATTTCACCTCTGACTAGAAATTTTTGTCCCATTCTCAACAAATTCCAAAGGCTTCTTAATTTACAGTTTTAATGAAAACTCCTTTCATGAATTTCAGAAATACTTACAGAGAATTAACAATGCTCCAAGCCCATATAGGGAACAGTGTTCATAAACAAAGCTTTCACAATCCAAGGGTGGTTAAAGATGATATTCAAATAAGTATAAAATATAATATAGCAGAAGATGACAGATACTATAAAAAAACAAGTAAAAATGAGAGGGGTGTAGGCGTTATTTTGTACTGAGTGTTCAGGTAAGGCCTGCAAACAAGATGATAATTGAACCAATTCCTCAAAAAAGAGAGAGAAGGAACTAGTGTGATGTTAGGAGAAGTGTGTGCCTGGTGGGAGCTAGAGGGAGCTGCCACTTCTAAGGACCTTAGAAAGATGCTGGTTCCACCTGTTCAAATCCAAATAAGGAAGCCAGTAGGGCAGAGGAATAAGCAAGAAGGGGAGTGACTACAGATGGTGTCAGGGATGCTGAGGAATAAGGTGGTCTCCCTGTGACAGCTGACACCTCAGTCCACACAGAATCCCTCCTTTCATGTGATTCCTTGTACTTTTATGAATTTAGTTGCAATGGCATCCTGTGAATTGTGAACATTCATATCCTCTTCTTAGTTCCATCTTCTGACTAAATCCTGGTCTCTGTATTATGTCACCTTAATATAGGAGGCTGTTTCCGTAGAGGATCAGACAGTAAAGAATCTGCCAGCCATGCAGGAGGCCCGGGTTCAATCCTGGACTGGGAAGATTCCCCTGGAGAAGGGAATGGCAATCCACTCCAGTATTCTTGCCTGGAGAATTCCATAGACAGAGGAGCTTGGCGGGCTACAGTCCATGGGGGTCACAAATAGTCAGACACAACTGAGTGATTAACACTTTCACTTCACTTCTTCTGGTTAAAGAACTCTCTCACCCCAGTCACAGGCACACACACCACATCCTCGTGAGCTGTGTCACTACTATGCATTTCTTACCTAGAAACACCTTCTTCAGGCCATGAGTGGTTATAAGTCAAACTGGTCATATCAGATTATCTTTCATTTAAGGAATATATAAATGTTACCCAGAAATTTCAATTCACAAGCTTCCCATGGACCAACAGACATGGGGTTCCTTCTTGGTATGGCCACTTTCTACCCTGTATTTAAAGAAATACTTTAAAAAGTCTGAGAGAGACAGAGAGAGACAGAAGAATGGACACATGGGCCTTAGGGGAAAATTATATAAGCCTGAATGGCCCCTTCAGACGATGTGATGAATTAAAACTTCCTTGGTTTGGCAACATTCCAACTCCACTTACATCTCCTTGATGTCCAGAAAAAAATTATTTTAAAAAGGAAAAATACCTTTATTACTTTGATAGAAACAGTGATACATTTATGGCACAAGACACCTGACAGATTGAATACCCCAAAAGAAAAAAGAGCAAAGTGCATAAGAAAACAATTCACAAAATGAACCATACAAACTGCAACCAAAGGTGGGTATTGCTTTATATGAAGCAGTAGAAGACTTGTTTTTCCTGAGCCTGAATCACTTATTTGAACAATTTTTTTTCCATCCCATAGAGAAAAGATGAGCTTCCTAGGTGGCACTAGTGGTAAAGAACCCGCCTCCCAGTGCAGGTTGGACCTAAGTGATGCAGGTTCGATCCCTGGGTTAGAAAGATCCCCTGGAAGAGGGCACAGCAACCCACTCCAGTATTCTTGCCTGGAGAATCCCATGGACAGAGAAGCCTAGTGGGCTTCACCCCATAGGGTCACATACAGTTGGACACAACTGAAGCAACTTAGCATGCAGCACACACACACACACAGAAGGAGGTAAGCCCTGTCTCAGTTTTCTTGTAGGGTGTGTTGTGTTTGTTTTTCTTGAACTTTTGGCTTTATCTTACTCCTTAAGTAAATTTGGTGGGCATATCCCAATTCTCATCTGGTCTACAATTAACATGCAAAGGGCTTTCCAGACTATATAATTTCTACAGACTTCATGACAAATCACCCTTTCACCCTGGATAAATTTCTTCATATGATTTATGCCTGAGACATTACGTATGACATCATTTACTTCATTATATTGCAACTTTGCCATTATAATGCAAAATCCTAATCCTTTGAGACTTCACCTCCTTTGTTCATTCTCACATTTTCAAAAAGGTATGTGGATACATGTGCACTTGTATAGGAACATATTTAAATATAAATGAAGTTACAAAATAAAAAGAATGGCAATGAAAATGGAACCAGCTTAAATACAGCAGTAACAAATCAACTGTATTTTTTTAAGAAATCAAATAGAGCATCAAAAACTAACTGAAAATGATATTTAAATGCTAACTATTTAATGAAATCACATAGATTATAAATTAAATTGGCAAATGTGTAGACATGAAATGATTTAATATATAATGTTCCTAGAATCATTAGGCTTATGTTCAAATTTTACTTAATGTGCTTTATGCATCCCATTCCTTCTTCTAATTGGACTTTAATTATTATCATTTCATTGGCAACACTAAGCCTTATGTTACTTAGGTCAAACTTTGCTTTTCCTTTAGTCCTAACTAAATACATTTATTTATAAATCAGGGTAGCAAACTACCACACTAACCTCTGATATCTGAGCTAGGTTGGATAAATGTTCCAGGCTTGCATTCTCTCTAATTCTCCCATGGCATCTACTGGGCTCTCAGACTCACCTGGATGGGAACTGAGAGAAAGGTCTTTGTGTGGAAGTTCAAATGCCTCCTGGAAGGTTGATATTTGTGAATGAAGCTCTGTCCCCATAAGACAGCTGGAGGGACAGAAAAACTGTTTTACAGTCAGACTCAGGTCTCCAAAGGAAACATGTTCTGTGGCATCCAAGACTTCTCAGGCTGGGATGAGACTTTACAGTTTATAGAGTCTATAGACTTTATAGACTTCTATAGACTCTATAGACTTTATAGAGACTTTATAGCTCACTTAGCTTCTCATTAGGCATTTTTTGGTTGTAACACCCATACTCTGTACCTGATTTCCCTAGAGGACAGGGGTATGGACAGAAAGGAAAATTTCCCTGTTCTTTCTCTGTTCCTAAGAGACCAGGTTACAAGGCAAGTGAATTCTGTTTTTATTATTCCTTCTCAATTTTCCTGCACCCAGAGGCTTGTCAACTACAAATTGGCACTTGCCAGTCAACTACAAATTGGCACTTGCCAAGAGCATTTGCCAGCAACTGAACAACAACAACAAGGGATTTGCCATCTGCCTCTGCTGATTTTGAACTCTGTGTTGTTGCAACTGTTGACCTTCAACACCCACTGAGGGAGTTCAGGGTGGAGTGAGGCACTCTGTGCTCCAGGGAATCTGGTGGGACAGGTCTTTAGATAGTTAAATATTTTCAGGAACTGATTTCATGATCCCAATCTTTGCATCTTCTTTATATCTAGAAAAGCACTAAATCCCTCTGTGGTGACATCAGCTCCTCCTAACTAGTAGAAAACCTTCTGTAAAGTAAGCACTTGTTTGCATTGAACTCCCCCTTCACCAAAATCTCATATTTTGACCTTCCCCAACTGCCTCTATGGAGCAGTCTCTCAGACATATCTGAGGTGCTGTCTCCCAGACTGCAGTCCTCATTTTGTCCCTAAATAAAACTTAACTAGCAACTATCACATTGTGCATTTTTTTTAAGTCCACACTCTAATATTAAAGGCAAAAAGTTGACAGAATTGAGATGAAAGTGTACACAATTGGCATATTTAAATGGGTGTTATAAGATGGTTACATCTCTTTTGTTTAATTATATTGTGGAATAAGCATGTTTCACTGATAATGCTTCTCCTGTGTGGTACTATAAGACAAGGCATATAAATCTACATTTCAACAACTATTAATTGAACTTACTAAAGGAAACCAATTGGGTGACCTGAGCCATGTATGCACATGTGTGAGTATGTGTGTATGTGTGCCCATGTGTGTGCTCACTTACTCTTGTCTAACTCTTTGCAACCCCATGGACTGTAACCCACCAGGCTTTTCTCTCCATAGAAATTTCCAGGCAAGAATATTGGAGTGGGTTGCCATTTCCTACACCATTGTATCTTCCCAAACAGGGATCAAACCCTCATCTCCTGTTGCTCCTGTGTTGGTAGGCGGTTTCTTTACCACTGAGCCATCTGAGCCATGCTGCTGCTGCTGTTAAGTCGCTTCAGTCGTGTCTGACTCTGTGCGACCCCATAGACAGCAGCCCACCAGGCTCCCCTGTCCCTGGGATTCTCCAGGCAAGAACACTGTAGTGGGTTGCCATTTCCTTCTCCAATGCATGAAAGTGAAAAGTGAAAGTGAATTCACTCAGTCGTGTCTGACTCCTAGCAACCCCATGGACTGCAGCCTACCAGGTTCCTCCATCCATGGGATTTCCCAGGCAAGAGTACTGGAGTGGGATGCCATTGCCTTCTCTGCACCTGAGCCATACAAACTAGTAAAAACTGGAAACTAACATTCAAGACTAATAAAGATAAAAAAATAATGATTTTCCTCTGGAATGAACTGGTAAATTTGAAAGATCTTTGCTGAATGCCTTAAACAAACCTTTGAAAATGAAAGTGTTAGTTGCTCAGTCATGTCCAACTCTTTTTCGACCACATAAACTGTAGCTCACCAGGCTCCTCTGTCCATGGAATTCTCCAGGCAAGAATATTGGAGTGGGTAGCCATTCCCTTCTGCAAGGGATCTTCCTGACCCAGGGATCGAATCCAGGTCTCCTGCATTACAGGCAGGTTCTTTACCATCTGAGCCACCAGGGGAGCCCCAAAACCTTTGAAGGTGTTGGGGGAGTGTGTAATTTCCTTGGTTCTGTCTCTCTGCAGCAAAAATTTGAAGTGACGGATGGACCAGTGCTATTGCCCAGTTTTATTAGGAAAAATAAAGGATAGTACCTACGTGAGGAGTGAGGGTGGGCCGACCCAAAAGACTAAGAGAGGCTCCAATCCTTCTAAGCTTTCTCCTTGTATACATTTTTCTTCTCCCCCCGAGCCTGTCCTATGTAAATTGGGCTATCCAGGAGGGCTGTTTGTTTTACCTGAGGCCTTCACTCTCATCCTTGGACCTTCCTTTGTTCTAGTTTCGCAGGCTTTTCCCTTCTTTGTCTTTTAGCCACCACCATTTTGTACTCCTTTTTCCTATTCTGACTACCTATCATCCCCCCTTCAAGAGACGGAAGGCCCAATTCTTTGAGAAAAGGGGCATAGAGGTCTCTCTGGCTACTTCCTGCTGAAGTGGGACAGCGAGGGGTATTGGGCCTCCCCTTCTTGCTAGTCTCAAGAGTCCTTATAGCAGTGTCCATCTAAAGATGAGTGATATTTTCCCTGGTCAGGTGGTTTTATATATCCTTGTTGAACTAGCACTGCATGTTGTAGCCTGTTGACCTGGGCAGAGACAAAATGGGTTAGACAATTGATAATACATGAAGCAATTATATGGTGATAACAGGGATTAGGAGGGCCATTAGCCAACTCTAAATTTCCCCTCTGCAGGAGAAGGATCCCCCAAAGAGACTGTAGCCACCCCAAGAACTCTCCAGCTCGTTCTTTGAAATCCTGTAAGTCCTGAATGTTTTTCTTGAGGACTCTGAGACTTTCTTTAACTTGGCTGGAGATATTTACCCAGAAACAATGTTTCATTCAAGATGGCTCAGGTCCCTTCTTGTTCAAGAATCAGGAGATCTACATCCTGTCTATTTTGGAGTACAACCCCCACCAAGCTGTGCTGGCTCTTTAGAGCTGACCTGAGAAATCTTATCACCAGAAACTTAATTTTGGGGGTGTTCATTAGAATGGCACTCATTTGTAGTCCTGGATATGTATCTGAGACCTGCCAGGGGCTCACACTGTATTGAGTGTCCTCTTCTGTTTTCTCTCATGGCTTGATGTCAGAGTCCAGCTCTAGCAGCCAGGGATTCAACCTGAAGGGGTGAGCAGTGTTGGCAAGAAACTGAGGCAGCCTCTCATTTTTCTTGGACTGCCTGTTTATTTCAAGTTTATGATTTTCTTTTATACTTTTACAAAAGCATTAGGTCAGAGGTTTGATATTTTTAGTTCCCATTGACCCAGATTTATTTTTCTCTAAAAATCATTGTTGCCCCTCAAAAGCAGTTCTTTCTTCAGTGATTCTCTTATCTACTTTTTTCCATGTGTCTTGTGAATACACAGTAATTCATGTTAATATCTGAGCTGCATACCACATTCCTCAGTTTAATTTTTTATCTTTCTAAGTCCTGTTTGCCCCTAGTATCTTAAGCTCACTTTTTTTTAGAAAGGGCTTCTAGCTAATAATATCTCTAAAGTCCATAATTTCTATAAGCTATAGTAGAATATGCTAACATTACAGCAATCCTTAAATCTTTAGCTTCTAACTATTTTAATTATTTTTAAGCCCTAAACTCAGCAAACTCCTTTGCCATAAACACTTTTCTCACAAATGGGCTTCAGATAGCAATCCCTCCCATGGCCTCAAGCTGTGGCCTGTGTGCTTACCCTGGAACACTTTTTTGTAAAAGTCCTTGAACAAATGCCAGTGATTAACTTTATGAATTATTCTTTGAGCACAGCTGCAGAAGGCTTTATGCCTTCTCATGCTCCTCTCAAAAACAATAAGCACCTTAATATTCTCTTCAGTCAACTCAGCCGAGGAAAGGAAAATACAGGTCAGAATCACAAAGCCTAACTCCTTCATTCCGGGTCTGTGACTATGGAACAAAGGGAGGGGGTTTAGGGCCATGCCTCCATTTTGTCAGTACTGCCTAACGTGGGTCCCAACAGCTTGACTCATGAGTAGTGAATCTAGGATTCATGTCCTGGTACCTTGACTGTTGTGAGGCTAGAAAGTATCACAGGGTAGGGGCCCTTCCATGTGGGCTGGAGTTGAGCTTTTGAGGATCCATTCTTCCAGACTCTAATTAGGACTTGAGTCCCTGGAGCATATAGTGGTGACTCTTACTATATAGTAGGTAAATATCTTTAGAACCTTTTGGCTCCTGATTGATACCCCACAAGCGTATATCCTGTTGGAATTGCCCAATGGCCATGGTATAAGACCAGAGGGTCTGAGCCTCTGGATCTAGGAAGAGCTCATTGACATAAACAAATAGCATATATAGCATCTTCCATATAGCATCTCATAAGGACTAAGACCAACCTGTTCCTCAGGGGCCTTATGGGTGCAGAGGAGAACTACTGGTAAAGCCTCCTTCCATCCCAGGGAGGTCTCCTGGGTTATCTTTTTATTGCTGATTTTAAGAGTTGATTGGCTGTTTTTACTATTCCTGAAGACTGAGGCCTCCAAGCACAATGGAGGTAGTAAGTAATGCCCAATGCTTTAAAGACCCCTTATGTGACCTTAGAAATAAATGATGTCCCATTGTCACTCTGTAATGACCTGGGCAGACCAAATCTCAGAATGATTTCATGGAGCAGTTTTTTACCACCTCCTCAGCGTTCTCAGTCCGGGTGGGAAAGCCTTCAATCCATCCTGTGAATATGTCTATCATGATTAATAGATATTTATACCCTTGAGAAACTGGAATCTGGGTGAGGTCCATCTACCAGTCCTCTCCTGGGTAGGTCCCACATTGTTAGATGGGTTGAGCCAGCTGGGGTCTTCGAGCTTCTTGGGAGTTGTTTAATTGGCAAGTGGAACAAGACCTGTTCCTCTGAAGGAACTTTCTAGTAATCTTTGGAAGGTATTTTACCCAAATGAGTGTGGCATGTAAGGAGTTAACCAACTTCCATTGGAGGTTCCCAGGCAGAAAAAGGAGCCCCTCCTTGTGAAACCACCCCATGTGATCTTCTTGAAAGCCCTCACTCTTAGTTTTAAGAATCTTACCTCAGGATATGAAGGAGTTTCTGGCAAATTAGTCTGTGGAACTAAGGTGGCAACCCCTATTTGCTCATTGTTCTATAATGCTGCTCTCTTAGCTGCCTGATCAGCTGCTAGGTTCTGAGAGGGTAACAGGCAGGAAGGCCAGGGGTCTCCAAATGGAGGAAATAGGCTGCAAGTGTCAGATATTTTTCTCTCTCTTAAGCGGCAGAAGGAAACAAACTAGTGATATATATTTTTTCCCTTCTTTATACAAATTTAAAAGGAGGTTTATCTTAAAATACTGTGTTGCCATAATGACACCTGAAGTTAATTATTCTCAAACTTTGAGTTAACTAATGCATTTTTCTTATGGAAATGTTTGTCTTAAGCTATGTTAATATACTATGCATTTACCCCAAACTCTGTCTTCAAGTTGGTTCTGCCTAATGGCTCAGAACTGACTTGACAAACCAGTATGTTATACTCAGACATTGTTCCACTAATCTATGTAAATGAAGCTATTTGCATTGTAATCTGCCTTTCTACAAGATTCAAGTCAATCATTTTATAGCCCGGGATGACTTGTATGGTGTCAAGATTATCCCAAAATACATCTTATGGATGAGGGACCTGGTGCCATTCTGAGTTTTAAGACATTCCTTTCTTTCATTAACAAATTGCTAGTGACTTTATTTTGGGGGGCTCCAAAATCACTGCAGATGGTGACTGCAGCCATGAAATCAAAAGACAGTTACTCCTTGGAAGGAAAGTTATGTCCAACCTAGATAGCGTATTCAAAAGCAGAGACATTACTTTGCCAACAAAGGTCCGTCTAGTCAAGGCTACGGTTTTTCCTGTGGTCATGTATGGATGTGAGAGTTGGACTGTGAAGAAGACTGAGCACTGAAGAATCGATGCTTTTGAACTGTGGTGTTGGAGAAGACTCCTGAGAGTCCCTTGGACTACAAGGAGATCCAACCAGTCCATTCTGAAGGAGATCAGCCCTGGGATTTCTTTGGAAGGAATGATGCTAAAGCTGAAACTCCAGTACTTTGACCACCTCATGCGAAGAGTGGACTCATTGGAAAAGACCCTGATGCTGGGAGGGATTGGGGGCAGGAAGAGAAGGGGACGACAGAGGATGAGATGGCTGGATGGCATCACTGACTCGATGGACGTGAGTCTGAGTGAACTCCAGGAGCTGGTGATGGAAAGGGAGGCCTGGTGTGCTGCGATTCATGGGGTCTCAAAGAGTAGGACATGACTGAGCGACTGAACTGATATAACATCCAGCTGAAGACTAGCAGGGGGTACTCTTTCTGCCCCTTTCTGATGCCTATGCCAGAAGCTTTCTCTATCTCCTTTATACTTTAATAAAACTTTAGTACACAAAAGCTCTGAGTGATCAAGCCTCGTCTCTGGACCCAGATTGAATTCTTCTCCTCCAGAGGCCAAGAATCCCGGCATCTTTTCGTGGTTCAGCAACAACCTTTCATCTTGGGGGCTCATTCGGGATTCTTCAGGACAAGGTAAAGATGCTTGGAGCTCTAGTTCTTTGTTCTCCTAGGGAACACGTTTTCTGGTGTATTTTACTAACTGTATGATGTGCTTGTGTGAATGAATGAAACGCTCTGCGTGAAGCAAGTGAGGAGCCGGTAGGGATGGAGATCTATCCTGGGAAGGGAGTCTTAAAAAAGAGAGAAGTTTCCAAACACCAGGAAACACTCTCACCGGCGAGTCTGTGGCAAGCCTTGGAACCTCAGAGGGCAACATAATCAGGAGGAAAAATAAATAATTAAAACCCACTGATTACATGCCTAATGGTAACTCCTAGTGGAGAAGCAGGACAGACGCCCACATCTGCCACTAGCAAGTGGGGGCTGGGCAGGGAGGCGCAGGCTGCATTGCTTAGAGTAAGGACCCAGCCTGAATGCCCCAAGGGCAATCTGAGGGAACTAACCTGAGATAGCAAGCCAGACTGTGGTATAGCTATCCCATGAAAAGCCCTAACCTAAGACTAAGAGCATGCCAGGCACACTCACAGAACAAAGGACTGAGCAGAGCTAGCCAGCTGTAGACTGGCCCATCCACCTCAGGATACAGGCAGGTGAGGGCAGCCAGAGCCAGAAGGGGGAAATCATGGCCCCAGAGAGGCAACATCTACCAAACTGCAAGCAGGCTTCATTGCTAACCAAGACTTCTTGGGATTCTGGATTGTCGACATCCACCAGGAGGGTCACAGCCAGAGATCATCTCCCCAGAAGAGACACACAGCACACCTGAAAAGGTGCCCTGGTTGCACACTCAGAAAATTGAGCAGCAGAGACAAGGAAGGCGATAAGTCACAGCGACCATGCTCGCCAAGCACCTGGTCAGAGCTGCTCAGACCTGGGATGGACACAAAACGCAGGCCCAACCAAGTCTGAGCCTTTGTGGAGTACCCAAGTACCTGAAACTGAGCGGCTTACATCAGGGAAGTGCATACAACCCAGTTCCCGGCAGGGCAACCTAGAGCCTAAGCAGTGTAGACAGGGAAAGCACACACACCATGAGCGGGGGCAAACCCAGTGTGGCCAAGACACTGAGAGCACTCGCCAGTGATATCTGTCTGCAGTGTTCTTCCCTCCCCACAGCATGACTGAACAAGTGAGCCTAAAAAAGTTTCCACCACTACCCCTTTGTGTCAGGGCAGAAATTAAACACTGAAGAAGCTAAAATAAACAGAGGGAACCACCTTGGAAGTGACAGGTGCAATATATTAAAACCCTGTAGTTAGCACCAACTACATAGGAAGGGGCCTATAGACCTTGAGAAGTATAAGCCGGATCAAGGAACTATCTGAAAATGAACTGACCCCACACTGTCCACAACACCAGAGAAAGTCCTAGGTATATTTTTACTATTACCATTTTTTAAGTAAAAAAAAATATATATATTTTAAGTCCTCTATTACTCCATTAATTTTCATTATTATAACCTACTATTACTTTGCAAAAAAGACCCTATTTTTAAAGAAAACTTCATATATATATAATTTTTGTGACTTTTTTTTCTTTAATATTGTATTTCTGAGAATCCAATCTCTACTCTAGATTTTTTATCTTTGATTTTTGGTATTTGTTATCAATTTGTACCTTTAAGAACCTAATCTTCAGTATCCATTTTTACTTGAGAGCGAGATTACTGGCTTGACTGCTCTCTCCACCTTTGGACTCTCCTTTTTCTCCACTAGGTCGCCTCTATATCCTCCCACCCCTTCTCTTCTCTACAAAACTCTGTGCATCTCTTTGTGTGTTCTGGATGGTGGAGAACACTAAGGGAACTAGCTGGATTACTAGCTGGATATATCTCGCTCCTTTTGATTCCCCCTTTCATCCTCCTGGCCACCTCAGTCTCCTTCCTCCCTCTTCTCTCTGTGTAACTCCGTGAACATCTCTGAGTGGTCCAGACTGTGGAGAGCACATAAGGAAGTGATTACTGGCTAGCTTGCTCTCTCCTCTTTTGATTCCCCCTCTTCTCCTTCTGGTCACCTCTATCTCCATCCTCCCTCTTCTCCATGTAACTCTGTGAACCTCTCTGGGTGTCCCTCAGTGTGGAGAAACTTTTCATCTTTAACTTAGATGTTTTATCATCGGTGCTGTATAGATGGAGAAGACTTGAGGCTACCGTAAAACTAAGACTGAAAACCAGAGGTAGGAGGCTTAAGTCCAAGTCATGAGAACACCAGAGAACTCCTGACTCCAGGGAACACTAATCGACAGGAGCTCATCAAACACCTCCATACCTACACTGAAAGCAAGCACCACTCAAGGGCCAAAAAGTTCCAGAGCAAGGCATACCATGCAAATTTTCCAGTAACACAGCCCTGAGCTTCAATATACATGCTGCCCAGAGTCACACCAAATGCACTGACATCTCATAACTCATTACTGGACACTTCACTGCACTCCAGAGAGAAGAAAAAAGATCAAACACAAAGAACAAATATTAAAAGCAGCAAGGGAAAAACAACAAATAACACACAAGGGGATTTCCATAAGGATAACAGCTGATCTTTCAATAGAAACTCCTCAGGCCAGGAGGGAATGGCAGGACATACTTAACGTGATGAAAGAAAATAACCTACAGCCCAGATTACTGTACCCAGCAAGGATCTCATTCAAGTATGAAGGAGAAATCAAAAGCTTTACAGACAAGCAAAAGCTGAGAATTCAGGACCACCAAGCCAGCTCTCCAACAAATGCTAAAGGATCTTCTCTACACAGGAAACCCGAAAAGGGTGTATAAACTCGAACCCAAAAGAATAAAGTAAATGGCAATGGGATCATACTTATCAATAATTAGCTTAAATGTAAATGGGTTGAATGCCCCAACAAAAAGATGAAGATGGGCTGATTGGATACAAAAACAAGACCCCTATATATGTTGTTTACAAGAGACCCACCTCGAAACAATGGACACATACAGACAGAAAGTGAAGGGCTTGAAAAAGGTATTCCATGCAATAGAGACCAAAATAAAGCAGGAGTAGCAATACTCATACCAGATAAAATAGACTTTAAAACAAAGGCTGTGGAAAGACACAAAGAAGGACACTACATAATGATCAAAAGATCAATCCAAGAAGAATATATAACAATTATAAATATATATGCACCCAACATAGGAACACCACAATATTTAGGACAAATGTTAACAAAATGAAAGGGGAAATTATCTACTTCCCCTTTGTGTGAATAACACAATAGTGGGAAACTTTAATACCCCACTCACACCTATGGATAGATCAATTAAACAGAAAATTAACAAGGAAACACAAACTTTAAATGATTCAATAGACCAGTTAGACCTAATTGATATCTATAGGACATTTCATCACCAAACAATGAATTTCACCTTTTTATCAAGCGCACACTGAACCTTCTCTGGGATAGATCACATCCTGGGCCATAAATCTAGCCTTCGTAAATTAAAAAAATTTGAAATCATTCCAAGCATCTTTTCTGACCACAATGCAGTAAGACTAGATCTCAATTGCAGGAGAAAAACTATTAAAAATTCCAAAATATGAAGGCTGAACAACATGCTGCTGAATATCCAATAAGTCACAGAAGAAATCTTTACAAAATGAATATATGCATAGAAACGAATGAAAATGAAAACACAACAATCCAAAACCGGGGGACATTGTAAAAGCAGTGTAAGGGAAAGACTAGAGATCTCTTCAAGAAAATTAGAGATACCGAAGGAACATTTCATGCAAAGATGGGCTCAATAAAGGACAGAAATGGTATGGATCTAACAGAAGTAGAAAATATTAAGAAGAGGTGGCAAAAACACACAGAAGAACTGTACAAAAAGAGCTTCATGACCCAGATAATCACAATGGTGTGATCACTCACCTAGAGCCAGACATCCTGGAATGTGAAGTCAAGTGGGCCTTATAAACCATCACTGTGAACAAAGCTAGTGGAGGTGATGGAATTCCAGTTGAGCTATTTCAAATCCTGAAAGATGATGCTGTGAAAGTGCTGCACTCAATATGCCAGCAAATTTGGAAAACTCAGCAGTGGCCACAAGACTGGAAAAGGTCAGTTTTCATTCCAATCCCAAAGAAAGGTAATTCCAGGAACGCTCAAACTACCACACAATTGCTCTCATCTCACATGCTATCAAAATTCTCCAAGCCAGGCTTCAGCAATATGTGATCCGTGAACTTCCAGATGTTCAAGCTAGTTTTAGAAAAGGCAGAGGAACTAGAGATCCAACTGCCAACACCCTCTGGATCATCAAAAAAGCAAGAGAGTTCCAGAAAAACATATATTTCTGCTTTATTGACTATTCCAAAGCCTTTGACTGTGTGGATCATAATAAACTGGAAAATTCTGAAAGAGATGGGAATACCAGACCACCTGACCTGCCTCTTGAGAAATCTGTATACAAGTCAGGAAGCAACAGTTAGAACTGGACATGGAACAACAGACTGGTTCCAAATAGGAAAAGGAGTTCGTCAAGGCTGTATATTGTCACCCTGTTTATTTAACTTATATGCAGAGTACATCATGAGAAATGCTGGGCTAGATGAAGCACAAGTTGGAATAAAGATTGCCAGGAGAAATATCAATAACCTCAGATATGCAGATAACACCAACCTTATGGCAGAGTGAAGAGGAACTGAAGAGCCTCTTGATGAAGGTGACAGAAGAGAGTGAAAAAAAAAAAAAAAAGAAGAAGAGAGTGAAAAAGTTGGCTTAAAGCTCAACATTCAGAAAACTAAGACTATGGCATCTGGTCCCATCACTTCATGGGAAATAGATGGGGAAACAGTGAAAACAGTGTCAGACTTTATTTTTCTGGGCTCCAAAATCAAAGCAGATGGTGATGGCAGCCATGAAATTAAAAGATGCTTACTCCTTGGAAGGAAACTTATGACCAACCTAGATAGCTTATTAAAAAAGCAGAGACATTACTTTGCCAAAAAAGGTTTGTTTAGTCAAGGCTATGATTTTTCCAGTGGTCATGTATGTATGTGAGAGTTGGACTGTGAAGAAAGCTGAGTGCTGAAGAATTTATGCTTTTGAATTGTGGTGTTGGAGAAGACTCTTGAGAGTCCCTTTGTCTGCAAGGAGATCCAACCAGTCCATCCTAAATGAGACCAGTCCTGGGTGTTCATTGGTAAGACTGATGCTAAAGCTGAAACTCAAATATTTTGGCCACCTCATGAGAAGAGTTGACTCATTGGAAAAGACCATGATGCTGGGAAGGATTGGAAGCAGAAGGAGGAGCGGACGACAGAGGATGAGATGGCTGGATGGCATCAATGACTCAATGGACATGAGTTTGAGTAGACTCCGGGAATTGGTGATGGACAGGGAGGCCTGGTGTGCTGTGATTCGTGGGGTCGCAAAGAGTTGGGCACGACTGAGAGACTGAACTGAACTGAAGGGGAAGGTTCATAGCAATAAAGGCATACCTTGAGAAACAAGAAAAAAGTCAAATAAATACCCTAACTCAACACCTAAAGCAACTAGAAAAGGAAGAAATGAAGAACCACAGGGTTAGTAGAAGGAAAGAAATCTTAAAAATTAGGGCAAAAATAAATGCAAAGGAAACAAAAGAGACCAAAGCAAAAATCAACAAAGCCAAAAGCTTTGAGAGGATAAATAAAATTGACAAACCATTAGCCAGACTCATCAAGAAACAAAGGGAGAAAAATCAAATCAATAAAATTAGAAGTGAAAATGGAGAGATCACAACAGATAACACAGAAATACAAAGGATCATAAGAGACTACTGCTGCTGCTGTTGCTGCTGCTGCTAAGCCGCTTCAGTTGTGTCCAACTCTGTGCGACCACATGGACTACAGCACACCAGGCTCCTTTGTCCATGGGATTTTCCAGGCAAGAGACCTGGAGTGGGTTGCCATTGCCTTCTCCAATAAGATACTACTACCAGGAACTAAATACCAATAAAATGGACAACATGGAAGAAATAGATAAATTCTTAGAAAAATACAACTTTCCAAAATTGAACCAGGAAGAAATAGAAAATCTTAACAGACTCATCACAAGCACAGAAATTGAAACTGTAATCAGAAATCTTCCAGCAAACAAAAGCCCAGGTCCAGATGGCTTCACAGATGAATTCTACCAAGAATTTAGAGAAGAGCTAACTAACCTAACCTATCCTACTCAAAATCTTCCATAAAATTGCAGAGGAAGGTAAACTTCCAAACTCATTCTATGAAGCCACCATCACCCTAATACCAAAACCTGACAAAGATGCCACAGAAAAAGAAACCTGCAGGCCAATAGAACTGATTAACATAGATGCAAAAAGACTTAACAAAATTCTAGCAAACAGAATCCAACAACAGATTAAAAAGATCATACATCATGACCAAGTGGGCTTTATCACAGGGATGCAAGAATTCTTCAATTTCTGCAAATCAATCAATGTAATACACCATGTTATACAATAAAAAATTAACATTATTTTTATTGAAAAATGAAAACCATATGATTATCTCAATAGATTCAGAGAAAGCCTTTGACAAAATTCAATATCCATTTATGTAAAAACTCTCCAGAAAGCAGGAATAGAAGGAACATACTTCAACATATGGCAAAACAAGTACAATATTGTAAAGTAATTAACTTCCAATTAAAATAAATAAGTTTATATTTAAAAAATAAAATAGAAGCTATATATGACAAACCCACAGCAAACATTATCCTCAATGGTGAAAAATTGAAAGCATTTCCCCTAAAGTTAGGAACAAGACAAGGGTGCCCACTCTCACCACTACTATTTAACATAGTTTTGGAAGTTTTGACCACAGCAATCAGAGAGAAAAAGAAATAAAAGAATCCAAATTGGAAAAGAAGAAGTAAAACTCTCACTGTTTGCAGATGACATAATCCTCTACATAGAAAACCCTAAAGACTCTACCAGAAAATTACTAGAGCTAATCAATGAATACAGTAAAGCTGCAGGATATAAAATTAACACACAGAAATCCCTTGTATTCCTATACAATAACAATGAGAAAACAGAAAGATAAATTAAGGAATCATTTCCATTCACCATTGCAACGAAAAAAATAAAATACTTAGAAATATATCTACCTGAAGAAACAAAAGACCTATATATAGAAAACTATAAAACACTGGTGAAAGAAATCAAAGAGGACACTAGTAGATATAGAAATATATCATGTTCATGGATCAGAAGAAGAAATATAGTGAAAATGAATATACTACCCAAAGCAATCTATAGATTCAATGCAATCCCTATTAAGCTACCAATGATATTCTTCACAGTGCTAGAACAAATAAATCCACAATTTGCATGGAAATACAAACAAATCTAGAATAGCCAAAGCAGTCTTGAGAAACAAGAATGGAACTGGAGGAATCAAACTGCCTGACTTCAGGCCCTACTACAAAGCCACAGTCATCAAGACAGTATGGTACTGGAACAAAGACAGAAATATAGATCAATGGAACAAAATAGAAAGCCCAGAGGTAAATCCATGCACATATGGACACCTTATCTTTGAAAAAAGAGGCAAGAATATTCAATGGAGAAAAGACAATCTCTTTAACAAGTGGTGCTGGGAAAACTGGTCAACCACTTGTAAAAGAATGAAACTAGAACACTTTCTAACACCATACACAAAAATAAACTCAAAATGGATTAAAGATCTAAACATAAGACCAGAAACTATAAAACTCTTAGAGGAGAACATAGGCAAAACACTCTCCGACATACATCACAGCAGGATCCTCTATGACCCACCTCCCATAATATTGGAAATAGAATCAAAAATAAACAAATGGGACCTAAATAATTAAAGCTTCTGCACAACAAAGGAAACTATAAGCAAGGTGAAAAGTCAACCTTCAGAATGGGAAAAAAATAATAGTAAATGAAGCAACTGACAAAGAAATAATCTCAAAATTGTACAAGCAACTCCTGCAGCTCAATTCCAGAAAAATAAACGACCCAAACAAAAATGGGCCAAAGAACTAAATAGACATTTCTCCAAAGAAGACATACAAATGGCTAACAATCACATGAAAAATTATCAACAAAACTCATTATCAGAGAAATACAAATCAAAACCACAATGAGATACCATTTCACGCCTGTCAGAATGGCTGCTATCCAAAAGTTAACAAGTATTACAAGTATTACAAGTATTACTCAGCCATTAAAAATAATCTACTATGAGGTACCATTTCACACCAGTCAGAATGGCTGCGATCCAAAAGTCTACAAATAATAAATGCTGGAGAGGGTGTGGAGAAAAGGGAACCCTCTTACACTGTTGGTGGGAATGCAAACTAGTACAGCCACTATGGAGAACAGTGTGGAGATTCCTTAAAAAACTGGAAATAGAACTGCCATACAACCCAGCAGTCCCACAGCTGGGCATACACACTGAGGAAACCAGAATTGAAAGAAACATGTGTACCCCAATGTTCATTGCACCACTATTTATAATAGCCAGGACATGGAAGCAACCTAGATGTCCATCAGCAGACAAATGGATAAGAAAGCCGTGGTACATATACACAATGGTGTATTACTCAGCCATTAAAAAAAATACATTTGAATCAGTTCTAATGAGGTGGATGAAACTGGAGCCTATTATACAGAGTGAAGTAAGCCAGAAAGAAAAACACCAATACAGTATACTAATGCATATATATGGAATTTAGAAAGATGCTAACAATAATCCTGTGTATGAGACAGCAAAAGAGACACTGATATATAGAACAGTCTTATGGTCTCTGTTGCAGATGGAGAGGGTGGGAAGATTTGGGAGAATGGCATTGACCCATGTATATTATCATATGTGAAATGGATTGCCAGCCCAGGTTCGATGCATGGTACAGGATGCTCAGGACTGGTGCACTGGGATGACCCAGAGGGATGGTATGGTGAGGGAGGTGGGAGGGGGATCAGGATGGGGAACACATATACACCTGTCGTGGATTCATGTCAATGTTTGGCAAAACCAATACAATATTGTAAAGTAATTAACCTCCAATTAAAATAAATAAATTTGTATTAAAAAAAAAAGGCATCAAGAGAAAAGGTTCAGCTTTGTCAACAATCTGTTAGATATTTGGGCCTAGTCATGTCAGAAGGGACTAGGGCCATAGGCCCCAAGAGGTTTAAACCTATACTAAATCATCCCCTACCTATGATTTTAAGACAATTGAGAGGATTTTTGGGAATCACAAGCTACTGTTGCATTTGGATTCCAGGTTATGGGGAACTTGCCCAGCCTTTATATAAACTTATAGCTTGCCGGGAGCCGGCGAGAGACATTCAGCTCGTGACAAAGGTCATGAGGAAGGGGGCTCGGCATACGCAAAGGCGGGATCGAGCCTCGGGAGTCTCCCCGGATATTCTCGAGTATCTTCCCCCAAAAAACCAGTGTCTGCCTACTTTATTGCTTTGTGCTCTCACCTCTGACTTTACTGGGGGCTGTCCCCCACCACCATCTCGCTCTCTCTGTCAAAGAGTTAACTTACAGCTCCAATTAATAAAGTTCCTGGGCAATTAGGAGTGTTTAAATCCAAACCCCTCAGATGGCTCTCTAACTCGCCTGACAAGTTTACCCGGACTCCTACAGCTATGCATACGATTGTTTACAGTCTCCCAGCCTCCAGAGGCATGGGAAGCTTAAGATATTCAAATAGCTTAGAGCCTCTCAGAGAGTTAGAAACTGTCAGAATAAGACTAGTAAGGGATTTCATTGATGAGTCAATGTTTGTTGCCAAGTTTTCACATCCCCTGAATTGTATCCTTGAATATGTATTAATTAATAGTTGGTATGTAGAAAAAATAAGTAGTGGCCTTGGTGTTAGTAACTTTAGACCCTTAAGGTAATAAATTTTTTCCTTTGTTGTAAACCCATTACACATCCGCCCTATAAGAATGCAATTTTATCTTTGGAAGATGGCGCCAAACCTTAAAATAATTACTCTTAGAGAAAATAAGTCTTTGTTGATAAGTCCTTGTCAAGAGTCATAAAATGTTAGTAGGCCTTCTGGCCAGAAGATGATGTAAATCACCTAAACCATTTGTATAAGATAAATTTGCAGGAAAGAAACCCTGGTTTTTGATAAGAATCAAAGACTGCTGACTTTGCATCCCCTATTATCATCTATGTGTAACTTAGGGTATAAAAACCCTTGTTGAAAATAAAGCTACGGGCCTTGCTCACCAGCGCTTGGTCTCCCCATGTCATTCTTTTCACATTCTGACTGAAGTCTCCATCTGGAGCGCGGAACCCACCATGCTTACTAATTATGCCTGGGCTTCTAAGACCCACTCGAGAAGGTGTCTAGGGTGAGGTACCTTCCGCTATTCGAGAGGGTGCCTGATGCCTACGTAAGTGGTGCAAGCTTCTTGTCTTGAAGTTTTATTGGTCTCCCGCGTAAACCAAGCTACTCAGCCTCTTTTCTCCACTGAATTTTCCTACTGAGCTATCCTCATTCTATTATTCTTTATATCTCTAATTAGCATATAAATAGTTGCCTAGGCCGTCTCTCCTTCAAATACCCTGGATCAGCTGGGGCTGGTCCCCGGCAATAGCTGAAACTCAGCAGGCCCAAACTGACAAACTGGTTTGGTCTCCAGATACTCAAAAGGCTTTTAAGGTTCTTCCAACTGCTCTCCTGCAAGTTCCCACTTTGAGCTTGCCCACAGGGTCAGGATTTAATTTGTTTGTCACTTAAAGAAAAGGTATGGACTTGGGAGTTTTGACACAACCCAGAAGGCCTCACCAACAACCTATTGCTTATCTAAGCAGAGAATTAGATGTAATTTCATGCAGGTGACCCCACTGCCTAAGATTAAGTGGGGCAGTGGCTTTATTAGCACCTGAAGCTTTAAAAATAATTAATGGATGAAACCTTACTGTACTGACTTCACATGATGTAAGTGGAATCTTAAATTCTAAGGTTAATATTTGGATGACAGACAGTAGGCTTCTTAAATATCAGTCATTGTTGTTAGAAGGACCAGTAACTAAGCTTAAAGTTTGTGGAAATTTAAATCCTGCCACTTTCCTTCCTGAGAAGGAAAATAAAACACCTGATCATGATTATTCCCAGTTTCTAATTTTAAATTATGCAGCTTGGGAAGATCTAATGAATACCGCATTAGACAATCCTGACATGGAAATATTTACAGATGGCAGTTCTTTTGTTTGGGATGGAAAGCGTAAAGCAGGTTATGCTGTGGTGACTGCTGAACAGGTTTTAGAAGCAAAATCTCTCCCCCAGGGAACCAGTGTTCAGTTAGCGGAGCTTGTGGCTCTGACCCGAGCTCTTGAGTTAAGTACAGGGCAGCGGGTACATATCTACAATCATTCTAAGTATGCTTATTTGACTTTACATGCTCATGCTGCAATATGGAAAGACAGACAGTTTAAAACAGCAACAAGAGAACCTATTAAGCATTTCAGAGAGATTGAGAGACTTTTAACTGTTATATATTGTTCTAAAGAAGTAGCTGTTATGGATTGCCAAGGGCAGAGCAGGGATGGGAGTAAAGTAGCTGAAGGTAAGCAGTTGGCTGACTGTCACGCCAGCAAAGTGGGACTTTACGAAACCCCTTCACTGCAGATGCCTTTGATCTGGACAGGTCCTGTGGAACAGGAAAAACCACAATATACTGAGGAAGAATTAGAAAGATATGAGAAAAGAGAAGCAAAGATTACTGATAAAGGATGGTTACAGTCTGAGGATGGACGATTAATAATTCCTGAAAATGCTCAATGGAAAATTCTTAAGAGTTTACACCAGAGTTTTCTTTTGGGTGCAGAGAGTGCTTACCAGATGGCTTCTTGTTTGTTTTAAGGCAAAAATGTAATGAAAACTTTAAAGAACATTATGAAAAGGTGTGAGGTTTGTCAGGAAAATAACCCAAAGACTGAAAAGCTAGCAAAGTCTGGATTACAACGAAGTGGAAAGTATCCTGGAGAGGACTGGGAAATTGATTTTACTCATATGCCAAAAGCTAATGGATATTCTTGCTTACAAGTTTGGGTGTACACTTTTACTGGTTGGATTGAGGCTTTTCCCTGTTGTAGTGAACAGGCTAAGGAGGTTGTAAAGATTTTAATCCATGAAACTATCCCCAGGTTTGGGCTGCCACAGAGCCTTCAGAGTGACAATGGCTCTGCCTTTAAAGCTGCTGTAACTCAGGGGGTATCTAAAGCTCTAGTAATAGAATACCACTTACACTGTTCCTGGAGACCTCAATCCTTAGCAAAGGTTGAAAAAGCTAATGACATTATGAAAAGACATCTGCACAAATTAAGAGATGCAGGACAATTGGATTAAAGTCCTACCCATAGCTTTAATGGGGGCTCGAACTGCCCCAAAAAAGGAGGGACTGTCCCCCTTTGAATATATTTATGGAAGGCCTTTCTTACACACAGACATTGTTATAGACCCTGAAGACTTGGAATTAACTAGTTATGTAACTCAGCTCTCAACTTTTCAACAGGCATTAACAGAACTCCAGGAGGCAACTCCTGACCCAGCCTCTTAGTCAAGCAAGCCTCTATTTGAGCCAGGAACCGAGGTCCTCATAAAAACATTGGGATCTGGGGGGCCCATCCCTTGAGCCCTCTGGGAAGGCCCTTACCAGGTTATTCTTTCTTCTTCCACAGCTGTCAAAGTGAATTGATTTGTGGGTACGTCACACTCGAGTTAAGAGGTGGCACCCTGACCAGAACTAAGTGACTTCATTCTACGTCTTTACTTTCTATGCTCTGACTTTGTACTTTTCAGATGAGCCTGATATCTATGTGAGCCTACTTCTACTGACTCCACAAATCCTGAGTCTGCCCTTTGATCCTCAAGACAATGCCTTCCTGTCCTGGGCTTACTCCTATGCTGTATTCCACAATCAGTCTAACTGCTGGGTCTGCGGAGTGCTCCCCTCTTCATCAGCGGAAGGCTTCCCGTGGTAGACATCTCCACTTCAAGGAAAAGACTTTCTCCAAGTTTGTGAATACCTTCGACAGCATCATATGTGATGCCTCTTCATCCGATGACATCTACCAACCCTAAAATAGACTGGCGCAACACTTTGTACTTTAACTATGGACATAACATGACTTTTAATTTTGATTATACATTGTCTCGGTTTAATGACTATTTCGCATAAGGCAAGTAGGTCTAGATCTAATGTTTTTTTATCTGATGTTTATCAAACATGGGATGAGGTTATATGGCTAACTCCTGAAAAAGGACGTCTAATATCTACTGCCCCTATATGCTGGGAACAAACAGAGCCATCCCCAAATTTAGTCAACAACTTAATTACAATGACTGGAAACAATTGGGATTTTTGCCTCAAGAAATATGCAACGTAATCATTCCTGTGTTTTCCAACCCCAGTTCAGGTTCTCCCTTTGTCTGGCCAGGTACTAATTGGGACTGGATATCTCAGTCATGCTGGCTTGCTCCAAAAGGGACTTACTGGATATGTGGCTCTTACCTATGGGCATGACTTCCCCCTGTTGGATAGGGAGACGTACCCTAGCTCTAGCTTTTATTCATGGCTTTATATTTTCAGAGCTTCCAGAAAAGCCTGCTAATTTACCCTACCTTAAAACTCAGTGGGCAAGGTCTGTATTTCACTGGTATGATTATTTGGCTGCTGTGTTTGTTCCCTCTTTGGGAGCTACAGATATTATGCTACAAGTGGATGCTTTGACTAATTTTACTCAACAGGCATTACAAAATTCTCAGAAAGCTATGTCAGCTCTTAATGCTGAACAAGCACAAATTAGAAAGGTGGATTTACAAAACAGATTGGCTTTAGATATTCTGACAGCTGCACAAGGAGGAACTGGTTCCATTATTCATACCCAATGCTGTACATATATACCTGATATAAGCACTAATATTACTCATTTTACTAAACACATGAACAAGATGACTGGGGCTACGGATGCTCCTGAAGCCTCAATTGCCTCCCTTTGGGAGACGTTAACTAGTTCCCCATAGTGGAAAACTATCTTAATTATAATAATTCTGATTGTTTTGTTTTTGCTGTTTGCTCCCTGCATCTGTAACTGGACTTGTTTCTAGTCGCATGAAAACTTTTAAGTTACAAATGGTTGCTCAAATTCCTGCTATTGCTTCAGCTTCTTCCAACTACTACTTGGGGCCCCTGGATCAGAAATCCTCAGTATGAGGGTTAGGAGAATATGTTGCCTCACCAATTTAGGGAGAACACCCCTTGTCAGCTCAGAAGCAATTACAGAATGAGAACGATGCCCCTTTTTCCTAGGCAACATAATTCTCCTAAAAGAAAAGGGGGGAATGAGAGGGTAACAGGCAGGAAGGCCAGGGGTCTCCAAATGGAGGAAATAGGCTGCAAGTGTCAGACATTTTTCTCTCTGTTAAGCGGTAGGAGGAAACAAACTAGCGATATTTTTTTCTTCTCTATACAAATTTAAAAGGATGTTTCGGGGAGGAGCTGAGATGGCAGAGGAGTAGGACGGGGAGAACACTTTCTCCCCCACAAATTCATCAAAAGAACATTTAAACGCTGAGTAAATTTCACAAAACAACTTCTGAATGCCGGCAGAGGACATCAGGCACCCAGAAAAGCAACCCAAGTCTTCAATAGGAGGTAGGAAAAAATATAAAAGACAAAAAAAGAGACAAAAGAGGGAGCGATGGAGTTCCATCCCTGGAAGGGAGTCTTAAAAAGAGAGACGATTCCAAACACCAGGAAACCTCACTGCCGAATCTGTGCCGAGCCTTGGAAGCACAGAGGGCAACATAACAGGGAGGAAAAATAAATAAACAATTAAAACCCACAGATTACAATCCCTACAGTAACTCCCCCAGTGGAGAAGCAGCGCAGACACCTGCGCACGCCATTAGCAAGAGGGGGCTGGGCAGGGAGGCGTGGCGCAGGCTGCATCGCTTAGAGTAAGGATCTGGCCTGAATACCCCAAGCGCTATCTGAGCGAAATAATTTGGGCTAGCAAACCAGACTGTGGGATATCTACCACGTGAAAAGCCAGCCCTAACCTAAGACACCGCCAGGCCCGCACACAGAACAAAGGACTGAACAGAGATAGCCGGCTGCAGACCATCCCCCTCCGGCGACAGGAAGCCAGAGCCAGAAGGGGGCAATCGCAGTCCCAGAGAGACATTATCTATAAAACTGTAAGCAGGCTTTTTTGCTAACTAAAACTTCTTGGGGGTCTGGACGGTGAACATCCACCTGAGAAGGTGCGCCGGTTGTACACCTAGATAACGCAGCGGCCGGGAGGCAATAAGTCGCAGTAATCGTGCTCGCCAAGCACCTCATCACCTGAGCTGCTCGGACCTGGGAAGGGCACAAAACGCAGGCCCAACCAAGTCTGCGCCTCTGAGGATTACCCGAGTGCCAAAACCTGAGTGGCTTGGACCCTGGAGGTGCAAGCAGCCCTGGGCCGGCCATGGATGGTTCCTGGTGGAGCAACCTAGAGCCTGAGCAGTGTGGTCAGGGAGGCTACACGTGCCATGAGTGGGGGCAGATCCAGTGTTGCTGAGGCACTGCGAGCACACACCAGTGTTATTTGTTTGCAGCGTCCCTCCCTTCCCACAGCGCAACTGAACAAGTGAGCCTAAAAAAAAAAAAAAAAAAGTGTCCACCACCGTTCCCTTTGTGTCAGGGCAGAAAACAGACACTGAAGAGACCGGCAAACAGAAGAAGCTGTAACAGAGGGAACCGCCTTGGAAGCTACAGGCAATAGATTAAAACCCTGTGGTTAGTACCGACTATATAGGAAGGGGCCTATAGTTCTTGAGAAATATAAGTCGGACCAAAGAACTAGCCAAAAATGAACTGACCCCACAAAGCTCACAACAAAACCAGAGAAAGTCCTAGATATGTTTTTACTATTTTTACGATCAGTCTTTCTTTCTTTCTTTTTTTTTAAATTTTAAAAAAAAATTTAAGTCCTCTATTATTCCTTTAATTTTCACTTTTATAACCTACTATTATTTTGCAAAAAGAAAAAAAAAAAGAAAAAAAAGACCCTATTTTTTTAAAGCAAAGTTCATATATATATATTTTATAATTTTTGTGACCTTGTTTTTTTTTTTTTTTTTCTTATTTTCTTTAACATTGTATTTTTGAAATTCCAATCTCTACTCTAGATTTTTTTAATTTTAGCTTTTTGGTATTTGTTATCAATTTTGTACCCATATATTTTTTATTTTATAATTTTTGTGACTTTTTTTTTTCTCTCTCTTTCTTTCTCTTCTTCTTTTATATAACATTGTATATCTGAAATTCCAGACTGTACTCTACATTTTTAATTTATGCTTTTTGATATGTGTTATCAATTTTGTACCTGTATTTTCTTTATAATTTTTGTGACTTTGTTTGTTTGTTTGTTTGTTTTTTCCCTCTCTTTCTTTTTCTTCTTCCTTTTTTTTAACATTGTATTTTTGAAATCCCAAACTCTACTCTAGATTTTTAACTTTTGCTTTTTGGTATTTGTTATCAATTTTGTACCTATATTTTCTTTATAATTTTTGCGACTTTGTTTCTGTTTTTTTTTTTTCCCTCTCTCTCTCTCTTTCTTTTCCTTCTTCTTTTCTTTAACATTGTATTTTTGAAATTCCAAACTCTACTCTAGATTTTTAATTTTTGCTTTTATGTATTCATTACCAATTCTGTACCTTTAAGAACACAATCTTCAGTACCCATTTTTCACTAGGGAGCGAGATTACTGGCTTGACTGCATTCTCTCCCTTTGGACTCTACTTTTTCTCCACCAGGTCGCCTGTGCTTCCTCCCTAACCCCTCTCGACTCTACCCAACTCTGTGAATTTCTGTGTGTTCCAGAGGGTGGAGAACACTTAAGGAACTGATTACTGGCTGGATCTGTCTCCCTCCTTTTCATTTCCCCCTTTTATCCTCCTGGCCACCTCTGTCTCCTTCCTCCTTCTTCTCTTCTGTGTATAACTCCGTGAACATCTCTGAGCGGTCCGGTTGTGGAGTGCACATAAGGAAGTGATTACTGGCTAGCCCACTCTCTCCTCTATTGATTCCACCTCATCTCATTCAGGTCACCTCTAACTCCCTCCTCCCTGTTCTCTTCTCCATGTAACTCTGTGAACCTCTCTGGGTGACCATCACGGTGGAGAAACTTTTCATCTTTAACGTAGATGTTTTATCAATGGTGCTGTATAGAAGGATAAGTTTTGAAACTACTGTAATAATAAGACTGATAACTGGAAGCAGGAGGCTGAAGTCCAAACCCTGACTCCAGGGAACTCCTGACTCCAGGGATCATTTATTGACAGGAGCTCATCAAATGCCTCCATACCTACACTGAAACCAAGCACCACACAAGAGCCAACAAGTTCCAGGGCAAGACATACCAAGCAAATTCTTCAGAAACACAGGAACACAGCCCTGAGCTCCAAGATACAGGCTGCCCAAAGTCACCCCAAAACCATAGACATCTCATAACTCATTACTGGACACTTCATTGCACTCCAGAGACAGGAAATCCAGCTACACCCACCAGAACACACACAAGCTTCCCTAATCAAGAAACCTTGACAAGCCACCTGTACAAACCCACACACAGCGAGGAAACGCCACAATAAAGAGAACTCCACAAACTGCCAGAATACAGAAAGGACACCCCAAACTCAGCAATTTAAACAAGATGAAGAAACAGAGGAACACACAGCAGATAAAGGAACAGGATAAATGCCCACCAAACCAAACAAAAGAGGAAGAGATAGGGAATCTACCTGATAAAGAATTCCAAATAATGATAGTGAAATTGATCCAAAATCTTGAAATCAAAATGGAATCACAGATAAATAGCCTGGAGACAAGGACTGAGAAGCTGCAAGAAAGGTTTAACAAGGACCTAGAAGAAATAAAACAGAGTCAATATATAATGAATAATGCAATAAATGAATCAAAAACACTCTGGTGGCAACAAATAGTAGAATAACAGAGGCAGAAGATAGGATTAGTGAATTAGAAGATAGAATGGTAGAAAATAATGAATCAGAGAGGAAAAAAGAAAAATGAATTAAAAGAAATGAGGACAATCTCAGAGACCTCCAGGACAATATTAAACGCTACAACATTTGAATCATAGGGGTCCCAGAAGAAGAAGACAAAAAGAAAGACCGTGAGAAAATACTTGAGGAGATAATAGTTAAGAACTTCCCTAAAATGGGGAAGGAAATAATAACTCAATTCCAAGAAACCCAGAGAGTCCCAAACAGGACAAACCCAAGGCAAAACACCCCAAGACACATATTAATCAAATTAACAAAGATCAAACACAAAGAACAAATATTAAAAGCAGCAAGAGACAAACAACACATAACACACAAGGGAATTCCCATAAGGATAACAGCTGATCTGTCAATAGAAACTCTTCAAGCCAGGATGGAATGACAAGACATACTTAAAGTGATGAAAGAAAATAACCTACAGCCCAGATTATTGTACCCAGAAAGGATCTCATTCAAATACGAAGGAGAAGTCAAAAGCTTTACAGACAAGCAAAACCTGAGAGAATTCAGCACCACCAAACCAGCTCTCCAACAAATACTAAAGGATATTCTCTAGACAGCAAACAAAAAAAACGGTGTATAAATTCGAACTCAAAACAATAAAGTAAATGACAACGGGATCATACTTATCACTAATTACCTTAAACGTAAATGGGTTAAATGCCCTAATCAAAAGACAAAGACTGGCTTAATGGATAGAAAAACAAGACCCCTACATATGCTGTCTACAAGAGACCCACCTCAAAACAGGGGACACATACAGACTGAAAGTGAAGGGCTGGAAAAAGATTTTCCATGCAAATAGGGACCAAAAAAATAGCAGGAGTAGAAATACTCAGATAAAATAGACTTTAAAACAAAGGCTGTGAAAAGAGACAAAGATGGTCACTACATAATGATCAAAGGATCAATCCAAGAAGAAGATATAACAATTATAAATATATATGCACCCAACACGGGAGCACCACAATATGTAAGACAAATGCTAACAACTATGAAAGGAGAAATTAACAATAACACAATAATAGTGGGAGAATTTAATACCCCATTCACACCTATGGATAGATCAATTATACAGAAAATTAACAAGGAAACACAAACTTTAAATATTACAATAGACCAGTTAGACCTAATTGATATCTATAGGGCATTTCATCCCAAAACAATGAATTTCACCTTTTTCTCAAGCGCACATGGAACCTTCTCCAGGATCGATTACATCTTGGGCCATAAATCTAGGCTTGGTAAATTCAAAACAATTGAAATCATTCCAAGCATCTTTTCTGACCACAATGCAATAAGTTTAGATCTCAATTACAGGAGAAAAACTATTAAAAATTCCAATATATGGAGGCTGAACAACACGCTGCTGAATAACCAACAAATCACAGAAGAAATCAAGAAAGAAATCAAAATTTGCATAGAAACGAATGAAAATGAAAACACAACAACCCAAAACCTGTGGGACACTGTAAAACCAGTGCTAAGGGGAAAGTTCATAGGAATACAGGCATACCTCAAGAAACAAGAAAAAAGTCAAATAAATAACCCAACTCTACACCTAAAGCAACTAGAAAAGGAAGAAATGAAGAACCACAGGGTTAGAAGAAGGAAAGAAATCTTAAAAATTAGGGCAGAAATAAATGTAAAAGAAACAAAAGAGACCATAGCAAAATTCAACAAAGCCAAAAGCTGGTTCTTTGAAAGGATAAATAAAATTGACAAACCATTAGCCAAACTTATCAAGAAACAAAGGGAGAGAAATCAAATCAATAAAAATAGAAATGAAAATGGAGAGATCACAATAGACAACAAGAAATACAAAGGATCATAAGAGACTATTATCAACAATTATATGCCAATAAAATGGACAACGTGGAAGAAATGGACAAATTCTTAGAAAAGTACAACTTTCCAAAACTCGACCAGGAAGAAATAGAAAATCTTAACAGACCCATCACAAGCACGGAAATTGAAACTGTAATCAGAAATCTTCCAGCAAACAAAAGCCCAGGTCCAGACGGCTTCACAGCTGAATCCTACCAAAAATTTAGAGAAGAGCTAATACCTATTCTACTCAAACTCTTCCAGAAAATTGCAGAGGAAGGTAAACTTCCAAACTCATTCTATGAGGCCACCATCACCCTAATACCAAAACCTAACAAAGATCCCACAAAAAAAGAAAACTACAGGCCAATATCACTGATGAACATAGATGCAAAAATCATTAACAAAATTTTAGCAATCAGAATCCAACAACACATTAAAAAGATCATACACCATGACCAAGTGGGCTTTATCCCAGGGATGCAAAGATTCTTCAATATCCGCAAATCAATCAATGTAATACACCACATTAAGAAATTGAAAAATAAAAAACAAATGATTATCTCAATAGATGCAGAGAAAGCCTTTGACAAATTCAACATCCATTTATGATACAAACTCTCCAGAAAGCAGGAACAGAAGGAACATACCTCAACATAATAAAAGCTATATATGACAAACCCACAGCAAACATTATCCTCAGTGATGAAAAATTGAAAGCATTTCCTCTAAAGTCAGGAACAAGACAAGGGTGCCCACGTTCACCATTACTATTCAACATAGTTTTGGAAGTTTTGGCCACGGCAATCAGAGCAGAAAAAGAAATCGAAGGAATCCAAATTGGAAAAGAACAAGGAAACCTCTCACTGTTTGTAGATGACATGATCCCCTACATAGAAAATCTTAAAGACTCCACCAGAAAAATACTAGAGCTAATCAATGATTATAGTAAAGTTGCAGGATATAAAATCAACACACAGAAATCTCTTGCATTCCTATACACTAATAATGAGAAAACAGAAAGAGAAATTAAGGAAATAATTCCATTCACCATTGCAAAGGAAAAAAAATAAAATACTTAGGAATATATGTACCTAAAGAAACTAAAAACCTATATATAGAAAATTATAAAACCCTGGTGAAAGAAATCAAAGAGGACACTAATAGATGGAGAAATATACCATGTTCATGGATTGGAAGAATCAATATAGTGAAAATGAGTATACTACCTAAAGCAATTTATAGATTCAGTGCAATCCCTATCAAGCTACCAACAGTATTCTTCACAGAGCTAGAACAAATAATTTCACAATTTGTATGGAAATACAAAAAACCTCGAATTGCCAAAGCGATCTTGAGAAAGAAGAATGGAACTGGAGGAATCAACCTACCTGACTTCAGGCTCTACTACAAAGCCACAATTCTCAAGACAGTATGGTACTGGAACAAAGACAGAAATATAGATCAATAGAACAAAATAGAAAGCCCAGAGATAAATCCACGCACATATGGACACCTTATCTTTAACAAAGGAGGCAGGAATATACAATGGAGAAAAGACAATCTCTTTAACAAGTGGTGCTGGGAAAACTGGTCAACCACTTGTAAAAGAATGAAACTAGAACACTTTCTAACACCATACACAAAAATAAACTCAAAATGGATTAAAGATCTAAACGTAAGACCAGAAACTATAAAACTCCTAGAGGAGAACATAGGCAAAACACTCTCTGATATACATCACATCAGAATCCTCTATGACCCATCTCCCAGAATATTGGAAACAAAAACAAAAATAAACAAATGGGACCTAATTAAACTTAAAAGCTTCTGTACAACAATGGAAACTATAAGCCAGGTGAAAAGACAGCCTTCAGAATGGGAGAAAATAATAGCAAATGAAGCAACTGACAAACAACTAATCTCAAAAATATACAAGCAACTCCTACAGCTCAATTCCAGAAAAATAAATGACCCAATCAAAAAATGGGCCAAAGAACTAAATAGACATTTCTCCAAAGAAGACATACAGATGGCTAACAAACACATGAAAAGGTGCTCAACTTCACTCATTATCAGAGAAATGCAAATCAAAACCACTATGAGGTACCATTTCACACCAGTCAGAATGGCTGCCATCCAAAAGTCTACAAGCAATAAATGCTGGAGAGGGTGTGGAGAAAAGGGAACCCACTTACACTGTTGGTGGGAAGGCAAACTAGTACAGCCACTCTGGAGAACAGTGTGGAGATTCCTTAAAAAACTGGAAATAGAACTGCCTTATGATCCAGCAATCCCACTGCTCGGCATACACACTGAGGAAACCAGAACTGAAAGAGACACGTGTACCCCAATGTTCATCACAGCACTGTTTATAATAGCCAGGACACGGAAGCCACCTAGATGTCCATCAGCAGATGAATGGATAAGAAAGCTATGGTACATATACACAATGGAGTATTACTCAGCCATTAAAAAGAATACATTTGAATCAGTTCTAATGAGGTGGATGAAACTGGAGCCTATTATACAGAGTGAAGTAAGCCAGAAAGAAAAACACCAATTCAGTATACTAACGCATATATATATGGAATTTAGAAAGATGGTAACAATAACCCTTTATACAAGACAGCAAAAGAGACACTGATGTATAGAACAGTCTTTTGGACTCTATGGGAGAGGGAGATGGTAGGATGATTTGGGAGAATGGTATTGAAATACGTATAATATCATATATGGAATGAGTCACCAGTCCAGGTTCAATGCACGATACTGGATGCTTGGGGCTGGTGCACTGGAACAACCCAGATGGATGGTATGGGGAGGGAGGAGGGAGGAGGGTTCAGGATGGGGAACACATGTATACCTGTGATGGATTCATTTTGATATTTGGCAAAACTAATACAATTATGTGAAGTTTAAAAATAAAATATAATTAAAAATAAATAAATAAAATAAAAGGAGGTTTCTCTTAAAACACTGTGTTGCCAGAATGACACCTGGTTTCACCTGAAATTAACTATTCTCAAACCTTGAGTTAACCAATGCATTTTTCTTATGAAAATGTTTGTCTTAAGCTATGTTAATATACCATGCATTTACCCCAAACTCTGTCTTCAAGTCAGTTCAGCCTAATGCCTCAGAACCGACTTGACAAATCCGTATGTTAGACGTTGTTCCCCTAAACTACGTAAACAAAACTGTGTGGTAATCTGCCTTTCTACAAGATTCAAGTCAATCGTTTTATGGCCCAGGATGACCTGTCTGGTGCCAAGATTATCCCAAAATACATCTTATGGATGAGGGGCCTGATGCCATTCTGAGATTTTATCCATTCCTTTCTTTCATTAACAAACTGCTAGTGACTATATAACATCCAACTGAAGACTAGCAGGGGGTACTCTTTCTGCCCCCTTCTAATGCCTATGTCAGAAGATTTCTTTATCTCCTTTATACTTTAATAAAACTTTATTACACAAAAGCTCTGAGCGATCAAGCCTCGTCTCTGGCCCAGGATTGAATTCTTCTCCTCTGGAGGCCAAGAATCTCGGTGTCTTTTCATAGTTCAGCAACAACCTTTCAGTTCCCTAGTGCCACTTCTGTGCTCCCTTTTTGATGTCTTTTACAAAGGGAGACTGAAACCTCAGTGGGCAGATGAACTGCCTCTAAGAGCCTAAGGATTTGATCACCATATTTGATTGTGGTCCCTCGTGTGGTCAAGTGGCCTCTTTCTTTCCAAATAGCAGCATGTGCATGTAGCACCAGAAAGGCATACTCGGAGTCAGTGCAAGTGGCTACTCTTTTTCCTTTTCCCAGCTCTAAAGTTCAAATAAGAGCTATAAGATCAGCTAATTGGACTAAAGTAGCTGCTGGCAAAGGTTTAGCCTCTATGGTCTCAAAACTGGAGACTACTGCTTATCCAGCTCTTCTTTTTCCATCCAAGACAAAGCTCCTTCCATCAGTGTACCTGATTTCCTCAGAATTGGTCAGAGGATCTTCTGAAAATCCCTCTCGGTATTTTTTTTTTTTTTCCTCTCCCAGTGGTCCAAGGTTTCCTGGAAAGAGTGAAAGGGAAGAGAGCCCTTGGGGGTAGGCAGGAGGGTGCCTGGGTCAAGAACCTCACAAAGGGATATAGTCAGGTCTGGATTTTCTATCAGCACTACTTGATATCTGAGAATCCTTTGATCTGACATCCATAAATGGCTTGTACCATTCAGGAGTTGTTTCACTTTGTGACTGGTAAAAATAGTTAGTTTGGCCCCAAGAGAGAGTTTTAAAGCATCTTCTATCAAGGCTGCAATAGCTGCAAGATTTCGAAGGCAGGGAGCGATCTCTGTAATAAGGGAGTAGGACACTCAGGGACTACCAGAAACTGGTGAGAAAATATTGGCCCATCCCAGGAACAAAGTGCTCAGGTGAGTCTTTTTGTTAATTGTTTTTCCTGTAGCACCCAAAATGGTACAGGTTTGGTGGGAGAAGGCTCTGGAGTAGGAGGTCAGGACAGAGTAGGTAGCCCCTGTGTCAACCAAGAAATCCTTGGACCTACCTGCCACATCCATTTGCACCCTTGGCTCCAGCCCCTGATGATTATCTGTGACAGGCAGGCTGGCTGGAGCAGGCTACATCAGTTCTGTTTAACTGTCATGAGGGAAGGCTTGGCACTTGACCTCAAGGCTCTTGGGTCCTGAGGGCAGAGTGCCGCCCAGTATCCCAGTTGATGGAATGAGTAGCAAGCCATTTTAGGAGACTTGTCATGGTTTGGACACTCTTTGCCAATGTCCCACTTGTCTAAAGATTAGGCATTTGCCTCATGCCTCGTTGTTTAAAGACTCAGGGTTTGCCGTAGCACTTCCCTGGAGAGCGGCCAGCATCTGGGCATGCCTTGTCTCTTTCCTTTTCTCCCTTTCCTGGGCCTTGGCCTCCCTCTCCTGTTCTCCTTTATAAAAGGTATTGGTTGCTATTTGGACCATCTCATCTAACAAAGCAAAGGGCCCTGCTGCTGTAGCTGTTGTAACTTTATCCTGATGTTTGATGCACATTGGAATAGGAATTCGTCCTTTAGAATCACCTGTCCCTCATAAGAGTCTAAGCCCAGATTGGTAAACTTTTGGAGGGCCTCTTTTAGCCTTTCCAGAAAGGCCATGGGGTTCTCGTTGGGCTCCTGAGTTATTGCTGAGACTGAGCATAGTCCCACAGCTAATAGGCTTCCTTCTATTTCCATGGGTGGACTTTCTTAAGGGTGACTCTTTCTGAAGCTTATCCTACCCAGTACTGTTGCATCCTGAGAGCCAGGTTTCCCCAGTCTGGGTGCAGATTCCCAGGCAGGTTGAGGCATAACAGCCTCCAGTTGATCAAATCCCCAGACAGGTTGAGGCATGCCAGCCTCCTGAGGATTGGGTCTCTGGGAAGATCAAGGGATATCAGCCTCCTGGGACCCCCTGGACTGGTGGATCCCCAAGCAGGTTGAGGCGTAACAACCTTCCGAGGGCCAGATCCCTAAACAGGTCGAGGCAAGTCGACATCCTGTGACCTTGGGCTGCAGTTGGGCATCCCCAAGGTCTCCAGTGTGACCAGTGCTGGGAAGAATTAAGGGGTTGTAATCTTAACTCATTGCCAGTTTGTCGACCGTGCATGGGAATAGATACCATGATGTAAAGCAATCCAAGCCTGTGCCCTGAGACTGGGAACCTAGTAAAACAGCCATAAGCCTTATCTTCTTATTGTTCTGAGGGAATGTAAGTCATTGATTTCCTCCCCTACTCCTCCATAAGAGCAGTTTAGGGTGTTTCCAATGGTAAACATTTCACTGTCATAGACGCACTTTAGGTAATAGCAGATGTAATGACAAAGGAGTGGGTTATCTGGTCCCGTTAAAGGCATCAAGAGTATTTTAATAATAAGTGGGGTGAAGCAATATTGCCTACAAGGGGCAGGGTCCTGGTTGTAGGAATTAGTAAGTGGCTTAAGAACAAATTGATTAGAGGCAACAAACCAGATATTCCATAAAAGTGGAGTGGAGATTTGATCCAGGTGTATGTTTGTAACTTTAGAAGTGTGGTAAGAGTTTGGGCCTAAATGGCCTGCAGGGCTAACTCCCAAAGTGGCAAACATTATCCCTGGAAGCCCAATTTCCCTTGAAGGGATGCCAACTGATGGACTTCTAGCAGGCATTGTGTGTCCATCACCCACCCTAGTGGGTCCACTGAGAAATGCTATTGTTACACATGTTGCAGGAAACATGAAAGATGAAGGCCTGAATACCTAGAGGGATTGGATATTATACAGTATTTCCCTCCCAAGGGCCAGTTATTTTCTGGTTGTCCCTGCAGAAGATTGTAGAGGCAACATTATGGGCCCAGATGGGGCTCAGGAAAAGAACATGAAACACGAGGGAATGGGGCAGGGGACAACTTCTGAAAAAATTACATACCCCAAGAGCATAACATAAACTGATTAAAATCAAATGGGTCCAAGATGACAAGTCACATTCAACTAAACCTTGATCCCCAATCCACAAGCTAAACAACATAACCAGAGGTGCCATGACAGTTCCAAGGCACTGTCAAAAGACTGAGGAGTGGGTGGTTCCCCAATTGTTAGAATGATCCTCACATTCATTAGCATATGAAATCACCCAGCTCACAAAAACTAAACACACCACATTCCATGGCCACCTCACTCTCCTCTGTGATGGCCCACACCCTGTGGAATGTCCTTTTCTCTGAATCCGAACAAATCCACCTCTTACCTATCACTGTGTCTCTCACTGAATTTTTGCAATGAGATATCAGAGCCTGAGCTTCATTAGGTTCTGAAGCCAATTACCATGGGTTTTGGCAGGGCTCAAGTCCTGGGAGAGAAATGTTGAAGGACGGGAGGAAAAAGCAGTGGGAAAAATGTGCCAAGGAGTCCCTCTCATAACCTGTTGGAAAACCTGTTAAATACCTGACTGTGCTCATAGTTTTCATTGGCCTGATTCTTGGCACAAAGATTAAGGATAGAAGAACCCCCACGTGCTTGGGCAACAGCTACTAGGGAACCACAGATAGTGGAGCCTTCAGGACACCCTGGGGCACTGCTGCTCACCTATTCGCAGGGGATTTGAGAAAACAAGAAACAAGAGATTGTAAAGGAATTAAGATTTTTTTAGCCATATGTCCTTCCAGCCATAGGGGTGAGGCCTTTCCACCCCAACCAGAGGTCTTCTAGAATCTGAGACTGAGCCACGTGAGCTTTCTGCTGAGTTTGCTTTGACTATTCTGGTTTCCAGCACGCAGGGCTTCTTGTCACTTCCAGTGTGGTGGGTTTTCTTCACGTTCAGCTTCCACTGCATGAGCTTTCATGGAGTTGGGCTTCTGCTGTTCTTGGCTTCTGCCTCATGGGGCTGGAGCTAAGGTTGTTTCAGCCAGATTAAAGCCAAGAAATGGCACCAGAGATGTTCGGGGAGTGTGTAATTTCCTCGCTTCTGTCTTGCTGCAGCAAAAATTTGAAGCAACAGACGGACCAGTGTTATAGCTTAGTTTTATTAGGAAAAACAAAGGATAGTACACCCTCGAGGAGTGAGGGCGGGCAGACCCAAAAGACTAAGAGAAGAGATGTCCCAATCTTTCTAGGCTTCCTCCTTTTATACATTTGTCTCCACCCCACTGAGCCTGCCCTGCCCTGTGTAAATTGGGCTAGCCAGGAGGGCTGTTTATTTTACCTGAGGTCTTCACTCTGGTCCTCGGACCTTCCTTTGTTCTATTTTCATGGGCTTTTCCCTTCTTTGTATTATAGCCACCACCATATTGAACTCCTTTTTCCTATTCTAACTACCTAACATGATAAATTAAACTCTAAAGTTCCAGAGCATGCACCACATAAAATTCTGTTCAGTTCAAAATCTTGTCACTGAAAAATAATCTTTTAGCTGACAGACACGTTCTTTGAGGAACTAAAAGCCACTTTCCTTTCTCTTGCAAATCTCTACAAACCAGAATGTAAATATTGCAGGGAAGAGCGAATTCTGACTTCAGGTCAGATCCTTTACTTTAATATTTGCTTCCCTTTGCTTTTGTTCACTAAAAGGGTACTGTTTATACACAATGGCCTGCCTCGAGGAACCCTGCTCCTCTGCCTGAATATTAACTCAAAGTGCCTTCAGGACTCTGTTCACCTGTGGATGGCTAGAGGAAAGAAGAAATTAACTTATCCCCTCTAAGGCTTGTCATTTTAGGAGATATTTTCAAGATTATTTGACTTTTTACTTTGCTTCCTCACTTCCCCCCACCATCTTTATTCTATAAAAACAAAACCTGGCATCCAGCTCCCATAAAACGGTTATTTTGAGACATTAATCTGTCATCTTGATCTCAACACCTCCTCTCTCAGATTTATTGGCAGCAAGTAGAGTGAGATTGGACTCAATAACATAGGTACACTCCACAAGGACCTGAGACTGAGCCTAATTAGCTCATTCAGCAAGACCTGAAACCTATGGAAAAGGGGGCAGTTTTAACATTGAAACTGTTAGGAATACTCCCTCAGCCAAACCTCACAAACAGTAAAGCCTTGGTCATCTAAGCAAGCAATTTTAATTTGTCTTCCAATTGTTTGTAAACTAGTAAGTTTACCCCATGCACTATATCGTTCATGCAGTTCTCAAGGCCAGAATACTGGAGTGGGTAGCCTTTCCCTACTCCATGGGCTCTTCCCAACTCAAGGATCAAACCCAGGTCTCCCACATTGCAGGTGGATTCTTTGCAAGGTGAGCCACAAGGGAAGCCCAAGAACACGGGAGTGGTTAGCCTATCCCTTCTCCAGTGGATCGTCCAGACCCAGGAATCAAACTGGGGTCTCCTGCATTGCAGGTGGATTATTTAACCACTGAGCTATCAGGGAAGTGGCTTCCCAGGTGGCTCAGTGGTTAAAGAATCCACCCGGAAATGCAGGAGATGTGGGATCAATCACTGACTCGGCTTGGGAAGGTCCCTTGGAGAAGGAAATGGCAACCCACTCTAGTATTCTTGCCTGGAGAATCCCACTGACAGAAGAGCCTGATGGGTTGCAGTCCACAGGGTCACAAAGAGTTAGATGCGATTTAGCGACTAAAAAAGCAGGTGACTTGAAGCAGTTGATCAGATACATAGTTTTGTGTTCGATCAATGATTGTAATAGTGCAACTCTGCTGCTGCTGCTGCTAAGTCGCTTCAGTCGTGTCCGACTCTGTGCGACCCCAGAGATGGCAGCCCACCAGGCTCCCCCATCCCTGGGATTCTCCAGGCAAGAACACTGGAGTGGGTTGCCATTTCCTTCTCCAATGTATGAAAGTGAAAAGTGAAAGTGAAGTCGCTCAGTCGTGTCCAACTTCTAGCGACCTATGGACTGCAGCCCACCAGGCCCCTCCGTCCATGGGATTTTCCAGGCAAGAGTACTGGAGTGGGTTGCCATTACAAAGGAAAACATTTCCTGGATCATAATAGATTAGTAAGACAGAATCTGGAGAATCTTTTTAATTTACCAACAGGACCTGGAGAAGAGGAGAAGAAGAGAACTAGAAATATCTTGTGTTCTAATCAAAGCACACACCTTACTCAGTTCATAACTTTGGATCAATCACCTAAGGCCAAAAATTAAGAAGGAGGATCATAACTGCAGAGTCTTCATAGGGTGGGCTTTTACAAGAAATAAATGAGACAATACAAGATTCTAACCCCAGTCCACAGTGTATTAAATTATCTAAATTTATCTCATATAATTACCAAAAGTTTTAAAAAATATAAGCATGTAACTCCTAATTGATAGGCCAAAAGCATTATGAAGCCAAAGTTTATTTTACCCATGGTTTTAATGCAAAGGAACACAGCTCGCTAAATTATTGAAGAATAAATAGTAAGTTTCTGGTGATATCAGGAACTGTGTTCCCATCACAAGTCAATATTTTTGAGACCCATGTGAACTAGTCCAGACAGGCTCTCAGCCTTAGATTTGGAGAAAACTTGGACTCAGGGTTGTGGAAAGTTAAAACGTTAGACTTCTGAAAGCCAGAAGAGTTCATGGAGTAGTAAAAAGAACTGGATTTACCTCACTTTTAACTTGGTCTCTTGAGAACACAAATCAGCAGGAAAACTTTCCAGTTTATTCAAACAAGTTCCCTTGGGGAAATACGCTCAGAGCTTGGAGTAACAGTGGAAAATTTATTAATGAGCAGATACAGTGAGCTGATACAGTTAACATACAGAGCTGTAAATATCACCACAGCTACAGTATCTGAGCGTGTTCAGCCTTAAGCTGGAGAAGGTATGGTTTTTGCACTTGAATTCCTAAGTCTGTCTCAGGAACCCAAGCTTCATTCCTTTCTTCTTTCTTGTCTGAAGACAAAGCTTCAGTCCCCACCATCCAGGGAGGCACCGGTTTCCACACAGAGACCTTCACCTCAGACTTCCCCTCCAGGTGAGTCTAAGCTCCATAGACCCTGCTGGAGAAAGTCAGAGGGAATGAAACCCAAGAACATTTACCTGAAGTCACCTGAAAACCCAAACAGCTGACCCAGAGCTGAGAGATCTCCATGTTTATTTGCTTGATTAACTAATTTATAATCAATTTATTTATAATGTTAAATAGAGAAATATCTATTGGATTCATCAATTCAAGATTTATTGTTGCCAGTTAAGTTTGGGAATGAAAATTTAGTTGAATAAGACTCAAGAAGGGAGGCATAGTGTTGTCAGTAAAATTTTATAATTTCCAAGAGATTTGCAGTTTAGGGAAGTAGGAAAATAGCCTAGCAGACATGGAGAGATCTGCAGTGAAGTGCCGACATTTTATTAATTTACTTTTAATATTTAAGATAAGGTACGTTTGAGAAGGCTCTATATTCATTAGGAAGATCCAGATCAATGGACTTATCTCCTGCCTTGTAACTACAGTTCTTGAAATAGACTTCTCATAGAATCTTCTCTCACACAGAATATTCACCTGAATATATTGCATTTAACTGTATCTCTTTTATGTTTCGGGTTTTTTTGTGTGTAATTTTTACAATGTTGTGTTTTCTGCCATACAACAATGCAAACCAGCCATAATTATCCATACATCCCCTCCCTCCCAAGCCTCCCATTTGACCCAGCAATCCCAATTGGACATATACCCTGAGAAAACCATAATGGAAAAAGACGCATGTACTCCAGTGTTCATAACAGCACTATTTACAATAGGCAGGACATGGAAGCAACCTAGATGTCCAATAACAGATGAATAGATAAAGAAGATACAGTACATATATACAGTGACATATTCCTCAGCCATTAAAAAGAATGAAATGCTACATTTAATATGCAAACAGTCATATGGTAAAGGGCCTTACTTCACAATTATTTCAGTACTTGGGAGGCTGAATATATTTGGGGATTTTTGTTTATTTTATTTTCTGTACTGAAAATTGTTTCTGCATGTTCTTTGTTTTACATACTGGTACTTGAGTGCTGTTATTTTTTCTGTGGTTTTTTTTTTTTTTCCTTCTTTTTCTGCTGTATAATTTCCTTTATAATTTATTTCATCTAAAGCTGTGAGATAAAAGCCCAAGAACTGTATTCCAGCCTGCAGAAGAAGGGGAGAATGAAATGTATTTTAAATACCTTGAGGAATCTTCTTGCTAAAATAGAAATGCATGCAACTTCTCTCTTCCCACTCTTTCCCTCCCTATCACAGGTGTATCAGACACCATTTCACCCTAAACTGCTGTAAGCTGCAACCAGTTCCCTGGTCTGAATTCCCTACTCCAGTCTCTCTTTTTTATGTTTTATGCATTCTTTCAAACAATTATAATTTTTGAAAGACTTTGCTAATTTCCATTTAATCCTTGTATGTATGTGCAATGTATTTGTTGGGTTGTGTGCATGTTCATAAATTGTGAGTGGTCAAATCTATCAGTTAGTCATATTTTGTCTTTCCTCCCACTGCTCTTTAAACACAGAAAGTTCTACATTTGCAGTGGTAAAAAAAAAAAAAAAAAAAAAAAAAAACCTTTAGATTAATTGCTTCTTTTTTTTACTTTTATTCTCTTTTTTAGTTTTAGTTGAAGGATAATTCCTTTACAATATTGCGTTGGGTTCTGCCACACATCAACACAGATCAGCCATAGGTATACATATGTCTTCCCTCTCTTGAACCTCCCTCCCACCTCCCACCCCATCACAACCCTCTAGGTTGTCACAAAGCACCAGCTGTGGGTTCCCTGCACCATACAGCAAATACTCACTGGTGATCTATATTACATACGGTAATGTATATGTTTCCGTTGTTTGTTATTCACTTATTTTTCCTTACTGCTACCTTTTGTCTTCAGCAGATCTATTTTTAAAATATTAATCAAGTGCTTCCATCTTGTGGAACATATTCTTTTGCATTCAACGAAGATCACATATCTTTCTCATAAGGATCTTTAAGTACATATATATATATATATATATATTTATTTATTTATTTATTTATATATTTATATTTATACTGACTGAAATTATAATTTTAGTTACTGTTTCCCCTGTGTGTGTGTGTGTTAGTCACTCAGCCATGTCCAATTCTTTGCAACCCCATGGACTGTACCCCACCAGGCTCCTCTGTCCATGAAATTCTCCAGGCAAGAATACTGGAGTGGGTTGCCACTTCCTTCTCTAGGGGATCTTCCAAGCCAGGGATCGAACCTGAGTCTTGTGCAATGCAGGCAGAATCTTTACCGTCTGAGCCATAGGAAAGCCCACTGTTTCCCATACTATTTTTTTAAATTGTATTTCATTCACTTCTCCATTTCAATTATATACAAAACCAGTATTAGTGTGACCATGGTTATTTTATATTTTTCTTTCATAATTTCATCTTAATTTTTAGTTCAATTTTGTTTAGCCAACTTGTTTCCAATGCACTATAATTTAAACAGGTTTTATTTCTGGTGCTATTCTTTTTATTTTATAAATTTCATTTTCTAAAAATGTGTTTCTTTGTATATGCATACACTGATGAAACCACAGAGTGAACAAAGCAGATGAGGTCCTGCCCATCTGTTTCTCACATTTTAATGCAGGAAGAAGCTGTGGTCCCTTGAGTCTGAACACCTTGCTGCTGTTCTCTCTGGGACCTGTCTCTTCTGCTGAACTCTTTATTCATATTGCTTTTCCCTCTGCAGGAACTTGTCTTTTAAAAAACAAACAAACAAAAAATAAACTATTCCTCAATTACTGCAATTGATTAGAAACATTTTGGATTATATCCTAGAGCTGCTGCTGCTGCTGCTGCTAAGTAGCTTCAGTCGTGTCCTACTCTGTGCGATGGCATACCTTTTACATGTGATCCAGCATGCATGCACATTTAAGCAAAAAGTACACATGTTTCATATGCCAACAAACACACACAGAGCTGAACAAAGTAAACCAAAATACCTTTACTATATTCTAGGCATTCTGAATTTCTCACTAACAGTGTAGAGTAAATGGCTACTAGAGGGAAAACAATGTGGAATAGGCATTCCTATTCTGAGATGGCACCAGGGATCTTTCAAAATGGAAATTCCATACAAAAATTATGGATATGGATTTTTGAGTGCAAAATATAAATCGTAGAATTTCAACTGTGTCTGCAGTGCCAATCTTTGAGAAAATTAGCTGTAGTATTTTGTCTTTTGTGCCTGTCAAATTCACCACATGGAACCAGGGAATGAGACACAAATTTCAGAATTTCTTCTTCTGGGATTATCAAAGAAAATAGAACTGCAGACCCTCATATTTGGGCTTTTCCTCTCCATGTACCTGATCACTGTGATTGGAAACCTGCTCCTCATCCTGGCCGTCAGCGCAGACCCACACCTCCACACCCCCATGTACTTCTTCCTCTCCAACCTCTCCTTTGTAGACGTCTGCTTCACTTCCACCACCATCCCAAAGATGCTGAAGAATATACGGACCAAGAACAAAGCAATAACCTATGAAGGCTGCATCACCCAGATACACTTTTTCCTGCTCTTTGCCACAATGGAAATCTTCCTCCTGACCGTGATGGCCTATGACCGCTTTGTGGCCATCTGTCATCCTCTGCGCTACACAATCATCATGAATCCCTGGGTCTGTGGACTCCTGGCTCTGATGTCCTGGATGATGAGTGCCCTGAATTCCTTGTTACAAAGCTTAATGGTGTTGTGGCTGTCCTTCTGTACAGACTTGGAAATCCCCCACTTTTTCTGTGAGATTACTCAAGTAGTCCAACTTGCCTGTTCTGACACCTTTCTTAATGACATTGTGCTGTATTTTGCAACTATGCTGCTGGGCAGTGTTTCCCTCACTGGTATCCTCTATTCTTACTCTAAGATAGCTTCCTCCATACGAAGAATCTCATCTGCTCAGGGGAAGTATAAAGCATTTTCTTCCTGTGCATCTCACCTCTCAGTTGTCTCCTTATTTTACTGTACAGCCTTAGGAGTGTATCTTAGCTCTGGTACTACCCACAGCTCACAGTCAAGTGCAACAGCCTCGGTGATGTACACTGTGGTCACACCCATGCTGAACCCCTTCATCTACAGTCTGAGGAACAAAGACATAAGGAGGGCTCTGAGAAGAATCATTGGGATGGCAGTTCTATATGGGCCAATTGTCCTGGGGCTGAAGAAGTACGCATGACTATAGGACTCAAAGCCACAGAGGCAGAAATTGATTTTCCTTAATCAGATTGCTAAAGTAGAACTTGCTACTCCTATTTATAACCTGGAGTTTTCATTTCTTTGAATTTAACTCCTCTACACAATTTGTCACTCAGTTTATTAAGTTTCAGATCTGTCTGATACATAGACAGTTTTCCCTTTTTTCATATTCATGCATTCACAAATTTTTTTCTCAATTTTGGACCAAGAACATTTGAAGATTTCAGTATCTTACCTGGGGAAAATTGGATTATTTAAAAATTGTTATTGTTTAGTCACTCAGTTGTGTCTGACTCTGCAACCTCATGGACTGTATGTAGCCTGCCAGCCTCCTCTGTCCATGGGATTTCCCAGGCAAGAATACTGAGAAATGGGTTGTCATTTCCTTTCCCAGGGCATATTCCCAGACTAGGGATTGAACATGCATCTCTTGTGTTGACTGATGGATTATTTATCACTGATCCACCAGGGAACTCCATTCCTTAAAAAATATTTCTTCTCAATGACACATATCATACCAAGAGATTTTACTTTTGTTTTCTGTATGAGTGCATTACTTACATGGGGAAAACAAACTAGACTTGGCAACTAAAGCCATTTATGTTATTTCATTGCAGAGGAAAATATGAAGCTACGGATTTTACTTTAATCCATTATTTTTTATTTCCACTTTAACATCTGTTCTTCACTGTATAGATTTGAACATTAATCCATTTAAGTCCCAGCCTACTGATAGTGATACTATTGGCTAGGAGTATCTGAGGTGCTCACCTGGCTTGTATTACTTATTTCAAGAAAACACAAAAATCTTCCTGACCAAGTCTATGCTGTTACTGGAGAGGTCCTTCTGGTATTTATTATGATTGAAAGATGCCTCTCGGAAATATCTATTGGGAAACTTAAAAAAAAAAAAAGCCCACAAAGTTTGTAATCACCAATACTGGAGGGTAAATAGCATGCCATCACTTAGCTCTTAGGTAGAGAGAAAAAGAGAGCACCAACTGGGGGGCTTTGCCGGTATTGAGTTTTGTGGGTGGGGTGGCTAGGAGTCTGCTAGTTCACTCACTATTGGTGAATTTAAAACAAATAGTGGAATAAGGGCATGATCAGGAAAAAGCAGGTTCACTCATGTGCTCAGTCATCTATTTACTCAGGCTTTCTAAAAGGGCAACTTCATTGGTGGGGGGTGACTTGAATGCTTCTGTAGTAGCTGTGTCGTACAGCTGACAATATGCAGATGACACCACCCTAATGGCAGAAAGTGAAGAGGAGCAAAAGATCTCTTGATGAAGGTGAAAGGGGAGAGTGGAAAAGTTGACTTAAAACTCAACATAAAAAAAAAAAAACTAAGATCATGGCATCCGGTTCCATCACTTCATAGCAGATAGATGGGGAAAAAATGGACACAGTGGCAGATTTTATTTTCTTGGGCTCCAAAATCACTGAGGATGTTGACTGCAGACATGAAATTAAAATATACTTGCTCCTTGGAAGAAAAGCTATGATAAACCTTGGCAGCCCATTGAAAAGCATAGACATCATTTTGCCAACAACGTTCTGCATAGTCAAAGCTGACATAGCTTTTTCCAGTAGTCACGTACAGATGTGTGTTGGACCATTAAAAAGGCTGAAAAGTGTGAAAGTGAAAGTCACTCAGTCGTGTCCAACTTTTTGTGACTTCAATGACTATACAGTCCCTGGGATTCTCCACGCCAGAATATTGGAGTCGGTAGCCCTTTCCTTCTCCAGGGGCTTTTCCCAACCGAGGGATTGAATCCAGGTCTCCAATATTGCAGGTGGATTCTTTACCAGCTTTGCCACAAGGGAAGCCACTGATGAATTGGTGCTTTTGAGCTGTGGTATTATATAAGACTCTTTGGAGTCCCTTCAACTGCAAAGAGATAAAATCAGTAAATCCTAAAGGAAATCAACCCTGAATATTCATTGGAAGGACTGATGCTGAAACTGAAGCTTCAATACTTTGGCCATTTGAGGCAAAGAGCCAATTCATTGGAAAAGGCCCTAATGCTTGGAAAGATTAAGGGCAGGAGGAGAAAGGGACCACAGAGGATGAGATGGTTGAATGGCATCACTGACTCAATGGACGTGAGTTTAAGCAAGCTCCTAGGGATAGAGAAGGACAGAGAAGCCTGGCATGCTGCAGGCCATGGGGTTGCAAAGAGTCAGACACGATTTAGTGATTGAACAATAGCAGCAGTTGGCAATATGTTTATTCTACATGACGTCCTTGAAACGAATGCCTCGGAAATCAAAAGTTGGATTTCTGGCTCTTAAATTGTAATCAAAATCTTAGTATCAGATATTAAAGCTACAAGCCTGCTACTGTGTTTTTTGTAACTGCTCTTCTGTCTTATTCAATTATCCACCTTGGTGTCCAGAATGCCTACCACAGTCACTTGCAAAAATTGATTATCAAATACATATCTCACATGGAAGTTTACATAGAAAGAAAAATTTGAGTGATACTTTGGAAAATAAAGCCACTGGCCCAAACCCCAGGAAGGAACGTGAAGACACGAGGTTCAGGGAGAAGCGAGGCTTTAATGACAATCTTGCAAGATTTGGTGTCTGGTGGGCAGGCAAACCCAGAACTGTAACAATGGGGTTTTATCCCCTCCTCATGCAAGGCACTCTCACAGTTCCTCATTGGCATGAGTAACTACAGGGTCAATAATCTTCCCAAGGAAGTCACCTGGATTTGTTACTCTCCCTTTGTCTGGATTTTCCTGTGCAAGTATCCTGATGGTTATTACATCAGCAGGCTGTCACTCTAGGCTAGTTGTCCTTGAAAATGGACCACTTCAAGTTTTTATTTTTTACAGTATGATTTTAGTATCACAGATGGCCATAAATATGAGGAAGCAAAATGTCAAGTCATACATTCTGTTACTGTGCACAATATTTTTCATGTTGTACATCTATTTATTAATGCATGGATTAATAAAGTCAGGGATTATATTCATTGAGATGAATGATTGGTTACTGTATTTTATGTTTTATTACATCATTGTTATCCTGTTTCTGCTTGGAAACTTCTACTCCTACTAACTATTAAGACTCTTTCTCTTGTTCTATGAAATCTCTCCCCTTTCCTGACTTTTGCTAAAAATAAGGAATGGTGAATGAATAATGTCAGTTCATTCATTTCTTATCTCCTTCACGCTCAGGAATCTCTTCATTCTTAATGATCAGAGGATCATCCACAAGAGAGTTTGATATCCTGCTCAGTCATATGATTCAGGGTCATCCGTTTTTCTGCACAAATATGCATGTTCCTATGTGTGTCCTAGTTACCTAGAAGGGAGCTTCAAGATAGTCATTTGTTCTTACAGTTATCTAAAATAAACTGAGATAACACAATGACCATGTGTCTTTTCTTCAAATCTCAGAATATATGCCAAAAGTTAAAATCTCCAGATTATTATAATTGCACTCATTCTGTTCATGCTCATTATTGCATCATTAGTTATCGATGCATAACAAATCATTCTGTGTCAATGGGATTAAATAATAATATCTAGTATCTTTATCATTAGACAAATTTGTAAGCTGTGGAGTCATACTAATTTCTTTGTGCTCCTCATAAGCATGTAGTCAGCTGTCACACTGTGTTTTTAAGACTCATTCATGGAGTTGCTGCTGGACAAGGAAGCCTGACTGCTGGACAGGGAAGCCTATGGGGCTGCAAAGATTCGGACACAACTGAGTGACTGAACTGAACTCATGATGTTAGTATGACTGTAGTGCTCATCTGTCTTGAATCAAATTTTTCTCTCAGTTTATCATGGTTTTATCTTAAGATTTAACATCTATTTACATAAAAATTAGCTTATCACGTGAACTACTTAAATTTAATAACACAGTTTCTGTAACTAGAACAAATATCCCAATTAGACATGTATCTCACAGCCCTGTTAAGTGAGAACCTGCCGTCTATGCTTATAGATTCAACCCTTAGCCATGCACCATCAGATTTTTCCCATTTAATTAAATTATTGGAGTATAATTATACAGAACAAACTTCATAAAGTGTACAAATTAATGAATTAAAAGAGTTGTACAAAAATAAGATAATCTACTAAATATTTTCGTTTGTGGATAATTTGACAGTGTAATAGTTTTACTTTTTTACTTTTTTTCTTTTTTTTTTTAATGTTATAATATTGTATTGGTTTTGCCATATATCAACATGACTCCACCACAGGTATACACGTGTTCCCCATCCTGAACCCTTCTCCCTCCTCCCTCCCCGTACCATCCCTCTGGGTTGTCCCAGTGCACCAGCCCCAAGTATCCAGTATTGTACATCGAACCATGACAGTGTAATAGTTCTAAAGTTTTTATGTAACTATGAAAATTTTAAACAATTTGAGCCTCTGTTTCCTTATTTCTGAAGGTTATGTGGAAAAATAAACATGACTTAACAGGGACACAATCAGACATAAATGAAGTGAATATGGAAATTCAACTTTTAGCCCAAAGAAAACACTCAAGAGTAAATGTTGCATCTATTTCTGTGTGTGTGTGTTTGGCTGCATTTTTGTTTTAAATAAGCACAATCCTACACATATATGTACACACATACAGACAAGATTAGGATCCATCTTTTATATTAAAGGGAAAATTGAGTGAAAATTGGAGAGAATAGAAATGAAAAGAATGAACATTTCAAGTAAAATGAAATAAAAGAATGTAGAAATATAGACATAAAAATTTAAAGTACAGTGAGTGATCTCAGTTTTCATAATGGATCACATTTCCTGTCTTCATGTTAAAAGGCATCACAGTGAGGCATGTGTACAACAAAGTAAGGCAGTGAGGAATTCATTGTATCAGCTAATGGGATGGAAGACCTTCAAATAGACTGAAACTTTTTTTTTTTTTACTTAATGTGGATTTTCAACAAAAAATACCCTAGTTAAGGTAAGCTAATGAATGAACTGCAGAGAAGGCAATGGCACCCCACTCCAGTACTCTTGCCTGGAAAATCCCATGGACGGAGGAGCCTGGTGGGCTGTCATCTATGGGGTCGCACAGAGTCACACACTACTGAAGCAACTTAACAGCAGCAGCAGCAATGAATGAACTGAGAAGTTTAAACTCAATCCTTGCAAACAAACTTTATTGAATAAATGTCTATATTAGATTCCTATTGTTGTAAAATACTCCCAAACTAGTTGCTTAAAATAAACAAATATATGTTCTTACAGTTCTGGGTGTAAGGAGCTTAAAATAAATGAGTCTCATTGGGCTTATATCAAATGTCTGGAGACACGGTTCAATGTGGCAACACAGTAATATCCTACATTCACCTCCATCCATGGACACACCTAATCTACAGCTACCTATGCATCAACTTCCTCTGAAAACGATATGAAAACTAGATGAACTTCTCCTCCACAATAAATAATAATAGGACCACATCAAGATGGTAGAAGAAGAGAAGTGGTCTCTCTAACAACCCCACCCCTGGCATTGGTAACCCAAAAATAGGCGGGATCTTACACTTAACAGAGATGTTCCCTGAGGGACAATAGGTGTATGCCTCATATGAGACTAACCAGGCCAACCCTTGGGGCCTATCTGCACCAGAGAGACAAGTATCCAGAATATGCAGCTTTGATAACAAATGAGATTATGTGCAGGAGACCTAAAATCAGTGGAGAGGGGAAAATCTGCTCTCATAGAATTCATGTGTTGATTCACTTACCCCAGGACCTAGCACCAAAGCAGGAGGTTAAAAAGTACCTAGAAAATACATAAAGTAGATTCATATTTAATTAAAGCATTTAATGGGGGTTGCAAGGAACTCCCCAGGTCGGTAAGTGCCCAATATGCTACTGGAGATCAGTGGAGAAATAACTCCAGAAAGAATGAAGGGATGGAGCCAAAGCAAAAACAACACTCAGTTGTGACTGTGACTGGTGATAGAAGCAAGGTCTGATGCTGTAAAGAGAAATATTGCATAGGAACCTGGAATGTTAAGTCCATGAACTGAGGCAAATTGGAAGTGGTCAAACAAGAGACGGCAAGAGTGAATGTCAACATTCTAGGAATCAATGAACTAAAATGGACTGCAACGGGTGAATTTAACTCAGATGACCATTATATCTACTACTGTGGGCAGGAATCCCTCGGAAGAAATGGAGTAGCCATCATGGTCAACAAAAGAGTCTGAAATGCAGTACTTAGATGCAATCTCAAAAACGACACAATGATCTCTGTTCGTTTCCAAGGCAAACCATTCAATATCACAGTAATCCAAATCTATGCTCCAACCAGTAACGCTGAAGAAGCTGAAGTTGAACGGTTCTTTGAAGACCTACAAGGCATTTTAGAACTAACACCCAAGAAAGGATGTCCTTTTCATTATAGGGGACTGGAATGCAAAAGTAGGAAGTCAAGAAACACCTGGAGTAACAGGCAAATTTGGCCTTGGAATACGGAATGAAGCAGGGCAAAGACTAATAGAGTTTTGCTAAGAGAACCCACTGGTCATAGCAAACACCCTCTTCCAACAACACAAGAGAAGACTCTACACATGGACATCAGCAGATGGTCAACACCGAAATCAGGTTGATTATATTCCTTGCAGCCAAATATGGAGAAGCTCTATACAGTCAGCAAAAACAAGACAGGGAGCTGACTGTGGCTCAGATCATGAACTCCTTATTGCCAAATTCAGACTTAAATTGAAGAAAGTAGGGAAAACCACTAGACGATTCAGGTATGACCTAAATCAAATGATTATACAGTGGAAGTGAGAAATAGATTCAAGGGACTAGATTTGATAGATAGAGTGCCTGATGAACTATGGAGTGAGGTTCGTGACATTGTATGGGAGACAGGGATCAAGACCATCTCCATGGAAAATAAATGAAAAAAGCAAAATAGCTGTCTGGGGAGGCCTAAAAATAGCTGTGAAAAGAAGAGAAGAGAAAACTAAAGGAGAAAAGGAAAGATATAACCATCTAAATGCAGAGTTCCAAAGAATAACAAGAAGAGAATAAGCCTTCCTCGGCAATCAATGTAAAGAAATAGAGGAAAACAACAGAATTGGAAAGACTAGAGGTCTCTTCAAGAAAATTAGAGATACCAAGGGAACAATTCATGCAAAGATGGGCTCAATAAAGGACAGAAACGGTATGGACCTAACAGAAGCAGAAGATATTAAGAAGAGGTGGCAAGAATACACAGAAGAACTGTACGAAAAAGATCTTCACGATCCAGATAATCATGATGGTGTGATCATTAACCTAGAGCCAGACATCCTGGAATGTGAAGTCAAGTGGGCCTTAGAAAGCATCACTACGAACAAAGCTAGTGGAGGTGATGGAATTCCAGTTGAGCTCTTTTGAATCCTGAAAGATGATGCTGTGAAAGTGCTGCCCTCAATATGCCTGAAAGTTTGGAAAACTCAGCAGTGGCCACAGGACTGGAAAAGGTCAGTTTTCATTCCAACCCCAAAGAAAGGCAATGCCAAAGAATGTTCAAACTACTGCACAAATGCACTCATCTCACACGCTAGTAAAGTAATGCTCAAAATTCTCGAAACCAGGCTTCAGCAGCACATGAACTGTGAACTTCCAGATGTTCAAGCTGGTTTTAGAAAAGGCAGAGGAACAAGAGGTCAAATTGCCAACATCCACTGGATCATCAAAAAAGCAAGAGAGTTCCAGAAAAACATATATTTCTGCTTTATTGACTATTCCAAAGCCTTTGACTGTGTGCATCACAATAAACTATGGAGAATGATTCAAGAGAAGGGAATACCAGACCACCTGACCTGCCTCTTGAGAAACCTATATGCAGGTCAGGAAGCAACAGTTAGAACTGGACATGGAACAACATACTGGTTCCAAATAGGAAAAGGGGTACATCAAGGCTGTATATTGTCACCCAGCTTATTTAACTTATATGCAGAGTACATCATGAGAAACTCTGGGCTGGAAGAAGCACAAGCTGGAATCAAGATTGCCAGGAGAAATATCAATAACCTCAGATATGCAGATGACACCACCCTTATGGCAGAAAGTGAAAAAGAACTAAAGAGCCTCTTGATGAAAGTGAAAGATGAGAGTGAAGAAGTTGGCTTAAAGCTCAACATTCAGAAAACAAAGATCATGGTATCTGGTCCCGTCACTTCATGGCAAATAGATGGGGAAACAGTGGAAACAATTGCTGACTTTATTTTTGGGGGCTCCAAAATCACTGCAGATGGTGATTGCAGCCATGAAATTTAAAGATGCTTACTCCTTGGAACGAAAGTTATAACCAACCTAGACAGCATATTAAAAAGCAGAGATATTATTTTACCAACAAAGGTCCATCTAGTCAAGGCTATGGTTTTTCCAGTGGTCATGTATGGATGTGAGAGTTGGACTATAAAGAAATCTGAGCCCCGAAGAATTGATGCTTTTGAACTGTGGTATTGGAGAAGACTCTTGAGAGTCCCTTGGACTTCAAGGAGATCCAACCGGTCCATCTAAAAGGAGATCAGTCCTAGGTGTTCACGGGAAGGACTGATGTTGAAGCTGAAACTCCAATACTTTGGCCACGTGATGCAAAGAGCTGATTCATTGGAAAAGACCCTGATGATGGGAAAGATTGAGGCCAGGAGGAGAAGGGGACGACAGAGGATGAGATGGTTGGATGGCATCACTGACTCAATGGACGTGGGTTTGGGTGGACTCAAGGAGTTGATGATGGACAGTGAGCCCTGGCGTGCTTCAGTTGCTGGGGTCTCAAAGAGTTGGACACCACTGAATGACTGAACTGAACTGAACTGAAGGGGAATGTTCATAGCAATACAAGCCTACCTCAAGAAACAGGAGAGAAATCAAATAAATAACCTAACTCTACACAAAAAGCACCTAGAAAAGGAAGAAATTAAAAACCCCAGGGTTAGTAGAAGGAAAGAAATCACAAAAATTAAGGCAGAAATAAATGCAAAAGAAGCAAAAGAGACCATAGCACAAATCAAAAAAGCTAAAAGCTGGTTCTTTGAGAAGATAAATAAAATATACAAACCATTAGCCAGACTCATCAAGAAACAAAGTGAGAAGAATCAAATCAATAAAATTAGAAATGAAAATGGAGAAATCACAACAGACAACACAGAAACACAAAGGATCATAAGAGACTACTATCAGCAACTATATGCCAATAAACTGGACAACTTGGAAGAAATGGACAAATTCTTAGAATAGTAAAACTTTCCAAAACTGAACCAGGAAGAAGTAGAAAATCTTAACAGACCCATCACAATCACAGAAATCGAAACCATAATCAGAAATCTTCCGCAAATAAAAGCCCAGGACCAGATGGTTTCAAAGCTGAATTCTACCAAAAATTTCGAGAAGAGCTAACACCTATCTGTCTCAACCTCTTCCAGAAAATTGCAGAGGAAAGTAAACTTCCAAACTCATTCTATGAGGCCACCATCACCCTAATACCAAAACCTGACAAAGATGCCACAAAAAAAAGAAAACTTTAGGCCAATATCACGGGTGAACATAGATGCAAAAATCCTTAACAAAATTCTATCAAACAGAATCCAACAGCATATTAAAAACATCATACATCATGACCAAGTGGGCTTTATCATAGGGATGCAAGGATTCTTCAATATTCACAAATCAATCAATGTGATACACCACATTAACAAATTGAAAGATAAAAGCCATAAAATTATCTCAAAAGATGCAGAGAAAGCCTTTGACAAAATTCAACATCCATTTATGATAAAAAAAAAAAAAAAACCCTCCAGAAAGCAGGCATAGAAGAAGCAAACCTCAACATAATAAAAGCCATATATGATAAATGCACATGAAACATTATCCTCAATGGTGAGAAATTGAAAGCATTTCCACTAAAGTCAGGAACAAGATAAGGATGCCCAATCTCACCACTACTATTCAACATAATTTCGGAAGTTTTGGCCACAGCAATCAGAGCACAACTGTTGGTGGGAATGCAAACTAGTACAGCTACTATGGAGAACAGTGTGGAGATTCCTTAAAAAACTGGAAATAGAACTGTCTTATGATCCAGCAACCCCACTGCTGGGCATACACACTGAGGAAACCAGAAGGGAAAGAGACACGTGTACCCCAATGTTCATCGCAGCACTCTTTATAATAGCCAAGACATGGAAGCAACCTAGATGTCCATCAGCAGATGAATGGATAAGAAAGCAGTGGTACATATACACAATGGAGTATTACTCAGCCATTAAAAAGAATACATTTGAATCAGTTCTAATGAGGTGGATGAAACTGGAGCCTATTATACAGAGTGAAGTAAGCCAGAAGGAAAAACATAAATACAGTATACTAAGGCATATATATGGAATTTAGAAAGACGGTAACAATAACCCAGTGTACGAGACAGCAAAAGAGACACTGATGTATAGAACAGTCTTATGGACTCTGTGGGAGAGGGAGAGGGTGGGAAGATTTGGGAGAATGGCATTGAAACATGTAAAATATCATGTAGGAAACGAGTTGCCAGTCCAGGTTCGATGCACAATGCTGGATGCTTGGGGCTGGTGCACTGGGACGGCCCAGAGGGATGGTATGGGGAGGGAGGAGGGAGGAGGGTTCGGGATGGGGAACACATGTATACCTGTGGCGGATTCATTTTGATATTTGGCAAAACTAATACAATTATGTAAATTTAAAAATAAAATAAAATTAGAAAAAAAAAAGAAAAATAAACTCTATTGAAAATAAACATGTTAAAAAAAATAAATAAAAAATAAAAGGAATCCAGATTGGAAAAGAGGAAGTAAAACTCTCACTCTTTGCAGATGACATGATCTTCTACATAGAAAACCCTAAGGACTCAAACAGAAAATTACTAAAGCTATTTAATGAATACAGTAAAGTTGCAGGATATAAAATTAACACGCAGAAATCCCTTGCATTCCTGTACACTAACAATGAAAAAACAGAAAGAGAAATTAAGGAATCATTACCATTCACCATTGCAATGAAAAGAATAAAATACTTAGGAAGAAATCTACCTAAAGAAACAAAAGACCTATATATAGAAAACTATAAAACACTGATGAAAGAAATCAAAGATGACACAAATAGATGGAGAAATATACCATGTTAATGGATTGGAAGTATCAATACAGTGAAAATTGGTATACTACCCAAAGCAATCTATAGATTCAATGCAATCCCTATCAAGCTACCAACGATATTCTTCACAGTGCTAGAACAAATAACTTCACAATTTGTATGTAAATACAAAAAACCTCCAATAGCCAAAGCAATCTTGAGAAAGAAGAATGGAACTGGAGGAATCAACCTGTCTGACTTCAGGCTATACTACATAGCAACAGTCATCAAGGCAGTGTGGTACTGGCACAAAGACAGAAACATAGATCAATGGAGCAAAATAGAAAGCCCAGAGATAAATCCATGCAGCTATGCACACCTTATCTTTGACAAAGGAGGCAAGAATATACAATGGAGAAAAGACAATCTCTTTAACAAGTGGTGCTGTGAAAACTGGTCAACCACTTGTGAATCAATGAAACTAGAACACTTTCTAGGAAAAGGCAATGGCATTCCACTCCAGACTCTTGCCTGGAATATCCCATGGATAGAGGAGCCTGGTCGCCTGCTGTCTGTGGGGTCACACAGAGTCGGACACGACTGAAATGACTTAGCAGCAGCAGCAGCAGAACACTTTCTAATACCATACACAAAATAAACTCAAAATGGATTAAAGATCTAAACATAAGACCAGCAACTATAAAACTCCTAGAGGAGAACATAGGCAAAACACTCTCTGACATACATCACAGCAGGATCCTCTATGACCCACCTCCCAGAATATTGGAAATAAAAGCAAAAATAAACAAATGGGACCTAATTAAAATTAAAAGCTTATGCACAACAAAGGAAATTATAAACAATGTGAAAAGACAGCCTTCAGAATGGGAGAAAATAATAGTAAATGAAGCAACGGACAAAGGATTAATCTCAAAAACATACAAGCAGCTCCTGCAGCTCAATTCCAGAAAAATAAGCGACCCAATCAAAAAACGGGCCAAAGAACTAAACACACATTTCTCCAAAGAAGACATACAGACGGCTAACAAACACATGAAAAGGTGCTCAACACCACTCATTATCAGATAAATGCAGATCAAAACCACAATGAGTACCATTTCACACCAGTCAGAATGGTTGCTATCCAAAGTCTACAAACAATAAATGCTGGAGAGGATGCGGAAAAAAAGGAACCCACTTACACTGTTGATGGGAATGCAAACAAGTACAGCCACTATGGAGAACATGGTGGAGATTCCTTAAATAACTGGAAATAGAACTGCCATATGACCCAAGAATCACACTGCCGGGACTACATACTGAGAAAATCAGAATTGAAAGAGTCACATGTACCCCATTGTTCACTGTAGCACTGATTACAATAGCACTGACATGGAAGCAACCTACATTTTCTTTTTTTTTTTTAATTTTATTTTATTTTTAAACTTTACATAATTGTATTACTTTTGCCAAATATCAAAATGAATCCACCACAGGTTTACATGTGTTCCCCATCCTGAACTCTCCTCCCTCCTCCCTCCCCATACCATCCCTCTGGGTCATCCCAGTGCACTAGCCGCATGCATCCAGTATCGTGTATCGAACCTGGACTGGCTTCTCATTTCATACATGATATTTCACATGTTTCAATGCCATTCTCCCAAATCTTCCCACCCTCTCCCTCTCCCACAGAGTCCATAAGACTGTTCTATACATCAGTGTCTCTTTTGCTGTCTCGTACACAGGGTTATTGTTACCATCTTTCTAAATTCCATATATATGCCTTAGTATACTGTATTGGTGTTTTTCCTTCTGGCTTACTTCACTCTGTATAATAGGCTCCAGTTTCATCCACCTCATTAGAACTGATTCAAATGTATTCTTCTTAATGGCTGAGTAATACTCCATTGTGTATATGTACCACAGCTTTCTTATGCATTCATCTGCGGATGGACATCTAGGTGGCTTCCGTGGCTTCCGTGTCCTGGCTATTATAAACAGTGCTGTGATGAACATTGGGGTACACGTGTCTCTTTCAGTTCTGGTTTCCTCAGTGTGTATGCCGAGCAGTGGGATTGCTGGATCATAAGGCAGTTCTATTTCCAGTTTTTTAAAGAACCTCCACACAGTTCTCCATAGTGGCTGTACTAGTTTGCCTTCCCACCAACAGTGTAAGAGGGTTCCCTTTTCTCCACACCCTCTTCAGCATTTATTATTTGTAGACTTTTGGATCGCAGCCATTCTGACTGGTGTGAAATGGTACCTCATAGTGGTTTTGATTTGCATTTCTCTGATAATGAGTGATGTTGAGCATCTTTTCATGTGTTTGTTAGCCATCTGTATGTCTTCTTTGGAGAAATGTCTATTTAGATCTTTGGCCCATTTTTTGATTGGGTCATTTATTCTTCTGGAGTTGAGCTATAGGAGTTGCTTGTATATTTTTGAGATTAGTTGTTTGTCAGTTGCTTCATTTGCTATTATTTTCTCCCATTCTGAAGGCTGTCTTTTCACCTTGCTAATAGTTTCCTTTGATGTGCCAAAGCTTTTAAGGTTAATTAGGTCCCATTTGTTTATTTTTGCTTTTATTTCCAATATTCTGGGTGGTGGGTCATAGAGGATCCTGCTGTGATGTATGTCAGAGTGTGTTTTGCCTATGTGCTCCTCTAGGAGCTTTATAGTTTCTGGTCTTACGTTTAGATCTTTAATCCATTTTGAGTTTATGTTTGTGTATGGTGTTAGAAAGTGTTCTAGTTTCATTCTTTTGCAAGTGGTTGACCAGATTTCCCAGCACCACTTGTTAAAGAGATTGTCTTTTATCCATTGTATATTCTTGCCTCCTTTGTCAAAGATAAGGTGTCCATATGTGCGTGGATTTATCTCTGGGCTTTCTATTTTGTTCTATTGATCTATATTTCTGTCTTTGTTCCAGTACCATACTGTCTTGAGAATTGTGGCTTTGTAGTAGAGCCTGAAGTCAGGTAGGTTGATTCCTCCAGTTCCATTCTTCTTTCTCAAGATCGCTTTGGCAATTCGAGGTTTTTTGTATTTCCATACAAATTGTGAAATTATTTGTTCTAGCTCTGTGAAGAATACTGTTGGTAGCTTGTTAGGGAATGCATTGAATCTATAAATTGATTTGGGTAGTATACTCATTTTTCACTATATTGATTCTTCCAATCCATGAACATGGTGTATTTCTCCATCTATTAGTGTCCTCTTTGATTTCTTTCACCAGTGTTTTATAGTTTTCTATATATAGGTCTTTAGTTTCTTTAGGTAGATATATTCCTAAGTATTTTATTCTTTTAATTGTAATGGTGAATGGAATTGTTTCCTTAATTTCTCTTTCTGTTTTCTCATTATTAGTGTATAGGAATGCAAGGGATTTCTGTGTGTTGATTTTATATCCTGCAACTTTACTATATTCATTCATTACCTCTAATAATTTTCTGGTGGAGTCTTTAGGGTTTTCTATGTAGAGGATCATGTCATCTGCAAATAGTGAGAGTTTTACTTCTTCTTTTCCAATTTGGATTCCTTTTATTTCTTTTTGTGCTCTGATTGCTGTGACCAAAACTTCGAAAACTATGTTGAATAGTAATGGTGAAAGTGGGCACCCTTGTCTTGTTCCTGACTTTAGAGGAAATGCTTTCAATTTTTCATCATTGAGGATAATGTTTGCTGTGGGTTTGTCATATATAGCTTTTATTATGTTGAGGTGTGTCCTTCTATTCCTGCTTTCTGGAGAGTTTTTATCATAAATGGGTGTTGAATTTTGTCAAAGGCTTTCTGCATCTATTGAGATAATCATATGTTTTTTATTTTTCAATTTCTTAATGTGGTGTATTATATTGATTGATTTGCAGATATTGAAGAATCCTTGTATCCCTGGGATAAACCCCACTTGGTCATGGTGTATGATCTTTTTAATGTGTTGTTGGATTCTGATTGCTAGAATTTTGTTAATGATTTTTGCATCTATGTTCATCAGTGATATTGGCCTGTAGTTTTCTCTTTTTGTGGCATCTTTGTCAGGTTTTGGTATTAGGGTGATGGTGGCCTCATAGAATGAGTTTGGAAGTTTACCTTCCTCTGCAATTTTCTGGAAGAGTTTGAGCAGGATAGGTGTTACCTCTTCTCTAAATTTTTGTTAGAATTCAGCTGTGAAGCTGTCTGGACCTGGGCTTTTGTTTGCTGGAAGATTTTTGATTACAGTTTAAATTTCCATGCTTGTGATGGGTCTGTTAAGATTTTCTATTTCTTCCTGGTCGAGTTTTGGAAAGTTGTACTTTTCTAAGAATTTGTCCATTTCTTCCACGTTGTCCATTTTATTGGCATATAATTGTTGATAGTAGTCTCTTATGATCCTTTGTATTTCTGTGTTGTCTGTTGTGATCTCTCCATTTTCGTTTCTAATTTTATTGATTTGATTTTTCTCCCTTTGTTTCTTGATGAGTCTGGCTAATGGTTTGTCCATTTTATTTATCCTTTTACAGAACCAGCTTTTGGCTTTGTTGATTTTTGCTATGGTCTCTTTTGTTTCTTTTGCATTTATTTCTGCTCTAATTTTTAAGATTTCTTTCCTTCTACTAACCCTGGGGTTCTTCATTTCTTCCTTTTCTAGTTGCTTTAGGTGTAGAGTTAGGATATTTATTTGACTTTTTTCTTGTTTCTTGAGGTGTGCCTGTATTGCCATGAACTTTCCCCTTAGGAATGCTTTTACCGTGTCCCACAGGTTTTGGGTTGTTGTGTTTTCATTTTCATTCATTTCTATGCAAATTTTGATTTCTTTCTTGATTTCTTCTGTGATTTGTTGGTTATTCAGCAGTGTGTTGTTCAGCCTCCATATGTTGGAATTTTTAATATTTTTTTTTTCCTGTAGTTGAGATCTAATCTTACTGCATTGTGGTCAGAAAAGATGCTTGGAATGATTTCTATTTTTCTGAATTTACCAAGGCTAGCTTTATGACCCAGGATGTGATCTATCCTGGAGAAGGTTCCATGTGCCCTTGAGAAAAAGGTGAAATTCCTTGTTTTGGGATGAAATGTCCTATAGATATCAATTAGGTCTAACTGGCCTATTGTATCATTTAAAGTTTGTGTTTCCTTGTTAATTTTCTGTTTAGTTGATCTATCCATAGGTGTGAGTGGGGTATTAAAATCTCCCAATATTATTGTGTTATTGTTAATTTCTCCTTTCATACTTGTTAGCATTTGTCTTACATATGCGGTGCTCCCGTGTTGGGTGCATATATATTTATAATTGTTGTATCTTCTTCTTGGATTTATCCTTTGATCATTATGTAGTGACCATCTGTGTCTCTTTTCACAGCCTTTGGTTTAAAGTCTATTTTATCTGATATGAGTATTGCTACTCCTGCTTTCTTTTGGTCCCTATTTGCATGGAAGATCTTTTTCCAGCCCTTCACTTTCAGTCAGTATGTGTCCCCTGTTTTGAGCTGAGTTTCTTGTAGACAACATATGTAGGGGTTTTGTTTTTGTATCCATTCAGCCAGTCTTTGTCTTTTGGTTGGGGCATTCAACCCATTTACGTTTAAGGTAATTACTGATAAGTATGATCCCGTTGCCATTTACTTTATTGTTTTGGGTTCGAATTTATACACCATTTTTGTTTTTACTGTCTAGAGAATATCCTTTAGTATTTGTTGGAGAGCTGGTTTGGTGGTGCAGAATTCTCTCAGCTTTTGCTTGTCTGAAAAGCTTTTGATTTCTCCTTCATACTTGAATGAGATCCTTGCTGGGTACAATAATCTTGGCTGTAGGTTATTTTCTTTCATCATTTTAAGTATGTCTTGCCATTCCCTCCTGGCTTGAAGAGTTTCTATTGACAGATCAGCTGTTATTCTTATGGGAATTCCCTTGTGTGTTATTTGTTATTTTTCCCTTGTTGCTTTTAATATTTGTTCTTTGTGTTTGATCTTTGTTAATTTGATTAATATGTGTCTTGGGGTGTTTTGCCTTGAGTTTATCCTGTTTGGGACTCTCTGGGTTTCTTGGACTTGGGTGATTATTTCCTTCCCCATTTTAGGGAAGTTTTCAACTATTATCTCCTCAAGTATTTTCTCATGGTCTTTCTTTTTGTCTTCTTCTTCTGGAACCCCTATGATTCGAATGTTGTAGCATTTAATATTGTCCTGGAGGTCTCTGAGATTGTCCTCATTTCTTTTAATTTGTTTTTCTTTTATCCTCTCTGATTCATTTATTTCTACCATTCTGTCTTTTTTGGATTGTTTTTCTGGGTGCCTGATGTCCTCTGCCGGCATTCAGAAGTTGTTTTGTGGAATTTACTCGACGTTTAAATGGTCTTTTGATGAATTTGTGGGGGAGAAAATGTTCTCCCCGTCCTACTCCTCCACCATCTTGTCTCCTCCTCTGGAAGCAACCTACATTTTCATCGGCAGACGAATGGATAAGGAAATTATGGTACAAATACACAATGGAATATTATTCAGCTATTAAAAAGAATGCATTTGAATCAGTTCTAATGAGGTGGATGAAACTGGAACCTATTATACAGAGTGAAGTAAGTCAGAAAGAAAAACACCAATACAGTACATTAACACAAATATATAGAATTTAGACAGATGGTAATGATGTCCCTATATGTGAGACAGTAAAAGAGACCCAGATGTAAAGAACAGACTGTTGGACTCTGTGGGAGAAGGCGATGGTGAGATGATTTGAGAGAATAGCACTTAAACATGTATATTATCAGATGTAAAATAGATCACCAGTCCAGGTTCAATGCATGAGACAGGGTGCTCAGGGCTGGTGCACTGGGATGATCCTGAGAGATGGGATGGGGAGGGAGGTGGGAGGGAGGGTCTGAATGGGGAACACATGTACACCCATGGCTGATTCATATGTGGCAAAAACCACCACAGTATTGTAAATTTCTTAGCCTCCAATTAAAATAAAAATTAATTTAAAAATAAAATAAAATAAAAATCCCCTGTGTTAGTGAACTCTGCTCAATATTCTATGAGGTGAAGTGAAATCTCTCATTTGTGTTCAACACTTTGTGACCCCATGGACTATGCAGTCCATGTAATTCTCCTGGCCATAATATTGGAGTGGGTAGCCATTCCTTTCTCCAGAACATCTTCCCAACCCAGGGATCGAACCCAGGTCTCCTGCACTGCTAGCAGATTCTTTACTAGATTAGACAGCATGGAAGCCCAAGAATACTGGAATGGGAAGCCTATCCTCTCTCCAGCAAATCTCCTGTCCCAGGAATCAAATCTCCTCCATTCAAGCGGATTCTTTACCAGCTGAGCTACTAGGGAGCCCATAAACAGGGAACCTAAACAGGGAAAACTCTTGAAACAGAATAGATACATGAATATGTATAACTGGATTACTTTGCTGTACACCTGAAATGAACACACATTGCTAATCAATTATGTTGTTGCTATTGTTTAGTCGGTAAGTCACGTCAGAATCTTTTGTGATCCCATGGACTATAGCCTGCCAGGCTCCTTTGTCAATGGGATTCTCCAGGCAAGAATACTGGAATGAGTTGCCATTTCCTTCTCCAGGAGATCTCAACTCAGGAATCAATCCTGCGTCTTCTGCATTGCAGGCAGGTCTTTACCACTGAGTCACCTGGGAAGCCCATTAATCAACTATATTCAATATGAAATAAAAGTTAAAACAGTAAAATAAAAAGGTTTTTACCATTTCATCCTAAAAAATCAACCCTTTTCTTGCACTTCATGAATTTTCTCTTCTGAATTGTGTTTATTATTACTACCTTTGCTCATTTTTCTAAGAGGATAGTCAATCACTAAGGTGTCTTGACACCATGAAGACATCACTCTTCTCTCTTTTGGATGAATTATTTTGCTGCTTTGTTAGGTATTTTGGACATCAAGGGGTTATAGCTGGGTTTGAAATGCTGCCAGAACCAAAGAACGTTTCCCTCATAACAGTCAGTCAGGGTCTAAGCTATTAGATCATCTTTATTCATATTTATTTGATTACTATACCTATGTTTCTTAGAACTGCTTTCTCATGTTTATAAAGACATACATGGCACAAAATGATCATATTAATGTTGAAGACCACGTTTACATGTCTATAGAAAGCTTAACAACTAGAATCTGGGTACTATTTGTACATACATTAGGGTAGAGATAATCTGATGTTCACATTCTTGCCTTGCATCATTCCATTCCTAAATGGTGTGGTTGGAGGTGAAAAGACTCTTGACTCCCCCATGGCCACAAGAGATCACAGTGCTGTGTTGCATGGGTGCACATGTGTGTGTGTGTGTGTGTGTGTGTGTGTTGTGGGGCATGTGTGTCCTTAGAACAGGAGGACCTGAGCTCATAGACATCAAAATTTTCCCCTGGAAATATAGATGACAGAATGTTAACTGAACAGGGGAAAAAAAAGGGGGGTATATTTCTATGTTCAGGATTCTTGGAAACAAAATTAATGAAGCACAAGGAATAACATGTGGATTAGGGACTCCTCATGCCTTGAAGTTCAGGAGCAGAGGAAGGTCACTTCATTCCCTAACATCCTCTAGCCCCATCTCCGATCACCCTCCCTCTTACATATTCCCTTTGGGAAACTGGCTTCTTTTGGAGACTGAATACCTGAAACAAATGGCATCTTTGGGGTCTTTGCACTGGCCATTCCACCTTCCAGGCAGGCCCTGTCTTCAGCTCCTCACCTCTCTTCCTTGAAGTCTCTGAAAACGTTACCTTGTTTGCCAACATGCCTAAACACTCAGTAAAGAATACCACCACAGCCACTTACCTCTCTGTACCCCTTTTCTTTTTCTTCATTTTACCTGTCACCATGTGACATTTTATAAAGTTTGTATTTGCTAATATTATTTCTCCTTTGAACCGTGGAGACTGTTCTCTCTCAGTACACTCTACTCCTTGCCTTGAACACTTCCCTCTGTGTACACTGAGTCAGAATACCCTTGACAGGCTGATTGCTAAAGGGCTTTGACTGCCAAAGCAAAACTGTGAAGAAATGGAAAGTCTGAACCAACAAATAAAGCATAAGTCAAATAAATCAGTAATCATGAACTTCCCAAGAAGAGCAGCAACAAAAAGCAGACAAAAGCAAAGAACTGATGATTTTACTGTGAATCCTACCAAAATTTAAAGAGTTAACAATTTTTCTTAAACTCCACCAAATGATTTAAGAGGTGGGAACACTCTCAAATTATTTTCCGAAGACACTATTACCTTGCTACCAAAGCCAGAAAAGACCCTACAAGAAAAGAAAATGACAAATTGATATTCCTAATTAACATAGAAGTATAAACTATCAATAAGAGAGAAATATACATCGTGGTCAAGTGAGATTCATTTCTAGAATATAAGGGTGGTTCCCTATGTGCAAAGAAATAAACATGATACACACACCACACTGATAGAACTAAAGATAAAGTAAATATAAATTCAACTTTGTATTCAACTTCCTTTTATGATATACAGTCTCAACAAATTTAGAATAGATGGACCATTCCTCAAAATAATATGTGACAAGTCACAGCTATCATACTCAACAGTTACAGTTTCAAAGTTTTCTCTCTATGATAAGGGACAAGACAAGGGTGTCACTCTCACGACTGCAATTCAACATAGCACTAAAAATTTTATCTAAATCAGTTAGACAAGAAAAAGAAACAAAAATCATCTAAAATCAAAAGGAAGAAAATTGTTCCTGTTTGAATATAAATCCCTAAAGACTTCACCAAAAGTTGTTAGAAACATTGGACAAAATAGTGAAGTTTCAGTATACCAAATCAACATATGTTAATATAAGATCAATATACAAAAATTTTGCTTTATACACCAACAGTAAGCCATAAAAAAAGAAATTAAAACATTATAATAGCATCAAAATAACAAATGCCTAAGAGTAAACTTAACCAAGGAAGTGAAAGACACACAAAACTATGAGATACTGATGAAAGAAATTGAACCAAGACACAAATAAATTGAAAATTATCTTTATTTGTGGATCCAAAGATTTAGTATTTTTAGACTGTCCTTACTTCTCAAATCCATATACAGTTTCTATGAAATCACTAACAAAATTCTAATGGCATTATCTGAAGAAATATATTTTAAAATCCTAAAACTTGTATGGAATCATAAAAGATCCCCAATAGCAAAAACAATCTCAAAAAAGAAGAAAGTTGGAGGCATAATACTTCCTGATTTCAAATTTCATTATAAAACTATAGTAATTAAACCTGTATACTACTAGCATAAAAATGGCCATAACTGAATAGAGTTGAAAGCCTGAAAATAAACTTTTTATATACCATCTACTATTATTTAACAGAGCTCAGAAAATTCAATTAAGAAAGAACAGTATCTTCAAAAAATGTGCTGGTAAAACTGGATAATAAAGAGAACAAAATGGATCCTTATCCTGAACAAATAAAATTTAACTTGAAATGGATTAAAAACTTAAACATAAAAACTAAAATTTTAAAATTCCTAGAATAAACTACAAGGAACACCTCTCTGACATTGGTATTGTCAATGATTTCTTTGGACGTGACACCAAAAATACAAGGAACCAAAATAAAAATTTAAAAATGGGAAAATACTAAACTAAAAATCTTCTTTGCGGTAAAATAGTCAACAAAATGAGGAGGCAACCGATTGTTGTTGTTGTTCAGTCGCTCACTCGTGTCTGACTCTGTAACCCCATGGACTGTAGCACGCCAGGCTTCCCTGCCCTTCACCATCTCCCAGAGCTTGCTCAAACTCATGTCCACTGAATTGGTGATACCATCCAAACATCTCGTCCTCTGTCATCCCCTTCTCCCCTTGCCTTCAATCTTTCCCAGCATCAGGGTCTTTTCTGATGAGTCAGCTCTTCTCATCAGGTGGCCAAAGTGTTGGAGGAAACTGATGGAATGAAAGAATATATTTCAAAACCCAAATCTAAATATGTTCTAAATATATAAGGAACTCCTACAACTCAATAGCAAAACTCAAATAATCCAATTAGAAAATAAGCAAAGAACCTGATAGAAATTTACATACAAATGGCCAACAAGTACATGAAAAGATGTTTAACATGTCTAACCATTAGGGAAGTCAACATCTAAATCACAAAGAAATATCATCTTACATCATTTAGAGTTGCTATTATGGAAAAGATGAGATAAATGATGTTGCTGAAGATATGTGGAAAAGTGAACACTTGTGCGCTATTGAAGAGGGTGTAATTTGTCCCAGCCACTATGTGAAACAGTATGCAGTTCCTGAAAAAATTAAAAGTAAAACTACCATCTGATCCTGGATCTTTGGAATTAAATGAAGTAGAGGAATAGGGCATTAGCTGAAGATAGATATACAATGAAGTGAAGATGCTTCTTTTTAAAATGGGGCTTATTTGACATTTTATATTAATGAAAAAAATCCAGAGCAAAGAATGCTTGAAAATATTTTCTTGAAAAGAAATTTATGAGATATACCTCTCATGGTATCATCTCAGAATGTGTAGTCACATGAAATAAAATTATAGGTGAAAAGAGATGTGTTAACAAGTTTTACTTTGCAATTCACTTATGAAGCTGAATGTGTCTTCAGGTTTGTTAGACATATACTATCTGTATCATAATTATCTGTGTGAGTCCTTTACTTTTGTATAGTGAGGTCTCAGTGTTTCTATCCCCCCCCCTTTTTTTGGTACTTATTCAAACAAATGGGAGATTTTTTTTTTCACCAGCTAGCTGTTTTCCATGTGTTCATATATATATATATATATATATATATATATATATATATATAACTTTACTAGGGATAAAGTAAAAATGTATACATTTTGTGTGGTTAATTCTATCTAGTCATTCATAATGTGTTCCCCCTTTTTTGACAGAAAGAATAGAACCGTCACTTTATTGTTATTCACTTGAGATCTGTACTTCAAACAAAATACAAAGTGGAGGTTCTTCTTCATGCTTTATTCTAATATATCACCCTTTATGCATATGTACAATTAGATTTCAAATCCCACTTATTTTTCTTTCTTTCTTTTGTACTTTTATGAATAGGTCTGTTTCTGAAACTTGTGTAACCTTTGTCCATCAGCTGCAAAGCATTCTCTTTACACTTGATTGAAGATTAGCTTCCAAAGCATCTTTAAATCCATATATCTTTATATAAGATAAAAGTATAACTTTTAGATACTGTTATATCCTCTTTTAGAAGGCTCTTGTTACATTCATTTATTCCCAAGGCTTTGGCAACATAATTGTGAATTAATTACTTATATCAAGGTCACTTAATGACAAACATTTTATATTTATATAAATTAGTTTAATATTTTTCTATCTATTTTTTCCCTACAGTTATTTTAGAGCCACTGGAGGTCAAACGAGTTGACCCTAAAGGAAATCAACCCTGAATATTCACTGGAAGGACTGGTGCTGAAGCTCCTATATTGTGGCCACCTGATGCGAAGAACTGACTCATTGAAAAATATCCTGATGTTGGGAAAGATTGAGGGCAAGAGGAGAAGGGGATGACAGAGGATGAGATGGTTGGGTGGCATCATCAACTCAATGGACATGAGTTTGAGCAAGCTCCAGGAGTAAATGAAGGGCAGGGAAGCCTGGCATGCTGCAGTCCATGGGGTTGCAGAAAGTCAGACATGACTGAGAAGCTGAAAAACAATTCAGACATTGCCAATATCCCCAGAGGACAAATCATCTCTGGTTGATGACCAGTGCCCCAGAGTTTGAGAGTTAGAAGCATCCTGATGGAATTTTCAATCAAGACTCCACTCCTTACTTGGTTTATACTGGACAGAATACTAAATCCCTCTAAGATACATTTATACAATGGAAAATAGAGTTTATACAAGTATCACTTCATAGACTGAAATTTCATTAAAAAACTAAGTCAAATCTCTTTGGTATGCTAAACTAGGTTATGGTGCATAAAATCTAAGTGTACCTCCTCCTGTAATTACTAAGTATTTTATAATAAAGAACTAATGATATCTGTGAACTTGTGGCATAAGTTTGAAATTCTTAATTGTTTTTTAAAATATTATCCTGAAGCCAATGAATTTGGTGCCCCAGTTTTTTTTTTTTTTTGTTTTGTTTTGTTTTTTAACTAAAGACATAATGTTACTCTCTTTTCTAAGGAGGAGAATAATTATTATCTTGAGACACTGACTTGACCCCACAAGTCAATGCTTTGAAGATCCAAAGTGTTAGTTAAGGCAAATTCCTCAGTATTAGACTTTTGAGAAAATTCTAATTCAGTAGGTGATGAAGTGCTAGAAGCTCTTGAAGACAGGAGTGTTAATGTAGGAGGAGTAAGAAGAACTGAATTACCTGGCTTATCTACATAGTCTCCTAGGAGCGGGAAATCAGCTGGAAACTTTCCTTTTTGTCAGAGCAGTGTCCCAGAGGGAAATCATGTTCTTCCAGTCTAGAGTAACAAAAAGGAAACATTCTTAATGAGCAGATAAAGGGAGCAGCAGTCCCTGGGCATGTGCAACCTTAGTCTGCACAGAACACAGTTATTTAGACTTATAAATCTTCCTTGGAGACCAGGGCTTACCCCCTTCCTGCTGCTTTGTCTGGATATAGAGCTTCAGTCTCCATCATCAACCATCCAGGGTGGAATTTAGACTTCCACCCAGTGATCTTCTTCTCAGAGTTCCCATCAAGGTGAGCCTGAGATTTCAGTAGATACTGCAGGAAAAGATCAAAGAGAACAGAAGCCTAGAAAGTGACCTGAGGTCACCCAAGGGCCATTGCAGCCTAATTCTGAGCCCAAAGATCACTGTGGCTATTTTCTAGCTTGCTTAATAAATTAATGTATTTATTTATAATGCCAAAGGAGAAAGGAACTTGATCTCAGCAAAGCAATTGTCATTTGTGATACTTAAATGATAGTAGAATATAAGCCCAAGGATCTTTTTAATAAAGGGGGAGTAGAATAGTAAAATATTGATCTGGCAAGATACACAGTGAAATGATGGCATTTCTTTTATTTTTAAAATGGAGCATAATTGACTTTGTTTCCACATTGATGAGAAAGATCCAGACCAGGGAAAGTTTGCAAATATGTACTTGCAGTAGCAGTAAATGAGACATACATTTCACAGTATCTTCCCTCATTCTGGGTATTCACATAGAAAAAAAATTAATAGGTTAAAATTATATGCAAATAAACATTATTTTATAATTATTTCATTCCCTATGAGATAATATATTTTCATGGGTTAGTTAACCAATTACATTCTCTATTGCAAATTGTCTGAGTCCTTTGTTTTAACAAAGTGGGTCAGAGCATTTTTATTCCTCATTTTGACTGCTTTCTTTCAAAAGAGAAATTGCTATTTTTGTTACCAACTAGACAATGACACTTAGTTCTTTTATGTATATGTAGACATACATGTAGTGAATGTATGATAATTTATAAATTGTGGAGTTGAGCCTATTAGCTTTATTGTTTCTCTCTATTGCTTTTTTCTTTTTTTTTTACTAAAATGGCTTTCATTCCAGTAATTTTCACTTGTGAGTCTTTGTTTTAAATGAAAATGACAATGAAAAGTGAAAGTTCTCCTGCATCCCTTAAGGATAATAAATCACTCTTTATACATATTGCTGACTATTTTTCACATTCCTTTATTCCTTACTGTTCTGTTTGGCATTTTGGGATTAGATGTATTTCTAAAACTCACATCCCCTTAGGCATTTGAAAACATTCAACAAAAAAAAGACCTTTTTTTTTTTTTTTTTTTTTTACCATTAGACTAGAAACAACCTATATCTCAATAAACATGTTTAAACTCATATATCTTTAGATAAGATGAAATTATAACACAGATACTACCTCCCACTTCAAAAGGTTTTGTTATATTATTTTATGTCCAAGTCTTTGATAATTTAGTCTTCGATTAGTGACCTATACTGATGTTATTAAATTATTACTGTTTTATATTTTTATATGTTAGATGTAGATTTTCATTAAATTTTGTTATAAACAGTTGTTTTGAAACCACTATGTTTAACCTAATTCATTCTTACTGACAGTTTTTTCATAAGTTGTGATTGTGTCATTGCTAAGTCATGTCTGACTCTTTGCAACCCCATGGACTGTAGCCTGCAATACTCCTCTGTCCATAGGTTTCCCCAGGCAAGAATACTGGAGTGGGATGCCATGCCCTCCTCCAGGGGATCTTTCTGACCCAGGGATTTAACCTGTATCTCCCTCAGTTCTCCTGAATGACAGGCAGATTCTTTACTGCTGAGGGTTATTATTTTCATTTAAAATTTGTTTCTATATCATGCACACATGCCTATTCATACCCTTTTCTAAAAATGCATGAATAGCATCCTATGTACATCATAGATACACTTTTTGTTTATTTCATTCTTTTAGTGGCTGTATAATATGCCACAATGGTGGCAGAAACCAACACGACATTGTAAAGCAATTATCCTTCAATTAATATCCCTGGGTGGGAGGGAAAGGCAACTAGATCTCATGTCTGCTTCTACATTCAGCTATTGTGATGCCACGTGTCATGTGCCTGTAGAACCCTCTGTTGTACCTTCATGATGGAACCAGAGTGAAAAGAATCTTAGTATGGCTATGAAAACAGAGACTCAGAGACTCTTTGAGAACTATTGTTTTGTGTTATCAGTAGATAAGTAGAACCACAAACTATATAAAAGTCTCTCATTGTTTTTAAAAAAATGGTACGATGGGACTCTGCTGTTCATAATTTTGAAGATCTTTCATATTCTTTGTTATTCTGCTGCTGTTATAACAAGGCTATAAAAATATTGTGAGATTGTAAAGTTCAAACTGTAGTTCTAGCCAGGAGTGATTTTTCTCCCAGGAGACATTGAGCAATGTGTGGGAAAATGTCTGTCTGTCACACAGAAAAAGGAGTGAACGGAAACCAGGGAAGCTCTAGACATCCTACAAGGCACAGGACAGACCCCACCACAAAGACCAACCTTCCCTAGAAAGTCAATAGTGCTGAGACTGAGAAAAAAACCCAGTTAAAGAACTCCTGTATTATTAATAGCTATACCTTTCTTCAGCCTGCTTCCCCAAACTTGGAACATTTTACATTTGTCAGAAGCATTAGTGAACTCCTTTGCTACCTGTTTAAAAGTCCCAATCCCAATCAATGTGACAGCTCTTTAACACTTTGTGTGTGTGTGTGTGTGTGTGTGAAAGAGGTATTTATTGTTTTCCAAACTATTCTTGACTTTGGTCAAAGACTTATACATTTGATCACCATTTGGACTTGCCTATATTATTTTATGCCCACATGCTATATGCCTATTATTCTACCACTGTCAACTTTTCAAATGATTTCTTTTTTAATTACAGTTTCTCAACTGACTTTTGAACAGTGATTTTGCTATTAAAATTTACATTGTATTTAGTTAAATGTATCTTTTCTTACTTCTGAGTTTCTTTCCTTAGTTAAGATAGTTGGCTCTCTTGCTATATTTAAAATGGATAACCAACAAGGGCCTACTGTATAGCCCAGGGAACTCTGCACAACGTTATGTGGCAGCCTTAATGGGAGTGACATTTGGGAGAGAATGCATACCTCTGTACATATGGCTGAATTCCTTTGCTGTCCACCTGAAATTCTCACAACATTTTAATAGGCTATACGCTAATATAAAATACAAAGTTCAAAAGGAAAAAAATAAGATAGTTGGCCTTCCTGTAGATTTTATGTGTGGTTTTCTAAATGTTCACCTGAGGATATTGCTTACTCCTACAGTGAATATATAATCCCTCTGATTCATTGCAGTAGGACCAAAGCTGGGAATCAACTTTATTTTCTTCCAATTAGATATCTATTCTGCCAGATTTCATTCAACAATCCAACCTTTTCAAACCTATTGAAATAAGACCTTGACATACTAAATACACTTACATACTGAGACCTAATTTATTGATTTATTGAACAAATAATAATTAAGTACCTTCTAAGCGCCAAAATTTCTAGGAATATTATATATCATATTCTTTTATGTCTATGTGATTTTCAACTTAATTATCAGCCCATGTTGAAGTCATTAAATTATGTTATATCTCATTTCAGTTAGCTTTGATGCATCTTTCAATTATGTTAAATATAGTTCCTTTGAAACTACTGTATATAACCTGGTTCATCCTCTCTGTCATTCTTTTTACTTTATATAACCTCACATTTATTTAAATTTGTAGGTGCACATATTTTTGCATGGCTTCCCCAGTGGCTCAGTGGTAAAGAATCTGTCTGTAGTGCAGGAGACATGAGAGACACAGGTTCGATCCCTGGGTCGGGAGATCCCCTGGAGAAAGAAATGGCATCCCACTTCAGTAAACTTGCCAGAAAAATCCCATGGACAGGAGAGCCCAGCGGGCTTCAGTCCATACGATCGCAAAGAGTCAGACTGAGAAACTGAACACAGCACATATATTTGCATATGTTTGAAAATAGGAAAGTGAACAAAACAGGTGAAATCCTGCTTGCTTGGATCTTGCATTATAATGACAAGTCAGAGTACAATGGAATAAATGTATCTGTCACAGTGTGCTCAGGCTTAAATCATATAAAGTTATTCAGCTATTGAAAGGATGGGATTGTCATGGTATGTATAGAATTTTACAGGCTGTTGTCTAGGAGGTCTTTGCATGTCTTTGCATGTTGGATAAAGACTGATATTAAAGTATGCCCACTGGACTTATCAGGATGAGATCAAAACCCACAGTAGAAGAAAAACAAAGGAAAGATGCCATATAAGAAAACTGAGAAAGGGGCTTCCCTAATCTTCTATTCAATCACATAGAAAACAACTGGTAAAATACAGGACAGCACAGGAAAAACAAGTCTCCTTCTGTTTGATATTAACAACAGTCAAAGCATATTTTATTTTGTATATTTCCTTTTGTGAATTATTATTTTATTTTCTCTGATCAGTTTTCACTAGGGGCATTCAATCTTTTGTTTGTGTTTTGTTTTGTGTTTACTTTATTTTTTAAATTTATTTTGGGGCATTCAATCATTAAAGTGTTTCACATCATAAATTTATTACCACTTTTATCTTTTAAGCAATTTTATTATTATTATTTTTGCTTGGCATCAAATGGGGTTAATTAGGCTGCCAAAAACCAAAGAAGCTTTATCTTTCTCAAAGTCTCTCAGGGACCACCTGAGTTTATTAGATATTTTCTTTCTCGAGTCCATTTCAGTCCTCTCTCTATATATTTATGGACAGATTGTTTATGTTCATTTAATTACAAAGCAGAAAAATGGACGTACCACTATGGAGCCCAAGTCTATTTGTCCATGGGAGACTTAAGAATTTCTGGGTACCATTTCTAAATTCTCTAGAGAAAAGATATTTGATCTGGACAGCTAGAGTTGTATCTACTTGGAGGCTAAACAGTGAAACAGTGTGAGAGGGAGTGAAGGAACATGGAAATAACTTGACTAGGAGGCCTGGGAATGTTGTGTGAGGGTGTGTGTCTGTGTGTGTGTGTGCATGCTTTCTGAACTGAGAGCAGTCCTCAGAGTAGGGGTACCTGGAATGGTGTATTCCAAAGTAACTCATAATACAGGGACCATAACTCATCCAATAAAGTGCTAAGAAAGGGATCATTTTCAATTCACCGGATGCCTTTACAATGAGATTAATAAAGTGCAAGATTTACATGCATAGTGTGGACAATGGGCTCCCTGTATCTTAAAGCCTGAGCAGCAGCAGGCAGGTTTCCTCTCTCCTCAACATCCTCTAACTTCATCTCTCATCACTCTATGGCTCATTCATTTCCCACCACACACTAGCTCATTCTGGGCCTTGAGTTTCTGAAGCACACTTCTTCCCCAGGGCCTTTGCACTGGCTGTTCCTCCTTCCAGGCACATATTCCTCAGGTAACCTTGTCTCTCCCTCTCTCTCTCTCTCTCTCCTCTCTCTCTCTCGTTCTTCTTTAAGGTGTCTATTAAAGTGCTACCTTATTCGCATGTCTTGGTTGAAGTCCCAATAAAAATAACACATTCTATCCACTCTTTCCTTTATACATGCTTTCCTTTTCTTCATTGCATCTGTGCTATTAGACATGTTACATTGTTATTATTTGTGTTTGATTATATTTTCTCACTGCCATAAGTCTTTAGATTGTAAAGACTTATTTTTAAACATCCCTATGCTCTGGCTCAGAGAAGGCAATGGCACCCCACTCCAATACTCTTGCCTGGAAAATCCTATGGGCAGAGGAGCCTGGTAGGCTGCAGTCCATGGGGTCGCGAAGAGTTGGACACAACTGAGCGACTTCACTTATGCTCTGGCTATGCCTGGAACATGGTCTGGAGTCAATATATATTCCTCAAATGCATGAAAGATATTCTCAAAAACAGTAGTATACATTATGCTTGAATATCAAGCTGACAGTGGGAAAGGAATTTCTATAAAAATGGAATAAGGATGCCCTCAATGGGGACCAGGCAAGCCACCAAATACAGAAAGTAATATATTGGCTCTACAATATAAAATAGCATTAATTCTAGGTTCTTAAGTCAGTTATTAAATCTAAGTTATTAAGTTGCTTATGTGAAAATTAATCTTTTTAAATTTTTCTGGTAGTCACCTCCAGCACATGGAACTATGGAATGATACACGAATTTCAGAATTTTTTCTTCTGGGATTCTCAGATGCACCAGCACTTCAGCCTCTCATATTTGGGCTTTTCCTCTCCATGTACCTGATCTCTGTATGTGGGAACCTGCTCATCATCCTGGCTGTCAACTCAGACTCCCACCTCCACACCCCCATGTACTTCTTCCTCTCTAACCTGTCCTTTGTAGACATCTGTTTCACCTCCACCACCATCCCAAAGATGCTATGGAACATCCAGACAGAGAGCAAAGGTATCACCTATGAAGGCTGCATCACCCAGATGTATTTTTACATGCTGTTTGCAGGATTAGATGACATTCTTCTGACAGTGATGGCCTATGATTGGTATGTGGCCATCTGTCACCCCCTGCACTACACGGTCATCATGAATCCCCGGCTCTGTGGAGTGCTGGTGCTGGTGTCCTGGATCATGGGTGTCCTGAACTCTTTGCTACAAAGTTTAATAGTTTTGGATCTGACCTTCTGTGAAGACTTAGAAATCCCCCAATTTTTCTGTGAACTCAATCAGGTCATCCAACTTGCGTGTTCTGACACCTTTCTCAACAACATGATAATATATTTTACATCACTGCTTCTGGCCATTGGTCCCCTGGCTGGAATCCTTTACTCTTACTCTAAGATAATTTCCTCCATATATAGAATAACATCAGCTCAGGAGAAGTATAAAGCATTTTCTACCTGTGCATCTCACCTCTTGGTTGTTTCCCTATTTTATTGTTCGAGCCTAGGAGTGTACCTTGGCTCTGCTGATACCCACAGCTCCCACTCAAGTGCAACAGCCTCAGTGATGTACACTGTGGTCACACCCATGCTGAACCCTTTCATCTACAGTCTGCGGAATAAAGACATAAAGAGAGCTCTGAAAGCATTTATGGGACAGCAGCTCTAACCAGGATGGCTTTCCTGCATCTCAAGAAGTGCCCTTGATTGCAGGACAAAGAGCACCTGAGCCAGGAACTGCTTTTCCTTGATCACATTGTGGAAGTAAACCTTGTTCCTTCTATTGATTTCCATGAGTGTCCCTTTCTTTGTCTCCACCTCTTTATACAATTTAAGTAACTCACTTTGCAATTCACTTCCTGAGTCTGATAAAGTTTTCCCTTTTATCCTTTGTCCCACGACAAAGGATATCTTTTGTCTCACAACAAAATTTTTCCCAAGTTTTGATCTGAAATATTTGGATATTTTTATTTCATTCGCAGAACAACAAGGATTTCTTAAGAATAATTTCTTCTCAAATAATATATACTATCCCAAGTAACTTTCATCTTATTTTCCTGAAAGGATAGTCATGTTACATAAAAGAAAAAAAGTAAATTGTTTACTTACAATTAAGGGTTAATTTATCTCCCTCATAAAAGAAGAACATGAATAATGTCTCAGGGTTCATTCTATCTCTCTGTTCCTGCATCTATAATGTATAGTTTTCCAGGTATGTCAGGGCCAAGAGTCTCATCGTCTTGTGCAAATTCCAGATAGAAAGGAAAAAGGCTGCTATGGAGCATTTCAATATTCTCACCCAATAGCTTAACATATTATCCATGACTGTCCATGATTGAAAAGGATGTGGAAAATATGGTATCTTTGCTGGGCATCTGACCATTTCCAGATATAATCAGGCTCTATCAAGAGGGAAGAGGGGAATGGAAAAGTTACATAACCCATGTGTAATGAGCAATCACAAGATTGACAATATCCAGAACATTAAAACAAACAATTGCTTGATAGAAGCAGGAAGATCTTGTCCAAAAGGACATTGATCTTCCTAATTCTTATAAAACAGTCATATTGTGTGATGAAGAAAGCACTGTCTCTAGCCAATTCCTTCAAGGAACTGAAAAACATTGTAAGGTTTTTGAATATTTCTTAACATAGGCTAGAGACATGGCACATGATAATCCACACCCTGTGGTAAAACTGAGGTGGTGATGTTGTATAATGGCTTGGGTATTGAGGTTTTGGGGGAAAAATTCAGCAGCCAACCTTGACAAGAGTGAAAGGGCAAATCCCATCTGAGTGACAAGAGCTTTCAGAATCCTAAGTAAACACCTAGTGCATTGCCTTAGAGAACAATTTCCTTTATTAACATTAATTTAGTGGCTCCAGTTAACACATATGCATCTGATTCGGGGCTTTCCTGGTGGCTCAGACAGTAAAGAATCCGCCAGCAGGGTGGGAGGCCAGGGTTTAATCTCTGGGTTGGGAAGATCCCCTGGAGAAGGACATGGCAACCCACTCCAGTATTCTTGCCTGAAGAATCCCAATGAACAGAGGAGGCTGATGGGCTACAGTCCATGGGGTCACAAAGAGTCAGACACAACTGAGCAGCTAAGCACAGTATATCTGATTCAATCCTAAAATATGATGCTGTCAAAGTACTGCACTCAATATGCCAGCAAATTTGGAAAATGCAACAATGTCCACAGGATTGGAAAAGGTCAGTTTGCATTCCGATCCAAAAAAAGAGCAATGCCAAAGACTGTTCAAACTGCTGCTGCTAAGTTGCTTCAATTGTGTCCTACTCTGTGCGACCCCATAGATGGCAGCCCACCAGGCTCCCCCATCCCTGGGATTCTCCAGGCAAGAACACTGGAGTAGGCTGCCATTTCCTTCTCCAATGCATGAAAGTGAAAAGTGAAAGTGAAGTCGCTCAGTCGTGTCTGACTCCTAGCGACCCCATGGACTGCAGCCTACCAGGCTCCTCTGTCAATGGGATTTGCCAGGCAAGAGTAATGGAGTGGGTTGCCATTGCCTTCTCCAATGTTCAAACTACCACACAATTGAACTCATTTCACATGTTAAGGTAATGCTCAAAATCCTTCAAGCTAGGCTTCAACAGTACCTGAACCAAGAACTTCCAGATGTACAAGCTGAATTTAGAAAAGGCAGAGGAACCAGAGATGAAATTGCCAACATCTCTTGGGTCATAGAAGTATCTAGGGAATTCCAGAAAAACATCTACTTCTGCTTCATTGACCATGCTTAAAGCCTTTGACTGTGTTGATCACAAAGCATTATGTAGAGGGTATATCTACCAAAAACAAATTTCAACTTGTTTGGGAATGTCTTAATTTCTCCTTCTTTAAAAAATAATTTGAGTTGAAACTCACATAAAATTAACCATTTTAAGCAAACAGTTCAGTATCATTTAGAGCATTCAAAGTATTGTACAACTACCACCTCAATCAAGTTCTAAAACATTTTCATCATTTCAACATAAAATCATTTATACATTATAAGAACAGTTGCTCCCCATTACTTCCTTTTCTAGTCCCTGAAAAAGTGTTCCATGGATGGATCTATGTATCTATATATTATATGCAGTTTATATACAAGGAATCATACAATACACACTCTTTGTGTTGAATATCCTTCACTTTCATAATATTTTGCCTTTTCATGCAAGTTGTATCATGGCTTAATTTGTTAATAGATAATATCCTTCATTTTTGAAGGATAGTTTTGCTGGATATAGTTTTGCTGGTTAAGAGCTTTCCCCCCAGAACTTTAAATCTAAGCCTCACACTTCCCACTAGAAATCAACTGTTAATCTTACTAATATACTCCTTCTGTGAGAAGTCACTTCTCTTTTGCTGCTTTCAAGATCCTCTCTGTGTTTCTCTTTTGTCAATTTGATTACAATACATCTCAGGATAGACCTCTTTAAGTTTATCCTGCTTGGAATATTTTGAGCTTCCTCAACACATAGATTCATGTCTTTCATCAACTTTGGGAACTTTTCAGTCATTATTTTTTAAAACATTTGTTCTGCCACTTTCCCTCAACTACTCTTCTGGGACTCCCTTTATACATAAATTGTTGCATCCTCCTGGTTTCTTTTAATTCTTTGTACATGGCTCTCTTTAGCTCTCAGAGAATATTTAAGACAGTTTATATTAAGCCTTTTTCTGACAAGCCCAGAGTCTCAAATTCAGATTCTACTATTTGATTTGTTCTTGTGAAAGAGTCATACTTTCTCATTTCTATGCACATTTCGTATTTATCCTCCTTATTGTTGAAAATTAAATATTGTGAATATTAAATTGTCACAATTTCCGAAATCAGATATGTACCTCCTTCTTGAGATATATTGCTGTTGTATTGTAGACTGTATTTGTTTGTTTGCTTAATGATTTTTATAAACTAAATTTTATAGACTATATTTTTTGCTGTATGGGATCACTAAAGTCTCTGTTCTGTTATCTTAATGATCAACTCATGATAGATTTCATAAACTCTGGATCCAAATAAACTTTCTCAAACTTTATTGTTTGGCTGTGTGTGTGTGTGTGTGTTTGTGTGCACGCCTGTGTACACTTGGACTTCTTTTAATCCTCTGCTGAACATTTAATAATTATTTACCTTTGTCTTCACATACTACTTGCCCAGAGCCTTGACTATCAGTCAGAGGTGAGAAATTAGGGCTTTATAAAATCTGATCAGGCTTTCTGTTCGGTCTTTTAAATTCTAAATATATGAATACTTTCATAGTCATACTTCCAAAGCATCTCCCTCTCCAGTCTTTCCTCCCAGAAACTTCAGTGTGCCTACTGTTTGCCCCATTTCATATCTTCTGCCCCAGACACCAGGATGTAGTTCATCTGTCTTTAAATGTGCTCAACAATCACATTCCACAGAGCTGCTTTCCCACCTTGAGAGAAATTCCAAGTTAGGCAAAGTAACTTGGAATCTCTTGTTCGAAGTAAATTTGGCAAATCCTTTGAGGAGTCAAGTGAAAGGTCAAAACAGAAAGCCACATCTTTTTGTTCTCCATCACTAAGAATCCACACAGGGACTGTGGTGCCATCTGCAACACCGCTACTGACCCAAGAAGTGGATGTTGGGGAAATAAAAAGTCAAATTATCAAAAAGTTTTCTAATCTGATTCCAGTTGCCTTTTTCTTAAGTGTTCACTTCTTTGTTCTGAACCATCAGTAGTTTTTCATATTCATGAAATTGATACTGACCATTTCCCCCAGTATTTTACGTGTTTTTGTGGGGTGTTAAGACATTAGAGTTTCCTGTAAAAGCAGAAATGTTTGGGAAAATGGGAGGACAGAAAGAATAGGAATTGAAATCAAAAGTATAAAGAGCTTCAAGGAAGAAATGTTGACATGTCAAACATCGGAAGATAATTAAATGGATGATCATCAGATGAGGCTGCTGCTGCTGCTGCTAAGTCACTTCAGTCGTGTCCAACTCTGTGCAACCCCATAGACAGGTACAAGTTAGTTGATATTAAAAGTGGAAGCTAGATTATGGGAGAAACTAGATGAAAAAATGTTTCGAGTATAGGAAGTACCCAGTGGTTCTAAAACTTGGGAATTCAGATCCACCATGAGCATAATAGAAAACAGCACTTCCCTCATGGATGGAGAAAAGGAAGTGAAATCTAACAGACATGCTAGATCATACCTAAGCACCCTAAGTGATGGCCTGTTCCTATTTTTTGAAAATGCTTTGATATTGTTGATTATGACTTTAAAAACAGTACCTTATGAATTAATAAAGATGGTGTTGTCCTCTGGATTGTAATATTGAGGGTCTAATGGACTTGTTTTGACCTTGTAAAGCTATGGATATCTACAGAGTCCTGCCTATATAGCCAGACATCCACCTCTTACCTTACCATATTTCTCTCACTGCATGCCTGGAAACCTCTGTAGATTGCACCTTGAATAGTGTGACTAGAAGTCATTAGAAATGGTTTTGTTGGGAGTTGGGTATGTGCCAGTTCTTTGTTGACAACTCCAAGTCCAGGTGCTTGGGACTCATGTGGTCCTGAACCATTTGCCAGCATGTCTTTGATAGTCAGAGATTTCAACCAAAATGTTGAGGAAATTCTCATGGGAAAGGACACTAGAGACAAGACATATGGAGAAAAGAGCATAATGACTAAGGTGCATGGGAAGGAGTACACATATCTCAAAGCCAAGATGCTCCCATGGGTACACACCTAGCAGAAAAAAAGCTCCTTTCTGTATTAGCTTCCTCACTCATGGGAACCAAATTTCTCCTAGAATAGAGTGACATGGAACAATTAACTTAATGAGAAGTTGTGAGAATTCAACCTCTGAAGCCCCAGAAATGGTAAATATGTCCCTTTCTCCTCTCACTACAGCTCCACAGTCCCAGGAAGGAGGAAGTTCAGTGGTGCCGTTTCAAAGAATGTATGCCTGATGTCACCTCCCTGCACTTCCTTGGAGCTGAGTTGACCATCCATCACCCAGGAAAGAAAGGACTGAGGAAACTAGAGACCCACTGAGGGTGTGCCATAGGAAACAGGTATGGAGACAGGCATAACTCTCAGAGTATTAACATGGGTGGCACAAATGAGGATAACACAATGGTAAGAGTCCATTTGCTAAAACATTCTACACGATTCACATCCTGGGTCTCTTTATTTTTTCTTTTTTTAATTTTATTTTATTTTTAAACTTTACAAATTGTATTAGTTTTGCCAAATATCAAAATGAATCTGCCACAGGTAGACATGTGTTCCCTATCCTGAACCCTCCTCCCTCCTCCGTCCCAACACCATCCCTCTGGGTCGTCCCAGTGCACTAGCCCCAAGCATCCAGTATCGTGCATCAAACCTGGACTGGCAATTCGTTTCATACATGATATTATACATGTTTCAATGTCATTCTCCCAAATCTTCCCACCCTCTCCCTCTGCAACAGAGTCCAGAAGACTGTTCTATACATCAGTGTCTCTTTTGCTGTCTCGTACACAGGGTTATTGTTACCATCTTTCTAAATTCCATATATATATATATATATATATATATATATATATATATGCGTTAGTATACTGTATTGGTGTTTTTCTTTCTGGCTTACTTCACTCTGTATAATAGGCTCCAGTTTCATCCACCTCATTAGAACTGATTCAAATGTATTCTTTTTAATGACTGAGTAATACTCCATTGTGTATATATACCACAGCTTTCTTATCCATTAAGAAATCAAAGAGGACACTAATGGATGGAGAAATATACCATGTTCATGAATTGGAAGAATCAATATAGTGAAAATGAGTATACTACCCAAAGCAATTTATAGATTTAATGCAATCCCTATCAAGCTACCAACAGTATTCTTCACAGAGCTAGAACAAATAATTTCACAATTTGTATGGAAATACAGAAAACCTCGAATAGCCAAAGCGATCTTGAGAAAGAAGAATGGAACTGGAGGAATCAACCTACCTGACTTCAGGCTCTACTACAAAGCCACAGTCATCAAGACAGTATGGTACTGGAACAAAGACAGAGATATAGATCAATGGAACAAAATAGAAATCCCAGAGATAAATCCACACACATATGGACACCTTATCTTTGACAAATGAGGCAAGAATATACAATGGATTAAAGACAATCTCTTTAACAAGCGGTGCTGGGAAATCTGGTCAAGCCACTTGTAAAAGAATGAAACTAGAACACTCTAACACCATACACAAAAATAAACTTGAGTCTCTTTCAATCTCTTTCAGCATCCTCCTCTCTTCTGAAACCCAATTCTGAGAACATGAGAGAGTCATTTCCTAGGCAGGTTGATAGGAAATCTAGGAGTCCCCAAGGAGAGAGGGGTCTGGAATTCTCAAGGAGGAAGAAAGGACAAACTTTTCACAGTCTTTGTAGACCAGGATCTGGAGACTGGAGTCGATGAAAATGAGAGGGTAACAGGCAGGAAGGCCAGGGGTCTCCAAATGGAGGAAATAGCCTGCAAGTGTCAGACATTTTTATCTCTCTTAAGCGGCAGGAGGAAACAAACTAGCAATATTTTTTCCTTCTCTATACAAATTTAAGGGAGGTTTCTCTTAAAATACTGTGTTGCCATAATGACACCTGGTTATGCCTGAAGTTAGCTATTCTTGAGCCTAGAGATAACCAATGCCTTTTTCTTATGGAAATGTTTGTCTTAAGCTATGCTAATGTACTATGCCTTTACCCCAAACTTTGTCTCCAAGTCGGTTCCGCCTCTTGGCCCAGAACCTACTTGACAAACCAGTATGTTATACTCAGATATTGTTCCCCTAATCTATGTAAATGAAACTATTTGTATGGTGGTCTGCCCTTCTTCAAGATTCAAGTTAATCATTTTATGGCCCAGGATAAACCATTTGGTGCCAAGATTATCCCAAAATGCATCTTATGGGTGAGGGGCCTGGTGCCATTCTGAATTTTAAGACATTCCTTTCTTTCATTAACAGACTGCTAGTGACTATATAACATCCAGCTGAAGACTAGCAGGGGGGTACTCTTTCTGCCCCCTTCTGATGCCTATGTCAGAAGCTTTCTCTATCTCCTTTATACTTTAATAAAACTTTATTATACAAAAGCTCTGATTGATCAATCCTCGTTTCTGGCCCCGGACTGAATTCTTCTCCTCCGGGGGCCAAGAATCCCGGTGTATTTGCGTGATTCAACAACAACCTTTCAAACATCTCACCATTCTAGTGGGAACTGATGTCTCGGCTGCCAAAATGTCTCCAGAGGTTCTTATCCAGCTATCTTAGACATTTTTAAGGAGCCGTTACAGGTTCCTATATTCTCCTCTATCAAAGATGCACCTTCATTCTTTCATCTATCAAATTTCATTCATTCATTCAAAAAAGAAACATTCCCTGGGATTCCGTATAGTTAACACTTGCAAATATGTTTATACATCTTCTCACATTAAGTTAGTTAATGATTCTGGCTCTCAGTTTTAAATTTTGTAAAATGGGGATCATGGTACTATCCACTTCATAACATTAAGATGATTAAGTTAAAGGATAAAATGCATTTTTTAAATTTGTATTTGTTTATTTTTGGCTGTGTTAGGTCCACTGCTGCAAGGGCCTTTCTTTAGCTACAGCTTGTGTGGGCTACTGTCTAGGCATGGTGCACAGCTTCTCACTGCTGTGACTTCTCTTGTTATGGAGCATAGGCTTTAGGGCACTCAGGCTTCAGTGCCTGAGGCTCCAGGGCTCTAGAGCACAGGCTCAGGAATTGTGGCACAGGGGTTTAATTGCACCTTAGCATCTGGGATCTTCCCCAATCAGAGATCGAACATGTGTCTCCTCCACTGGCAGGCAGATCCTTTACCACAGAGCCACCAGGAAAGCCCAGGAGATAATGCCTTTTAAGTTCCTAAATTGTCCCTAACACTCTGTGATCATCTATACATATTAATCATTATCACTGCATTACTGTAAACACATATTCATTCTTTTAAAAAAGTAGTGAAGTTCAGTGTCTGCCTGAGACAGTGGGTGGAATGGGTTAAGGAGGTCAAAAGATACAGATTTCCAGTTGTAAAATGAATCATGGGACTATAATGTACAGCATGGTGACTATAGTTAATAATACTGAATAGTATATTTGGAAGTTCCTATGAGACTAGATCTTAGAAGTTCTTATCACAAGAAAAAAATGTCATAATTATGTATGGAAATAGTTGTTAATTATATTATTATGGTCATCAGTTTGCAGTACATACACATATCAAATCATTATGCTATACACCTGAAACTAATATAATGTTATTTGTTAACTATACCTCAATACCAGAAAAGACAATGGCACCCCACTCCAGTACTCTTGCCTGGAAAACCCCATGGGTGGAGGAGGCTGGTAGGCTGCAGTCCATGGGGTCGCTAAGAGTCGGACACGACTGAATAACTTCACTTTCACTTTTCACTTTTATGCATTGGAGAAGGAAATGGCAACTCCCTCCAGTGTGCTTGCCTGGAGAATCCCAGGGACAGGGGAGCCTGGTGGGCTGCCGTCTATGGGGTCACACAGAGTCGGACACGACTGAAGTTACTTAGCAGCAGCATACCTCAATACAGGGCATCCCCGATGACTTAGCAGCAAAGAATCCACCAGCAATGCAGGAGCCACAGGAGTCGGTGGTTTTGATCCCTGGGTTGAGAAGATCCCCTAGGGGAGGAAATGCCAACCAGTTCCATTATTCCTACAGGGATAATCCCATGGACAGAGAAGCCTGGTGGCCTACAGTCCATGGGATCACAAAGAATCAGACATGACTGAAGTGACTTAGCAGACACACACCAATTGTGATGATGATAAAAAGAGCTAAGGCTATTAAACATAGCACAGGTGCTCGACATTTGGTAATCCTCAATAATTTTTAGCTTATATAATAAATTTATAATTCTCATTTATTGTATGTTTGTGGTTTCCAGTTCCTGTTCCAGATTTCTATTTTTGTTACTATTTGAAATGATTGTAATCTGTTTTTAAGAGATTTAACTGTAATTATGAATGCTATTTTTTTTCTTTCACAATCATTTTTTTCTGCCAATTTTCATTTTTGAATAATTTGAGATTTACAGAAAAGTTACACAGGTAGTAAGTACAGAGATTTCCATAATGATGATAATGTTTTGGAACTAGATAGAAATGATTTTTGTAAAACATTACAATATATCAGCATCTGCAATTGAATGTCACATTAACATAGCTATTGGTTTTTAGAAATTTGTGTTATATCAACTGCCGTATTAAAATTATATTCAGTGAAAAAGGTTTTCAGCTTTCAATTCATTATCAGAAACAAATCTATAATCTTCAAACAATAATTTCAGATCTCAAGGGTGTTAGTAGATAGTATTTGTGATTGTAAACTTTCTTTTCTTCTTCAATACTTAAAGGGGAATTCTTTTCATGTTTCTCTCACATATTTCCATGGTAATTTTGAAGGTAAGTTTTGATGTTCTAATGATTGATCTGTTTCCTACATGCTGAATTAACCAATCAATAAATTTACTTCTTAGAGATTTTCAATTTGTAATATATTCTTGCAAAGTAAAATATTTTCTTCTATATGTGTCCATTTTTCTCTTTCCTAATTTTAGGCATTTCTGTTCCTTCTCTTTCTTTTTATTGCTTTCATTAAGCACCTGATTTTCTCTATTTGACTTTTGTCAAAGAATTAGCATGGGAATTTATTTCTTGGTTGTAAAATTTTTCTTCTTCATTTATTAGCTCTGCTTTTAGCTTAATTTTCTGCTTTAGTTAGCTTTGTTTTGTAAAACTTAAATGCATCTTCAAATTTTAAAATGTTTTTCACTCTTGAGATAGATTACCTGTGTGACTATTTTTGAAAGAAATAGTAGGATAAAATGAATCTAAAAATCTAGACTTTTGTTGCCACTCAAAGGTGATTCCTGTCCACAATTTAGTGTACCTTGTTATAGGTCATTTCCCCTTGGGTTTGTATAAGTATGTGTCTAATTATAAAATATTTGTATGCTGATTTAATTTCTCAAGGCCAGAGAAGCAGGTCAACTGTCCTCTCATAGCAAGTTTTGAAATTTTATTTTTATTTCCACATGATGGAATTTTTCCTTCTTAATCTTTTGTGAAGAGACATAAATTCTAGCAATGAAGAAAGTATCCCTCATAGAGCAATAGTAGAAAGAATTTTTGTTTAACACTTATTGCCTTTTTACATTTTATTTTATGAACCTTTAATATCCTATGCCTTTTTCTAAATTCATGTATTAATCTTTCTATGATTTACACTTAGGAATTTATAGATTAAATACATTAATTTTTATCAGTCAAATAGATTATTTTTTAAATCCTAATTCTCTCCATAGTATATTCTTATTTATAATTTTTCAACTTATGGTACAATTATTGATCTTATCTCCCCTTATTTCTACCAAATACTTTTTATTCAGAGAGAGCTACTGAACCTAGGAACAGATTTTCCAAGTAGCAATGGCAACCACAATTTGTTACCAAATAGATCAAATTTTTGGCTCCAAATGAATGACGTCTCCCTGGGTTTGGACTAAGGATATTTCTGTCATTCGAAGTAATTATTATCTGGAGTGAATTCTGTGTTTCTTTTCAGCTGATTCTGAACGAACGCGAAAGCCACATGGAAATAAACCAAACAAGAAGCTTTCTCCTCCTGGGATTCACAGAGGACCCAGACCTGCAGCCTCTCTTCTTTGGGCTGTTTCTGTCCTTGTATGTGGTCACGTTTGCTGGGAACCTGGGCATCATCCTGGCCATCATCTCAGACCCCCACCTCCACACCCCCATGTACTTCTTTCTCTCCAACCTGTCATTTGCAGACATTGGTTTCACCTCCACCACCATCCCAAAGATGCTATGGAACGTCCAGACACAGAGAAAAGTTATCACTTATGAAGGTTGCATCATCCAGATATTTTTTTTCTTTGTGTTTGGATGCCTGGACATTTTAATCCTGAGTGTGATGGCCTATGACCGCTTTGTGGCCATCTGTCACCCTCTGCACTATATGGTCATCATTAACCCCTGGGTCTGCGGGACGCTGACTCTGGGTTCCTAGTGCCTCAGTGTCACAAGCTCCCTGCTTGAGACTTTGACTGTCTTGAGGCTGCCCTTCTGCACGAACATGAAGATCCCACACTTTTTTTGTGATCTTCTTGAAGTCCTGAAGCTCACCTGTTCTGACACCCTCATCAATAACGTAGTGGTGTATTTTGGGGCTATTGTTCTAGGTGTTTTTCCTCTCTTTTGGATCTTCTTTTCTTACTCTCTGATTTTCTCCTCCATCCTGAGAATTTCATCAGCCAGGGGCAAGTATAAAGCTTTTTACACCTGTGGATCTCACCTTTTTGTGATTTCTTTGTTCTATAGCACAAGCCTAGGGGTCTACCTCAGTTCTGCAGTCACTTCATCCTCTAGGACAATTCTGGTGGCCTCAGTGATGTACACTGTGGTCACCCCCATGCTGAACCCCTTCATCTACAGTCTGAGGATCAGAGACATGAAGGGGACCCTAGGGAGACTCCTCAGCAGGGTACCATCTTTTAATGATGGGATTGTTGTAGGACTCTCATAAGTAGCAAGGGTCAAACCATTGGTTGGCATTTTTCACAATCTTGGATATATCTAAACATTAGCTTAATTTTTCTAGTTCTGTAATCACTATATCTTACTGTGCCTTGACTTTGACTATATTTAAAGATGGTGTATTATTTTTCTGGGGCTGTTATGCAAAGTACCATGAATCAGTTGGCTTAAATAACAGAAATTTATTGCCTCACAGTTCTAGAGACTAAAATTCTGAAAACAAGGGGTAAGCAGGGTCCATTCATCCTGAAGCTGTGATCAAAAACCTGGTCCATACCTAGCTTTTTTTAGTTTGTTTTCTGTAGTTTTCTAGTTTCATACAATTATGGTCAAAGAAAATGCTTGATGCAATTTCTGTTCTCTTAAATTAATTGAGGGTGTTTTGTGACCTTGTATGTGATCTATCCTGGAGATCATTTCATCTCCATTGGATAGAATTTCCTCTAGATAGCAATTTAGTTCAATTGGCCTATTGTGTCATTTAGGCCCACTGATACCTTATTGATTTTCTATCTGGATGATCTTCCCATTGGTGGAATTGAGTGTTAAAATTCTCTGCTATTATTGTATTATTGCCAGTTTCTCCCTTCATGTCTGTTAGTATTTGCTTTAAATATATAGGTGCCCCTATATTAGGTATGTGTATGCTAACAACTGTAATATCCTCATCTTGTAACCATCCCTTCATCATTACAGAATGTCCTTCTCTGTCTTTTGTTATAGCCTTTGTTTTAAACTCTATTATGTCTTACATGAGTAGAGCTACCCCTGCATTCTTGTTGTTTGCATTTGCATTAACTATCTTTTCCATCCCTTCACTTTCAGTCTGTTTGTGTCTTTAGCCCTGAAGTGAGATTTTGTAGGCAGCTTACTGAAGGACTTTTTTCCAACCAGCCACACTATGTTTTTTTATTGGAACGTTTAGTGCATTGGTACGTAAATATTGATAGCTATGTACTTATTGCTATTTTATTCCGTGTTTTTCAGTTGTTTTCATACTTGTTCTCTGTTCATTTCTTCTTTTTGTTTCTCCTGTTGTGATTTGATGAGTTTATTTAATGGTATACTTGGGTTCCTTCCTGTTTTATTTTTGTTAATCTCCTATAGGTTTTTGGGTTTGTGTTTACCATGATTTCATATTTCTTCACTCATAATTATATCTACTTGAATAAGATGATAGTCATTTAAGTTCAAACATATTTTAAATATTTACATTTTTATGCTCCTATACCCCACATGTTGTGTTTTTATGTCATATGTTACATATTCATGCTTATCTCTTTACTGTCTAATATAGTCATCAGTTCAGTTCAGTTCAGTCACGCAGTTGTGTCTGACTCTTTGCAACCCCGTGAATCGCAGCACACCAGGCCTCCCTGTCCATCACAAACACCCAGAGTTCACTCAAACTCATGTCCATCGAGTCAATGATGCCATCCAGCCATCTCATCCTCTGTCGTCCCCTTCTCCTCCTGCCCCCAATCCCTCCCAGTATCAGAGTCTTTTCCAATGAGTCAACTCTTTGCATAAGGTGGCCAAAGTATTGTAGTTTCACTTCAGCATCAATACTTCCAGTGAACACCCAGGACTGATCTCCTTTAGGATGGACTGGTTTGATCTTGCAGTCCAAGGGACTCTTAAGAATCTTCTCCAACACCACAGTTCAAAAGCATCAATTCTTCAGCACTCAGCTTTCTTCATAGTAAAAATTTCACGTCCATACATGACCGCTGGAAAAACCATAACCTTGACTACATGGACCTTTTTTTGACAAAGTAATGTCTCTGCCTTTCAATATGCTATCTAGGTTGGTCATAACTTTCCTTCAGAGAGTAAGCGTCTTTTAATTTCATGGCTACAGTCACCATCTGCAGTGATTTTAGACCCCCCAAAAATAAAGTCTGACACTGTTTCCAGTGTTTCCCCATCTATCTGCCATGAAGTGATGGGATCAGATGCCATGATCTTCATTTTCTGAATGTTGAGCTTTAAGCCAATTTTCTCACTCTCCTCTTTCACTTTCATCAAGAGGTTTTTTTGTTCCTATTCACTTTCTGCCATAAGGGTGGTGTCATCTGCATATCTGAGGTTATTGATACTTCTCCTGGCAATCTTGATTCCAGCTTGTGGTTCTTCCACCCTAGCGTTTCTCATGATGTATTCTGCATATAAGTTAAATAAGCAGGGTGACAATATACAGGCTTGACATACTCCTTTTCCTATTTGGAACCAGTCTATTGTTCTATGTCCAGTTCTAACTGTTGCTTCCTGACCTGCATATAGGTTTCTCAAGAGGCAGGTTAGGTGGTCTGATATTCCCATCTCTTTCAGAATTTTCCACAGTTTATTGTGATCTACACAGTCAAAGGCTTTGGTATAGTCAATAAAGCAGACATAGATGTTTCTCTGGAACACTTTTGCTTTTTCAATTATCCAGCAGATGTTGGCAATTTGATCTCTGGCTCCTCTGCCTTTTCTAAAACCAGCTTGAACATCTGGAAGTTCACATTTCACGTACTGCTGAGGCCTGGCTTGGAGAATTTTGAGCATTACTTTACTAGTGTGTGAGATGAGTACAATTGTGTGGTAGTTTGAGCATTCTTTGTCATTGTTTTTCTTTGGGATTGGAATGAAAACTGACCTTTTCCAGTCCTGTGGCCACTGCTGAGTTTTCCAAATTTGCTGGCATATTGAGTGCAGCACTTTCACAGCATCATCTTTCAGGATTTGAAAGAGCTCAACTGGAATTCCATCACCTCCTCTTGCTTTGTCCATAGTGATGCTTCCTAAGGCCCACTTGACTTCACATTCCAGGATGTCTGGCTCTAGGTGAGTGATCACACCATCATAATTATCTGGGTCATGAAGCTCTTTTTTGATGTTTTCTCTATTTCTTTGCATTGATCATTGAGGAAGGCTTTCTTATCTCTCCTTGCTATTCTTTGGAACTCTGCATTCAGATGCTTATATCTTTCCTTTTCTCCTTTGCTTTTCACTTCTCTTCTTTTCACAGCTATTCGTAAGGCCTCCTCTGACAGCCATTTTGCTTTTTCACATTTCTTTTCCATGGGGATGGTCTTGATCCCTGTCTCCTGTACAATGCCATCATAATTACTTTTAAATATATTTGTCTTTTAATCTGTGTACTGATTATTTAAGTAATCTTTAATCCTTACTATATATTTGCCTTTCCTAGTGGAATTTTCCCTTTCCTATAGATATTTCTTTTATATTTAGAGAAGACTACACCTTTTCTTTTAGGGTAGGTTTCCTATTGATGAAATATTTCCATTTTTGCTTGTCTGAGAACTTCTTTGTCTCTGCTTCTATTTTAAATGATGATCTTCCAGGGTAGGAGATCCTAGGTTGCAGGGTTTTCCCTTTCAGTATTTTGAATGTATCAGGTCACTCTCTTCTGGCCTGCAAAGTTTCTACAGATAAATCAGTTGATATGTATAATCCCTTATATATGACTCTGTTTTTCTCTTGCTGCCTTTAAAATTCTTTCTTCATCTATCTTTTCCCAGTTTGATTATAATATATCTTAGTGTAGGTCTTTTTGGCCTCATCTTGCTTTGGGACCCACTGTGCTTCCTATACTTGGATACCTGTTTCTTTCTTAAGTTTGGGAAGGTTTTAGTCATAATTTCTTCAAATACCTTTTCAATACACTTCTCTCCCTCTTCATTTTCAATCCCTATAATGCAAATGTTGGCACAATTGAAATCATCCCAGAGATCTCATATGTTGCACGATTTTTTTGTTTCTTTTTGTTTGCTCTTATGATTAGATAATCTCCTATATTCTATCTTCCAAATCACTTATGCATTCTTCTGTGTCATTCAGTATGCCCTTCATTTCTTCTAGAGTACTTTTTATTTTAAATATTAAATTATCTAGTTTTTATCAGGTCTTCTTTATACTTTTGCTGTTGTTCAGTCACTCAGTCATGTCCAACTCTTTGTGATCCCATGGACTGCAGCATGCCAGGCTTCCCTGTCCTTCACTATCTTCTGGAGTTTGGTCAAGCTCATGTTCATTGAGTTGATGATGCTATCCAACCATTTCATCCTCTGTTGCCCCTTTTTCTTCCTGCTCTAAATCTTTCCCAGCATTAGGGTCTTTTCCAATAAGTCAGCTCTTTGCATCAAGTGGCCAAAGTATTGGAGCTTCAGCTTTAGTATCTGCCCTTCTATTGACTATATAGGGTTGATTTCCTTTAGGATTGACTGGTTTTATCTCCTTGCTGTCCAAGGGACTCTCAAGATTCTTCTCTAGCACCACAGTTCAAAAGCATCAGTTCTTTGGTGCTCAGCCTTTTTTATAGTCCCATTCCCACATCTGTACATGACTACTGGAAAAACCATAGCTTTGACTATACAGAGCTTTATATCTTTGGGTCTATGCTAAGTCACTTCAGTCATGTCTGACTCTTTGAGACCCTACAGACTGTAGCTCACCAGGGTCCTCTTCCATGGCATTCTCCAGACAAGAATACTGAAGTGGGCTGCCATTTCCTCCTCTAGGGGATCTTCCCAGGGATTGAACCCACATCTCTTATGTCTTCTGCATTGGCTGGTGGGTTCTTTGCAACTAGTGCCACCTGGGGACTTTTAGTTCCTTATTCAATTAATCTGTGTTTAGGTTAATTATTTTCCCTAATTCATGTTTATTATCAATATATTTTTATTACAAATGTTTTGAATTCGAGGAGGAGGAGCCAAGATGGCGGAGGAGTAGGACGGGGAGAACACTTTCTCCCCAACAAATTCATCAAAAGAGCATTTAAACGTCGAGTAAATTCCACAAAACAACTTCTGAATGCCAGCAGAGGACATCAGTCACCCAGAAAAGCAATCCAACTCTTCGAAAGGAGCGCGAATGAACAAAGAGAAGAAATACAGCTCCACCCATCAGAACACCGACACAAGCTTGCCTAACCAGGAAACCTTGACAAGCCACCTGTACAAACCCACACACAGCGAGGAAAAGCCACAATAAAGAGAACTCCACAAACTGCCAGAATACATAAAGGACACCCCAAACTCAGCAATTTAAACAAGATGAAGAGACAGAGGAATAGCCAGCAGATAAAGGAACAGGATAAATGCCCACCAAACCAAACAAAAGAGGAAGAGATAGGGAATCTACCTGATAAAGAATTCCGAATAATGATAGTGAAATTGATCCAAAATCTTGAAATTAAAATGGAATCACAGATAAATAGCCTGGAGACAAGGATTGAGAAGATGCAAGAAAGGTTTAACAAGGACCTAGAAGAAATAAAAAAGAGTCGATATATAATGAATAATGCAATAAATGAAATTAAAAACACTCTGGAGTCAACAAATAGTAGAATAACAGAGGCAGAAGATAGGATTAGTGAATTAGAAGATAGAATGGTAGAAATAAATGAATCAGAGAGAATAAAAGAAAAACGAATTAAAAGAAACGAGGACAATCTCAGAGACCTCCAGGACAATATTAAATGCTACAACATTCGAATCATAGGGGTTCCAGAAGAAGAAGACAAAAAGAAAGACCATGAGAAAATACTTGAGGAGATAATAGTTGAAAACTTCCCTAAAATGGGGAAGGAAATAATCACCCAAGTTCAAGAAACCCAGAGAGTCCCAAATAGGATAAACCCAAGGCGAAACACCCCAAGACACATATTAATCAAATTAACAAAGATCAAACACAAAGAACAAATATTAAAAGCAGCAAGGGAAAAACAACAAATAACACACAAGGGAATTCCCATAAGGATAACACCTGATCTGTCAATAGAAACTCTTCAAGCCAGGAGGGAATGGCAAGACATACTTAAAATGATGAAAGAAAATAACCTACAGCCCAGATTATTGTACCCAGCAAGGATTTCATTCAAGTATGAAGGAGAAATCAAAAGCTTCTCAGACAAGCAAAAGCTGAGAGAATTCAGCAACACCAAACCAGCTCTCCAACAAATACTAAAGGATATTCTCTAGACAGTAAAAACAAAAATGGTGTATAAATTCGAACCCAAAACAATAAAGTAAATGGCAACGGGATCATACTTATCAGTAATTACCTTAAACGTAAATGGGTTGAATGCCCCAACCAAAAGACAAAGACTGGCTGAATGGATACAAGAACAAGACCCCTACATATGTTGTCTACAAGAGACCCACCCCAAAACAGGGGACACATACAGACTGAAAGTGAAGGGCTGGAAAAAGATTTTCCATGCAAATAGGGACCAAAAGAAAGCAGGAGTAGCAATACTCATATCAGATAAAATAGACTTTAAAACAAAGGCTGTGAAAAGAGACATAGATGGTCACTACATAATGATGAAAAGATAAATCCAAGAAGAAGATATAACAATTATAAATATATATGCACCCAACACGGGAGCACCGCAGTATGTAAGACAAATGCTAACAAGTATGAAAGGAGAAATTAACAATAACACAATAATATTGGGAGACTTTAATACCCCACTCACACCTATGGATAGATCAACTAAACAGAAAATTAACAAGGAAACACAAACTTTAAACAATACAATAGACCAGTTAGACCTAACTTATATCTATAGGACATTTCATCCCAAAACAATGAATTTCACCTTTTTCTCAAGCGCACATGGAACCTTCTCCAGGATAGATCACATCCTGGGCCATAAAGCTAGCCTTGGTAAATTCAAAAAAATAGAAATCATTCCAAGCATCTTTTCTGACCATAATGCAGTAAGATTAGATCTCAATTACAGGAGAAAAACTATTAAAAATTCCAACATATGGAGGCTGAACAACACCCGCTGAATAACCAACAAATCACAGATGAAATCAAAAAAGAAATCAAAATTTGCATAGAAACGAATGAAAATGAAAACACAACAACCCAAAACCTGTGGGACACAGTAAAAGCAGTCCTAAGGGGAAAGTTCATGGCAATACAGGCACACCTCAAGAAACAAGAAAAAAGTCAAATAAATAACCTAACTCTACACCTAAAGCAACTAGAAAAGGAAGAAATGAAGAACCCCAGGGTTAGTAGAAGGAAAGAAATCTTAAAAATTAGAGCAGAAATAAATGCAAAAGAAACAAAAGAGACCATAGCAAAAATCAACAAAGCCAAAAGCTGGTTCTTTGAAAGGATAAATAAAATGGACAAATCATTAGCCAGACTCATCAAGAAACAAAGGGAAAAAAATCAAATCAATAAAATTAGAAACGAAAATGGAGAGATCACAACAGACAACATAGAAATACAAAGGATCATAAGAGACTATTATCAACAATTATATGCCAATAAAAATGGACAACGAGGAAGAAATGAACAAATTCTTAGAAAAGTACAACTTTCCAAAACTCGACCAGGAAGAAATAGAAAACCTTAACAGACCCATCACAAGCACGGAAATTGAAACTGTAATCAAAAATCTTCCAGCAAACAAAAGCCCAGGTCCAGACGGCTTCAAAGCTGAATTCTACCAAAAATTTAGAGAAGAGGTAACACCTATCCTGTTCAAACTCTTCCAGAAAATTGCAGAGCGAGGTAACCTTCCAAACTCATTCTATGAGGCCACCATCACCCTAATACCAAAACCTGACAAAGATCCCACAAAAAAAGAAAACTACAGGCCAATATCACTGATGAACATAGACGCAAAAATCCTAAACAAAATTCTAGCAATCAGAATCCAACAACACATTAAAAAGATCATACACCATGACCAAGTGGGCTTTATCCCAGGGATGCAAGGATTCTTCAATATCCGCAAATCAATCAATGTAATACACCACATTAACAAATTGAAAAATAAAAACCATATGAGTATCTCAATAGATGCAGAGAAAGCCTTTGACAAAATTCAACACCCATTTATGATAAAAACTCTCCAGAAAGCAGGAATAGAAGGAACACACCTCAACATAATAAAAGCTATATATGACAAACCCACAGCAAACATTATCCTCAATGGTGAAAAATTGAAAGCATTTCCTCTAAAGTCAGGAACAAGACAAGGGTGCCCACTTTCACCAGTACTATTCAACATAATTTTGGAAGTTTTGGTCACAGCAATCAGAGCAGAAAAAGAAATAAAAGGAATCCAAATTGGAAAAGAAGAAGTAAATCTCTCACTATTTGCAGATGACATGATCCTCTATATAGAAAACCCTAAAGACTCCACCAGAAAATTACTAGAACTAATCAATGATTATAGTAAAGTTTCAGGATATAAAATCAACACACAGAAATCCCTTGCATTCCTATACACTAATAATGAGAAAACAGAAAGAGAAATTAAGGAAACAATTCCATTCACCATTGCAACGAAAAGAATAAAATACTTAGGAATATATCTACCTAAAGAAACTAAAGACCTATATATAGAAAACTATAAAACACTGGTGAAAGAAATCAAAGAGGACACTAATAGATGGAGAAATATACCATGTTCATGGATTGGAAGAATCAATATAGTGAAAATGAGTATACTACCCAAAGCAATTTATAGACTCAATGCAATCCCTATCAAGCTACCAACAGTATTCTTCACAGAGCTAGAACAAATAATTTCACAATTTGTATGGAAATACAAAAAACCTCGAATAGCCAAAGCGATCTTGAGAAAGAAGAATGGAACTGGAGGAATCAACCTACCTGACTTCAGGCTCTACTACAAAGCCACAGTTATCAAGACAGTATGGTACTGGCACAAAGACAGAAATATTGATCAATGGATTAAAATAGAAAGCCCAGAGATAAATCCACGCACATATGGACACCTTATCTTTGACAAAGGAGGCAAGAATATACAATGGATTAAAGACAATCTCTTTAACAAGTGGTCTGGGAAATCTGGTCAACCACTTGCAAAAGAATGAAACTAGAACACTTTCTAACACCATATACAAAGTAAACTCAAAATGGATTAAAGATCTCAACGTAAGACCAGAAACTATAAAACTCCTAGAGGAGAACATAGGCAAAACACTCTCTGACATACATCACAGCAGGATCCTCTATGACCCACCTCCCACAATATTGGAAATAAAAGCAAAAATAAACAAATGGGACCTAATTAACCTTAAAAGCTTCTGCACATCAAAGGAAACTATTAGCAAGGTGAAAAGACAGCCTTCAGAATGTGAGAAAATAATAGCAAATGAAGCAACCGACAAACAACTAATCTCAAAAATATACAAGCAACTCCTACAGCTCAACTCCAGAAAAATAAATGACCCAATCAAAAAATGGGCCAAAGATCTAAATAGGCATTTCTCCAAAGAAGACATACAGATGGCTAACAAACACATGAAAAGATGCTCAACATCACTCATTATCAGAGAAATGCAAATCAAAACCACTATGAGGTACCATTTCACACCAGTCAGAATGGCTGCAATCCAAAAGTCTACAAATAATAAATGCTGGAGAGGGTGTGGAGAAAAGGGAACCCTCTTACACTGTTGGTGGGAAGGCAAACTAGTACAGCCACTATGGAGAACAGTGTGGAGATTCCTTAAAAAACTGGAAATAGAACTGCCTTATGATCCAGCAATCCCACTGCTGGGCATGCACACTGAGGAAACCAGAAGGGAAAGAGACACGTGTACCCCAATGTTCATCGCAGCACTGTTTATAATAGCCAGGACATGGAAGCAACCTAGATGTCCATCAGCAGATGAATGGATAAGAAAGCAGTGGTACATATACACAATGGAGTATTACTCAGCCATTAAGAAGAATACATTTGAATCAGTTCTAATGAGGTGGATGAAACTGGAGCCTATTATACAGAGTGAAGTAAGCCAGAAGGAAAAACACCAATACAGTATACTAACGCATATATATGGAATTTAGAAAGATGGTAACAATAACCCTGTATACGAGACAGCAAAAGAGACACTGACGTATAGAACAGTCTTATGGACTCTGTGGGAGAGGGAGAGGGTGGGAAGATTTGGGAGAATGGCATTGAAACATGTAAAATATCATGTATGAAACGAGATGCCAGTCCAGGTTCAATGCACGATACTGGATGCTTGGGGCTAGTGCACTGGGACGACCCAGAGGGATGGTATGGGGAGGGAGGAGGGAGGAGGGTTCAGAATGGGGAACACATGTATACCTGTGGTGGATTCATAGAAATTAAAAGAAAAAATTTAAAGATAAAAACAGAACAAAAAAAAATGTTTTGAATTCTTTGGTATATTATTTATTTCTGTTTCACTTACTTTTTTTAAAAAATTTATACAGAGGCTTTTTCTTGCTCTTTCAAATGAGAATGCTGCTATTTAGTAGCTTCAGTCACATGTAACTCTGTGCGACCCTATTGACTGTAGCCCACAGGGTTCCACTTTCCATGGAATGCTCCAGGAAAGAGTACTGGAATGGGTTTCCATTCTCTTCTCCAGGGGATCTTCCCAACCCAAGGATCGAACTCAGATCTCCTGCATTGCAGGCAGATTATTTACCACTGACCCACCAGGGAAGTGGAGAAGGCAATGGCACCCCATTCCAGTACACTTGCCTGGAAAATCCCATGGACGGAGGAACCTGGTAGGCTGTGGTCCATGGGGTTGCTAAGAGTTGGACACAATAGAGCGACTTCATTTTCCACTTTCATGCATTGGAGAAGGAAATGGCAACCCACTCCAGTATTCTTGCCTGGAGAATCCCAGGGACGGGGGAGCCTGGTGGGCTGCCGTCTATGGGGTCGCACAGAGTCAGACATGACTGAAGCGACTTAGCAGCAGCAGCAGCACCAGGGAAGCCCTCATGAGAATAGTTCCTACTTATTTTCATTTTACTTAACTTTTTCTCTGTCTGTAATGAATTTCGGTGAAACAGTTACCTATTGTAATCTTAAAGGGCTTTTCTTATTTAGCAGTGTCTCTATGTAGATTGCTTATGTCCAATACCTTTGGTGGGATGGCTGGATTTGACATGGATGACAGTCATATCTTTCCATAGGCAGTGCTGGCTGCTATAACCTTGGTGATGGGAGATCTAGAGCCTGGTGTAGAGTGTGACATGGGTCTTCCTCTCTGCTTAGTGGCCATCACCATCCTGTTAGTGTCATGTTGCTCCCAAGTTGATGGAGCAGAAGGCCTGTTCATCAGGCTAGGGCTGGCTCTGTTCTCTTTAAGTGTAAGTTTTCCTTCTTCACACACTGGGGCCTTTGTCTCAATAAAGGGGCATACTGAAACAGTAAGGGTTTGTGTGCTTATGGAGGTCCAACACTCTGCCTGTGTAGGCATCTTTGGACCCTCTCAGATGCAAGCCACAGTCACATCCTCTGCTTCAGCCACCCCAGATCTAAGCTAGGCTGTAGTTGGAGCAGTTGGGGCCAGAGCATTCACACAGCTTGGGTTGGGGTACACAGTGAAGTAGTCATGGGAATTCACAACCAATATTATCAAGTAACTTTAAATGGAGCATAATCTATAAAATTTTGAATCATTGTTTATATGCCAGAAGCTAATATGATATTGTAAGTTAACTATACTTCAATAAAAAATTTTAAACATGCAAATAAAAATACAGTGAAATAATTTGTCACAGTAATTATCTGATTGGTAATAGTATGATGAATTATTTTGTCTTTTTTTTTTAATACTTAAAAATTCTATTAAAGCATGTTTACTTTTTGCTATCAGATTAACAATATAGGGACTTCCCTGGTGATTCAGTGGTTGCAAATCAGCCTTCCAATACAGGGGACACAGATTCAGTCCCTGATCTGAAAGCTACGATCCCATGCACCACAACTAGAGAGCTACATACCACAACTACTGAGCCCATGTGTTCTAGAGTCCATGCTCTGCAACAAGGGAAATCTCTGCACACTGTGACTACAGAAAAGCCAGTGTGCCCCCAGAAGACCCAGCACAGCCAAAAAGGGGGGGAGGAAGTAATTATATATGTTACGAATTAAATGAAACTAACAAAATATAAGGCATCACAAAAAAATGAATTGAGAAACTTAAATTCGATTTCTAAAAAAAATTATTGAATAATTGTCCGTATTACATGTATTAATACATTCATAGCTACGGTAACAAATTACCACAATAGGGATTGAAATAAAAAAATATTTTGCTCTTACAATTGAAGATCAGAAGGCAAATATCTCAGTGAGCTAAAGGCAACATGCCTGCATGGTCTCTGAGGAGAATCTGATTCATTTCCTTTTCTAGTTTCTACTGGCCACAAGAATTTCTTGACTCATAGGCCTTTCTCCAGCTTCAAAGACAGCTGCTGCTGTTAAGTCACTTCAGTCATGTCTGACTCTGTGCAACCCCATACATGGCAGCCACCAGGCTCCCCTGTCCCTGGGATTCTCCAGACAAGAATACTGGAGTGGGTTGCCATTGCCTTCTCTGCAAAGTCAGCAATGTAACATTTTCAAAACTTTCTCTAATTTCAACCTTTTTGTCTTCCTCTTCTACAGAAACAGTTTCTTTGTGATTACATTAGTCTCTTCCAGATAATCATAGTCAATCTTCTTATCTTAAAGTCACTGATTAACAACCTTTCTCCATCTGCTACCGTAATCCCTTCTTGCTATGTAAAATAATATAATCAAAGGTTCTGGGGATTAGGATGTAGTCATCATTTGGAGGCCATTACTCTGATCATCAAAAGTAATTTTCATAGGCCTATTATTTGCTGTCACTTAAGGACCCAGCTGGTTTTAGAAAAGGCAGAGGAACCAGAGATCAAATTGCCAAAATGTGCTAGATCATCGGAAAAGCAAGAGCATTCAATAAAAATATCTATTTCTGCTTTATTGACTATGCCAAAGCCTTTGACTATGTGGATCATAATAAACTGTGGAAAATTCTGAAAGAGATGGGAATACCAGACCACCTGACCTGCCTCTTGAGAAATCCGTATGCAGGTCAGGAAGCAACAGTTAGAACTAGACATGGAACAACAGACTGGTTCCAAATAGGAAAAGGAGTATGTCAAGGCTGTATATTGTCACCCTGCTTATTTAACTTATATGCAGAATGTATCATGAGAAATGCTGGGGTGGAAGAAGCACAAGCTGGAATCAAGATTGCCGGGAGAAGTATCAATAACCTCAGATATTCAGATGACACGACCCTTATGGCAGAAAGTGAAGAAGCACTAAAGAGCGTCTTGATGAAAGTGAAAGAGGAGAGTGAAAAACTTGGCTTAAAACTCAACATTCAGAAAACAAAGATCATGGCATCTGGTCCCATCACTTCATGGCAAATAGATGAGAAAACGGTGGAAACAGTGGCTGACTTTATTTTTCTGGGCTCCAAAATCAAAGCAAATGGTGACTGCAGCCATGAAATTAAAAGACACTTACTCCTTGGAAGGAAAATTATGATCAACCCAGATAGCATATTCAAAAGCAGGGACATTACTTTACCAACAAAGGTCTGTCTAGTCAAGGCAATGGTTTTTCCAGTGGTCATGTATGGATGTGAGAGTTGGACTATAAGAAAGCTGAGCACCAAAGAATTGATGCTTTTGAACTGTGGTGTTGGAGAAGACTCTTTTGAGTCCCTTGGACTGCAAGGAGATCCAACCAGTCCATCCTAAAGGAAATCAGTCCTGAATATTCATTGTAAGAACTGATGTTGAAGCTGCAACTCCAATACTTTAGCCACCTGATGCGAAGAGTTGACTCACTGGAAAAGACCCTGATGCTAGGAAGATTGAAGGCAGGAGGCGAAGGGGACGACAGAGAATAAGTTGGTTGGATGGCATCACCGACTCAATGAACATGAGTTTGAGTAAACTCCAGGAGTTGATTATGGACAGGGAGGCCTGGCGTGCTGCAGTCCATGGGGTCGCAAAGTGTTGGACACGACTGAGCAAGTAACAGTTACTTACTTATTTACTTAAGGACCATAAGGGGTTTCCCAGGTGGCTAAGTGGGAAAGAATCCACCTGCAATGCAGGAGATAGTAGATGTGGGTGCCATTTCTGGGCCAGAAAGATGCCCTGGAGAAGGAAATGGCAATCCACTTCAGTATCCCATGGACAGAGGAGCCTGTCAGGCTACAGTCGATAGGGTCCCAAAAGAGGCGGACATGACTTAGCAACTAAACAATAAAGGATTGTAAATAAAAGAAACACAAAATGTATTATAGCCTCTTAATGATGAAAAACATTCTTTTGAAATTACATGCCAAGACAATTTTTGGTGCAAAGGAACCTACAACTACCTAGTCCAGACTCTAATACAGGACCACAGCCTTGCTTGTCAAAGAATAATCCACAGACCAAGACATGCATGCATTAGCAACATTACCCAGAACCTTGCTGAAAATTCAGAACCTCAGGACAACCAGGACCTGTTGAATCAGGATCTGATTTAGTACTAGAATCCTAGGGGATTCTTATGTACAATGTGTAGATGTGTTGGCCTAGAATAGGCTTTCTCATCTTCTCACTATTGGCATTTGTGGCATGATAATTATTTGTATTTGGTGCTCTCCTGTACATTGTAGATGTTTGGATGAAAGTGAAAGTGTTAGTTGCTCAGTCATGCCCAACTATTTGCAGTCTCATGGACTGTGACCAACCAGGCTTCTCTGTCCATGGGATTTCTCAGTCAAGAATACTGAAGTAGGTTGCCATTTCCTTCTACGGGGAATCTTCCCAACCCAGGGATAGTACTTGCATCTCCTGCTTGGCAGGTAGATTGTTACCTCTAAGCCACCTGGGAAAGCCCCCCTCCCAACAATGGTGTTCTAGCAAGAGAACACAGTTTTCTTCTTTATTGAAGAAGAAATAGTAATTTCCTGGATATATCACATGCTGTATTCTCACAGCATGGCAGTTATGTTATGGCTCTTGAGACTCAAAGGATCTAGTCAAGACAAATTCCTCAGGCTTAGACTTGGAAGAAATACTGAGGGTTGTAAAAACTTTCAATGTTAGAATTCTGGGAGATAGGAGAGTTAGTAGAGAAGTAACAAGAATTGAATACACCTGATGTTTAACCTGGACTCTTGGGAACAGCGAATCAGCAGGTGGCAGGGGCAGGGGGTTGGGGGGGGGTGCAGGGGAATCCATTGTGTCCAAACAGGTTCCCCTGAGGAAATGATGTAGTCAACATTCAAGCAATAATGGAAAATGTGATAAAGAGGTAGAATGAGCAGATACAGAAATATCTCCACTACTGCAATATCTAAGCATGTTAAAGCTTGAGCTGCAGCAGGGATGCTTTTTGCATTTGGACTCCTAAGTCTGGCTCAGGGACCAGTGCATCACTCCTTCCTTCTTTCTTGTGAGGAGACAGAGCTTCAGCCTCCACCACCAACCATCCAGGGAGGAATTTTGAACTTCCACACAGAGACCTTCCAATCTGCCTTTCCATCCAGGTAAGTCCAAGAGCCCCACAGACACTGGAGGAAAAAGCTGGAGAGAATGAAACGCAAGACGTACCTGAGGTCACTGAGAACACAAACAGCTGGCCCAGAGCTGAGAAAACTTCATGTTTGTTTTCTTGTTTGATTTATTAATTTATAATCAATTTATTAAATATTTTTAAATGACAAATATCTGTTGGATCCAGCAATTCAAGGATTGCTGTTGACAACTAAGTAATGAGAATGAAAATTTAGCTGGATGAGACTCAAGAAAAAACGGGGAGCCCAGTGGTATCATTAAAATTTGAACATTTCCAAGAAGTTTAGTTGCAGTTTAGGGGAGTAGGAAAATAAACTATTTGGTCGGGAGAGGTTTGCAGTGAAGTGATAATTTTTTCTGAAATTTTTAAGATGGGGTGTATTTGAGCTTGTTCTGTATTCATTAGGAAGATCCAGATCAATAGAAGTATCTACTACCTGAAAACTACACTTCTTGAGACACATATATCACTGAATCTTCTTTCATACTGAGTATTCATTAGGGGCAAATGCATTTAAAATACAAACTGACATATGATAAACCGTTTATCTTTGCAATTATTTCATTACCTGAAAGGCTAAATTTATTTGGGGTTTTTATTAGCCATTTGCTATCTCTATTGCAAGTTGTCTATGCATGTTTGCTTTACCTACAGGTGTCTGAGTGTTTTTATTCTTTTTTGTTTTGCTATATCATTTTCTTCACAATTTATTTCATCTCCAGCTCAGAAAGGAAAGGCCAGGAATTGCACTACAGCATGTGGAAGACCAGGAGAATGAGATGTATTTTTAATACTTTGTCAATTCTTCTTGCTGAAAACAGAGAAATATGTAGCTCTTTTCTCCCTATTTTTCCCCTCCCCTACACAAGTGTGTCAGCCACCATTTCTGTGGCACTATTTCACCCAAACTGCTCTTAGCTATAACTAGTTCAACTAATCTGGATTCCCTATTCCAGTCTCTGTATTCATGGTGGGGCGGAGTAGGGTCAGGGAGCGGGGAACGGTTTGCATTCTTCTAAACAAAGAATTACAATTTTTAAAAGAAGCTTCCTATTAATATTTTCCATTTACATCTTGTATGTATGTAGTGTATAATGTATTTGTTGTGTTATGTGAGAGTGTAAAAACTGTGAGTGATCAAAGTTATCAGTTGGTCACATTGTGTCCTCCCTCTCATTGCTTTTCACACACAGAAAATTCTTCAACATCCTTAGAAATAAGAAACCATCTTTTCTATAAATTGCCATCTTATTTCACATTTTCACCTAGTACTACAATTGCCTTTTGTGACTAGATCAATTTTTTAAATAACATTTTCTGCCCCCTTGTGGAATATGTGCTTCTGCACTCAAATATTTCTTCTTTTTCATAAGGATGGTTGAATCTATTTATGCTTTTAAAAAAGAAGAAAAGTGAAAGTCACTCAGTCATTTTTGATTCTTTGCAGCTCCATGGACTGTAGCCCACAAGGTTCCTCTGTTCATGGCATTTCCCAGGCAAGAATACTTGATCAGGCTGCCATATCCTATCCTACTCCAGGGGACCTTCTTGACTGAGGGACCAAATCTGCATCTCCTGCATGGCAGGCAAATTATCACTGTGCTACCTGGCAAGCCCATTAATAGTGAACAAAGCATGAAGTCCCTGTCCATTTAGATCTAACATTTTAATGGAGAAATAGTACAGTAAAACAAATTCATGTATGACCAAGTGTCCTCAGATATAAATTAAATGAAGGAAAAAGTAGGTTTTTGTGGTATGTAGGCCTTTATAGAGCATATTGTGGGCAGGTCTTTGCATGTGGGAAGAGAATCTGAAACAGGAGTAGTGTGGACCCACTGGATTTGTCAAAAGGAGATCAAAACTGAAAGGCCAAGAATAACAAAGAAAGATGCCACATAAGAAAAGTAAGAAAAGGACCAGTCTTACTCACTCATAAAAATTGAGTCAGTGGTCTGATGTGGATACAATAATTAAGAAAGTGGAGGAAAAAAGTGCAGTCAGTGTGAGGTCCCTTGAGTCTGAACACACTGTAGCCTGTTCTCTCTGCAACTTGCCTCTTTTGTTGAACTCTTTATTCACATTCTTCTTCCATCAGCAGAAACTGATCTTCTTCAAAAACAATTCTTCCATTTAATGCAAGGGATTAAAAAAATTTCAGATTGTGTCCCAGAGCACAGCATGCTTTTTACATGTGATCCAGCATATGTACACAGGCAAGCAAGAAATTCACATGCATGCATATTGCATGCACATTCGAACATACATGTACAGACATATCTGAACAAAAAGAACAACAAGAATAAAAACCTTACTATGTATGATGCACTCTGATATTTTCTTTTGTGTTTTATTTATTCTCTTCTATCTTATTCTTACAAACCACAAAGTTGAGAAACTGATCATGTTACTTTTGTCTTCTGGCAGTCACCTCTTCTACATGGAACCAGGGAATGCTACACAAATTTCAGAATTTCTTCTTCTGGGAATTTCAAAAGAACCAGAACAGCAGCCTCTCTTATTTTGGACATTTCCTCTACATGTATCTGATCACTGTATTTGGAAACCTGCTCATCATCCTAGCTGTCAGCCCAGACTTCCACATCCACACCCTCATGTACTTCTTCCCCTCCAACCTGTCCTCTGTAGACATCTGTGTCACTTCCACCACCATCCCAAAGTTGCTGTAGAACACCCAGAACCAGAGAAAAGTTATAGCCTATGAAGGCTGCATCACCCAGATGTATTTTTTCATGTTCTTTGCAGGATTGGACATCTTTCTCCTGACAGTGATGGCATATGACTGCTTTATGGCCCCCTGAACTACACAGTCATCACGAACCTTCAACTCTGTGGATTGCTGGTCCTGGTATCCTGGATGATGAGTGTCCTGAATTCCTTGCTACTAAGCTTACTGATTTTGTGGCTGTCCTTCTGTAGAATACTGGAGACCCCCCGTTTTTTCTGTGAACTCAATCAGGTGGTCCGACTTGCCTCTTCTGACGTGTATCTCAATGACATAGTGATGTATTTTGCAGCTGCCATTTTGGATGGTGTTTCCCTCCCTGGTATCCTGTACTCTTACTCTAAGATCGTTTCTGCCGTACATGGAATCTCATCAGCTCAGGGGAAGTATAAGGCACTTTCCACCTGTGCATCTCACCTCTCAGTGGCCTCCTTATTTTATTGTACAGCCTTAGGAGTGTACCTTAGCTCTGCTGCTACAAACAGCTCACACTCAAGAACAATTGTACACTGTGGTTACATCCATACTAAATCCCTTCATCTACAGCCTGAGGAACAAAGACAGAAACAGGGCTCTGAAAAGAAGCATTGGGATGGCTGCTATGAAAGGGGCAATTTTCCTTGGGCCCAAGAAGTGCCCATGACTGTAGGGTTCAAAGCCTTAGAGCCAAATTATTTTTAGAATTTCCATTTATCTGAATTCAACTCTTCCACACAATTAAAGTGTGCTCATCCACCCTTCCCTGGTGGCTCAGATAGCAAAGAATCTGCCTACAATGTAGGAGACCCAGGTTTGATCCCTGATTCAGGTAGATGCCCTGGAAAAGAGAATGGCAACCCACTTCAGTATTCTTGCTTGGAGAATCCCATGGACAGAGGAGCCTGGTGGGCTACAGTCCATGGGGTCACAAAGAGTTGGACATGACTGAGTGACTGAACAAAGGGGAAACAAGTTCATAAGTTCTCTTTATCCAGGGGTAAATCTAAAAGAGCCTTCATGGTTGGGGCGGGATGGGGGCAGTGGGGTGTGTCACTGGATACAAGTCTAGTAGCCGTGTTACATAGCTGCTGGCAATATATTTTTTGCCATAATTGTCTTTGAAGTGAATGCCTCAGAAATCAAAAGCTAAGTTTCTAGCACTCACATTACAAACATGTGGTTTATAATTGCTCTCCTGGTTTTGTTAAATTATTCACCTTGGTGTCCAAATGCTTATCACAGTCACTGGCCAAAAAATTGACTATAAAATATGTGTATTCCAGTTTAAATCTACATGGAAAGACAAATTGGAATAAATTGAACTGATATGATCATAGCATCAAGATGACCCATGAGGAGACAAAATGTCAAGTCACACATTTCGTGACTATGCACAATGTTTCTTTATCATACTGTACATCTATTTATTAAAGCCTTATACAGTGAAACTGAGAAATGCATTTAAGGGAATAGATCTGATAGACAGAGTGCCTGATGAACTATGGACATAGGTTCGTGACATTGTACAGGAGACAGGAATCAAGACCATCCCCATGGAAAAAAAATGCAAAAAAGCAAAATGGCTGTCTGAAGAGGCCTTACAAATAGATGTGAAAAGAACAGAAGAGAAAAGCAAAGGAGAAAAAGAAAGATATTCCCATTTGAATGCAGAGTTCCAAAGAATAGCAAGGAGCGATAAGAAAGCATTCCTCAGCGATCAATGCAAAGAAATAGATGAAAACAACAGAATGGGAAAGACTAGATATCCCTTTAAGAAAATTAGAGATACCAAGGGAAAATTTCATGCAAAGATGGGCTTGATAAAGGACAGAAATGGTATGGACCTAACAGAAGCAGAAGATACTAAGAAGAGGTGGCAAGAATACACAGAAGAACTGCACAAAAAAAAGAGCTTCACGATGAAAATAATCACAATGGTGTGATCACTGACCTACAGCCAGACATCCTGGAATGTGAAGTCAAGTGGGCCTTAGAAAGCATCACTACAAACAAAGCTAGTGGAGGTGATGGAATTCCACTTGAGCTATTTCAAATCCTGAAAGATGATGCTGTGAAAGTGCTGCACTCAAAATGCCAGCAAATTTGGAAAACTCAGCAGTGGCCACACAACTGGAAAAGATCAGGTTTCATTCCAATCCCAAAGAAAGGTAATGCCGAAGAATACTCAAACTACCACACAACTGCATTCATCTCACATGCTAGTAAAGTAATGCTCAAAATTCCGCAAGCCAGGCTTCAGCAGTATGTGAACTGTGGACTTCCAGATGTTCAAGCTGGTTTTAGGAAAGGCAGAGGAACCAGAGATCAAATTGCCAACATCCGCTGGATCCTAGAAAAGCAAGAGAGTTCCAGAAAAACATCTATTTCTGCTTTATTGATTATACCAAATCCTTTGACTGTGTAGATCACAATAAACTGTGGAAAATTCTGAAAGAGATGGGAATACCAGACCACCTGACCTGCCTCTTGAGAAATCCTTATGAAGGTCAGGAAGCAACAGTTAGAACTGACATGGAACAACAGACTGGTTCCAAATAGGAAAAGGAGTACTTCAAGGTTGTACATTGTCACCCTGCTTATTTAACTTCTATGCAGAGTACATCATGAGAAACGCTAGGCTGGAAGAAGCCACAAGCTGGAATCAAGATTTCCAGGAGAAATATCAATAACTTCAGATATGCAGATGACACCACCCTTATGGCAGAAAGTGAAGAAGCACTAAAGAGCCTCTTGATGAAAGTGAAAGTAGAGAGTGAAAAAATTGGCTTAAAGCTCAACATTCAGAAAACTGAGATCATGGCATCTGGTCCCATCACTTCATGGCAAATAGATGGGGAAACAGTGGAAACAGTCTCAGACTTTATTTTTGGGGCTCCAAAATCCCTGCAGATGGTGATTGCAGCCATGAAATTAAAAGATGCTTAGTCCTTGGAAGGAAAGTTATGACCAACCTAGATAGCATATTCAAAAGCAGAAACATTACTTTGCCAACAAAGGTCCACCTAGTCAAGGCTATGGTTTTTCCAGTGGTCATGTATGGATGTGAGAGTTGGATTGTGAAGAAAGCTGAGTGCCAAAGAATTGATGTTTTTGAACTGTGGTGTTGGAGAAGACTCTTTTGAGTCCCTTGGACTGCAAGGAGATCCAACCAGTCCATTCTAAAGCAGACCAGTCCTGAGTGTTCATTGAAAGAACTGATGCTGAGGCTGAAACTCCAATACTTTGGCCACCTTATGGGAAAGACTCATTGGAAAAGACCCTGATGCTGGGAGGGATTGGGAGCAGGAGGAGAAGGGGATGACAGAGGATGAGATGGCTGGGTGGCATCACCAACTCAACAGACATGAGTTTGGGTAGACTCTGGGAGTTGGTTATGAACAGGGAGGCCTGGCATGCTGCAATTCATGGGGTCTCAGAGTCGGACACAACTGAGTGACTGAACTGAAAAGAACTGATCAGATGTCTCCCCACAAATGAGAGATTTTATTAATTGAGGTGAAGGGTTGGTTACTGTATTTTACATTTTGTCACAATATTTTTGTCCTGTTTGTGCTTGAAAACTTCTACTGCTACCTACTAACATGACTCTGTCTGTTGTTTTATGAAATATCTCTTTCCTGATGTGTCACAAATACACAAAGATGGTGAGTGAACAACATCAATTCATCCATTTCCCATGTCTTTCAAACTCAGGAATCTCTTCCTTCCTCATGATCAGAGGATGATCCTCAATAGAGGCTGACATCCTGCCCAGTCATATGATTAAGATTCACCAGTTTTTCTGTAGCAACAGGAATGTCTGTCCACCTTTCCTAGTTTCCTAGAAAATAGCCCCTTGTTACTATAGTTACCTTAAATAAGCTTGGGTATTGGAATGACCATGGATGTTCTCCTCAAATATAAGAACATATGCCAAAAAAAAAAAAAAAAAATGCTGTAGATTATTATAATTGCTCTTGGTTATGTTCATTTGGATTATTGTATCAGTTAGCTGTCGCTGCATAACAAGCCATTCTATGTCAATTTGGGTACCATGATATCCTTTCTACCCAATGAAGTTTTATGCTGGGGAGTTGTATTGATTTCTTTGCATAGCTCATGAGTGTGTGGTCAGCTGTAAGTCTCTATACTGTGTTTTTAAGGCTCATTCATGATGTTAGTAAGGCTGTAGCACTTTTCTGTCTTGAATCAATTTATCTTCAGTTTACTATAGTTCTGTTAAGACTAGTCATATATTTACAGAAAAGAATGAGTTTACCATGTGAATTACTTAAATTTAGTTCCACTGTCCCTACATCCATAAATAATACTTGGCTTTCTTCCCTGTTAGATGACATATCTCCTACCTTTGCTAAATGAGAACCAGCTACCTATGCTTAAATCCTACCCTTAGCCATACACACTGAATTCTTTAAATTTAATTAAATAATCATAGTATAATTGCACACAAAAACTGCATACTTAGAGTGTACAATTTGATAAATTAAAGGAGTTATACAAAAATTAAAGAGCATATTGCATGTTTCCACTTCTGTATAATTGGATGGTATAATTTAAAGCATGTCTTTAAATGCTTTGTTACATAATTATGAGAAATTTCAGTTCCTTGAGCCTCAGTTTGCATATTTCTGAAGGTATTGTGGGGATACTAAGCCAAACATCACGTGGATGCTCTGAGAAATAAATGAAAGGTGTAGTTCATTTTTTTAGTCCAAAGAAAACAAGGGTAAATGTTGTGTCTGATTATCTGTGTGCTTGTATACATTTTTATTTCAAATAAACACAATCATACACACATATACACACGTGGACACAATTGTTAATTCCTTGTGTTAAAAAGAAACCTGAGAGAAATAGAAATGAAAACAATGAACATTTTGGGAGTTCACTGGTGATCAGGTGGTTAAGAATCCGCCTTTCAATGCAGGGGACATGGGTTCAATCCCTAGTCAGGGAAGTAAGATCCCACATACCACGGGGCAACCAAACCCACGCACCACAACTAGAGCCCACACGCTGCAACTAGAGAAACCTACAAGCAACAACTACAGATATTGCTTGCTCTTGAGTTCATGCACAGCAAATAGAGAAGCTTGCACACCACAACAAAGAGCCTATACACCGTAGAGACTGAAAAAGAGGTTGAACATTTGAATTATCATAAAGCAGAAGAATGTAGAAATATAAACACAAAATTTTAAAGTACAAGATGACCTCAACTTGCATAATGGGTTCGTTTTCCACCATAATATCACAAGGCATCCTGGTCAGGCAGTATTTACAATTATGTAATGAGGAGTTCACTGTATCAGCTAATGAAGTGGAAGGTTCTTCAAATCGATTTAAATGATTTTTTTTTTCCTACGTATGTTTTTCCACATAAAATGCCCTTATCCAAGGCCAGCTAGCTAATTAATAAATTGAGAAGTTTAAAATCAATTCTTGTAAACAAATTTTATTGAATAAATGTCTATATTAGATTCATATTGCTGTTGTAAAATACTGCTAAGTAAGTTGCTTAAAATAAGCAAATATATGTTTTTATAGTTCGGGTGGCAAAAGCTTTAAATGAGTCTTGTTGGGCTAATATCAAATGTTGGGGTGGCAGTACAAGATGGCAGCATAGAAAGATCCTAAACTCACCACAACCCATGGACACGCCAAATCTACAGCTACATGTGGGTTAATTTCCTCAGAAAATTAGCAGAATATCTGTGCTACTGTGCTGTGCTTAGTCACTCAGTTGTGCCCAACTCTTCGTGACCCCCATGGACTGTAACCTGCCAGGCTTCTCTGTCCATGGGGATGCTCCAGGCAAGAATACTGAAGTTGGTTGCATGCCCTCCTCCAGGGGATCTTCTCAACACAGGGTCAAACCGAGGTCTCCTGCATTGGAGGCAGATAATTTACCATCTGAGCCACCAGGGAAGCCCATGAATACTGGAGTGGGTAGCCTATCCCTTTCCTAAGGGATCTTCCTGAACCTGGAATCAAACTGGTGTCTTCTGCATTGCAGGCAGATTCTTTACCAGCTGAGCTATCAGGGAAGCCGCAGCTGAACATCTGCTCCAAAACAAAGGATAATAGGACCGCATCAACATGGCAGAAGAGGCAGAGAAGTAGTCTCTTCAAAAACCCCACCACGAGCATTGTAACCCACAAATGGGCTGGATTTCACATTTACAGAGATCTTTTCCTGGTGACTCAAGACAGTAAACAGTCAGCCTGCAGTGCGTAAGACACAGGCTCAATCCCTGGACTGGGAAGATCCCCTGGAGAAAGAAATGGCAACCCACTCCAGTATTCTTGCCTGGGAAATCCCATGGACAGAGGAACCTGGTAGACTACAGTCCATGGGGTCACAAAGAGTTGGACACGACTGAGCGACTTCACATTTTCCTTAAAGACGATAGGTTTGTGCAGTACATTTTATGTGTCAACCCTTGGAACCTGCACCAGAAAGACAAGTCACCAAAATATGTGACAATAGGGCTTATTTCCAGAAGACCCCGAAGTCAGTGTGGAAGGGAAAACTTGGGATAAAGTGCTAGAAGTTTGGAACTCTAGAAGGCAGAAGAGTCGTGGAGAAGGATTAGTATAAACAGGATTCACCTGACTTCTAACTTGGTGTGTTGGGAACAGAAAATCATTACAAGAAACTTCTCTCTAAACCAGTTCACTGAGAGAAATCACGTGCTTAAGGATGGAGTAACAAGAGGGAAATGTCCCTAATGACCAAATCTAGGCATCCATAAATATCTCACATGCTGCAGTCCGTCCGATTCTGCCACCTCGGAGTACAGGAGACATGCTCATTGCTTTTGGAGTCCTGCATCTGCAAAGGGACTTTAGTTCCTCTTGCTGTCTTGTGTAAGATGTCTAGAACAATCTTATGGACTCTGTGGGAGAGGGAGAGGGTGGGAAGATTTGAGAGAATGGCATTGAAACATGTAAAATATCATGTATGAAATGAGATGCCAGTCCAGGTTCGATGCACGATACTGGATGCTTGGGGCTAGTGCACTGGGACGACCCAGAGGGGTGGTATGGGGAGGACGGAGGGAGGAGGGTTTAGGATGGGGAACACATGTATACCTGTGGTGGATTCATTTTGATATTTGGCAAAACTAATACAATTATGTAAAGTTTAAAAATTAAATAAAATTAAAAAAAAAAAAAGAACACAGCTTCAGACTCCATCATAAACCATCCTTAAGGAATTCAGACTTCCACACAAGATCTTCCTTTCAAAGAACCTATTTAGGTGGGTCTAAGGACTCACAGATACTTCAGGTAAGATTCAGAGAGAATGGAAGATGAAAAATTTTACCCAAGGTCACAAGAGATTCTCAGGAGACTAGTTCAGAGCCAAGACTTGGACATGTTTGTTTGTTGGTTGACCAATTTATTTATAAATACTTTATTAGTGAATTTTCAGGTGGCACAGTGGTAAAGAATCTGCCTGCCAGACTTTAATTATATTTCACTTAATTTTTTTTGATACTGCCATATTTAATCTAGTTTTGTTTCCACCTCATTTTCATTTTTTTCCATATATGTGCACACATTTATGAAAACAAAAATGTGAACCAAGCAGAGGAGATTCTTGCTCATGTGGATATTATAATAGAGAAAACAGAACACAATAAAATAAATGCATGAATAACGTAACATCCTCAGGGATAATTCATAGGAAGAATGGAGACAGACAGTTGCAACAGTACATTACAGAGTATAAGCTGGGGAGAACTTTGCACGAGGTGTAAGGAGCAGAACCTGGACTAGTGTCAAAAAGGAAGCCTACTGGATATGTCCGAAGGGGGGGGGGGATTTACAGCCCAAGAGTAACAAAGAAGAATTACATAGAGGAAAATAAGAGAAAGGCCAACCTCATTCACTATTGGACCATATGAAAACTAGTGTGGTAAATAAATAGGAATAGGTACAGGATTAAAAATTAAATCAGGGACCTGACACTGATGACATGATGAAGCAAGTGGAGCAATAAAGGTCCAGTGGTCTGTGCTCCCTTGAATCCAAGGTACTTCAGCACCCAAACAGCTGCCTCTTCTCTCTGAAACCTGGCTCCTCTCTTGGGCTCTTTATTCATATTGATTTTCCCTCATTAGCAGAAACTGCCCTTTTAAAAGTTAACACATGTATGCCTGTGGCGGATTCGTTTTGATATTTGGCAAAACTAATACAATTATGTAAAGTTTAAAAATAAAATAAAATTTAAAAGAAAAATAAATAAATAAAAGTTTTCTTGCCTTTACTGCAGTGGATTCCAGACTTTTTGACTAAGTCCCAAAGTAATATATGCCTTTCACATCATGATCCTGGGGTGATTGCAAAGAATCAGACGTGACTCCACAATTGCACATGCACACTAGCATGTCTGTATAGACAAACATAGACAAACACACATATACACACACAGACAGGTACCGAACTGCCAGGAGACGGTGAGGCATTCCACTCATGTGTGACAAAGGTCATGAGGAAGGAAGTTCAGCATATGCAAAGGCGGGATCGAGCCTCAGGAGTCCCCCCTGGATATTCTCAAGCATCTACCCCCGCAAAAAAACCAGAGTCTGCCTACTTTATTGCTTTGTGCTCTCACCTCTGACTTTACTGGGGGCTGTCTCCCACCACCATCTCGCTCTCTCTGTCAAAAAGTTAACTTACAGCTCCAATTAATAAAGTTCCTGGGCAATTAGTAGTGTTTAAATCCAAACCCCTCAGATAGCTCTCTAACTCACCTGACAAATTTACCTGGACTCCTACAGCTATGCATATGATTGTTTACAGTCTCCCAGCCTCGAGAGGCATGGGAAGCTTAAGATATTCAAATAGCTTAGAGCCTCTGAGAGTTAGAAACTGTCAGAATAAAACTAGCAAAATATTTCATTGATGAACCAATGCTTGCTGCCAAGTTTTCACATCCCCTGTATTGCATCCTTGAATGTGTATTAATTAATATAGTTGGTATGTAGAAAAAATCAGTAGTGGCCTTGGTGTTAGCAACTTTAGACCCTTAAGGTAATAAATTCTTTCCTTTGTTGTAAACCCATTACACATCTGCCCTGTAGGAATGCAATTTTATCTAACACCTTTGGAAGATGGCGCCAAACCTTAAAATAATTACTCTTAGAGAAAATAAGTCTTTGTCAAAAGTCATAAACTGTTAATAGGCCTTCTGGCCAGAAGATGATGTAAATCACCTAAACCATTTGTATATGATAAATTTGCAGGAAAGAAACCCTGGTTTTTGATAAGGATCAAAGACTGCTGACTTTGCATCCCCTATTATCCTCTATGTGTAACTTAGGATATATAAGCCCCTGTTGAAAATAAAGCTACAGGCCTTGCTCACCAAAGCTTGGTCTCCCCATGTCATTCTTCCCCTCAATTTCCAGCTGAGTCTCCATCTGGAGTGCGGATATCCTCTGCAACCATTTATTTGTCTGGGCTTCTAAGACCCACTCGAGAAGGTGTCTAAGGTGGGGCACCTTCCACTATTTGAGAGGGCGCCTGCGGCCTCCGTGGTCAGAGCTAAGCTGGTGTCACAGGTTATATTGATTCTCCGCATAAACCAGGCTACTCAGCTTCTTTTCTCCACTGAATTTTCCTACTGAGCTATCCTCATTCTATTACTCTTTATATCTTTGATAAATAAATAAATAAATAGGTCGCCGAAGCCGTCTCTCCTTCGAATACCCTGGATCAGCCGGGGCTGGACCTCGGCACCTAACCATGCATATGACTGAGCAAAGAGGGTCAGAAATGATTTTGTGTGTATCCTTACTAGTTATGATACACTCTGATACATTTTGTGTGTTTCATTTATTACATTCTATTTAATTTTTGTAAACCATAGTTCAAACCCCCAATGTGACCTAATCTGAGAACATGGAAACATTCCTCTTGCTTGTTCTCCATGCCTATTCTAGTATCCCCCTGCATCATTTCCGTCTCTCATTGTCTTTTATTAGCAGCAATTTTTTGAGGCCATATTCTTTCAAGTCAATGCAATATATACTGAATTATCTATAGTTCCCCACTAAATCTGCTCGGAGTGGGGTAGGGAAAAGGTGGTGAATGTGTATAACATTGCTGCATGTGTCAAGTTTCTCACAACCTAGCAGGCAAAAAACACATGGAATTAAATAAAAAATTACAGAGAGAAGAATAGCCCCACTACAGTGCTGTGTGTGTGTGTGAACTGCTGTACACCAAAATGTTCCCCTGAAAATACAGATGACAGAATGTCAACCAAATATGAAAACAAAAAGTGGATTGATTTTTGTGCTCAGGATTCCTTGGAAATAAAATTAATAAGGTGCAAAGAACAACTTATGAATAAGGGATTCCCTGTACCTTAAGGTCAGAGAAGGTGATGGCACCCCATTCCAGTACTCTTGACTGGAAAATTCCATGGATGGAGGAGCCTGGTAGGCTACAGTCCATGGGGTCGCTACGAGTCGGACACGACTAAGCAACTTCACTTTCACTTTTCACTTTCATGCATTGGAGAAAGAAATGGCAACCCACTCAATACTCTTGCCTGGAGAATCCCAGGGATGGGGGAGCCTGGTGGGCTGCCATCTATGGGGTCGCACAGAGTCGGACACGACTGAAGCGACTTAGCAGCAGCAGCAGCAGTACCTTAAGTTTGAGTAGCAGCAGGAAGGTCACTTCATTCCTTAGTATCCTCTGGCCCCCTCTCTCATCACCCTCCCTCTTGTATCTTCCCCTTGGGAAACTGGCTTCTTTGGAGCCTGAATCCCTGAAACAGGTGTCTTCTTCAGGGCCTTTGCACCAGCCATTCCTTCTATCAGGCAGGCCTCTCTTCCTTGAGATCTCTGTTCAAATGTTACCTACTTTACCAGCCTACCTGAACACCTGGTAAAGAATAATACCCCAGCCTCTCTCCTTTATGCCCCCTTTTTATTCATTTTACCTGTCATCGTTTTACATGTTATATGATTTTATATTTGCTAACATTATTTCTCCATCATCCGATTATAGGAACTTTTGTCTCTCAGCACACTCTACCTCTTGCCTTGAAGCTGGTAAGTACTCAATTTATGAGCCCCAGAGCATTGACAGAAATCTCATTAAAAGTATGCAATACCTGACCTCTTGGGGAAATGGCTGCAAAAGAACAGGAATTTGTAATCAGAGCTGGAACAGGAAATGTCCTGAAGGGGACAGATTTCACACCAAAATTATAGGCATTGATTTCATGACTGCAAAATATAAATTGTATCATTTGACTATGCCAGTAAGGCTCATTTTTGTGAAAAGTGGTCATATCATTTGGGGGGATTTAATTCCAGGTCATTCCCTCTAAACCATGGAGCTGGAGAATGATACACATATTTCAGAATTTCTTCTTCTTGGACTATCAAATGAACCAAAACTTCAGCCCCTCATATTTGGGCTTTTCCTCACCATGTAGCTGATCACTGTGTTTGGAAACCTGCTCATCATCCTGGCCATCAGCTCAGACTCCCACCTCCACACCCTCATGTACTTCTTCCTCTCCAACCTGTCCTTTGTAGACATCTGTTTCATCTCTACCACCATCCCAAAGATGATGTAGAATATCCAGATGCAGAGCAAAGTTATCACCTATGAAGGCTGCATCAACCAGATATACTTTTTACTACTCTTTGCAGGGTTGGATGACTTCCTCTTGACCGTGATGGCCTATGACCGGTTTGTGGCCATCTCTCACCCCCTGCACTACACAGTCATCATGAACCCCTGGCTCTGTGGATGCTGGTTCTAGTGTCATGGATGATGAGTGCCCTGAATGCCTTGATACAAATCTTAATGATGTTGCGGCTGTCCTTCTGTAGAGTCCCGGAGATCCCCAACATTTTCTGTGAACTCAATCAGGTAGTCCCAAGTGCCTGTTCTGACACGTTTCTTAATGACGTGATGGTGTATGTTGCAGCTGGGCTGCTGAGTGGTGGTCCTTTCATTGGTATCCTTTACTCTTACTCTAAGATAGTTTCCTCCATACGAGGAATCTCATCAGCTCAGGGGAAGTACAGAGCATTTTCCACCTGTGCATCTCACCTCTCAGTTGTCTCCTTATTTTATTGTACAATCCTAGGAATGTACCTTAACCCTGCTGATGTGCACAACTCACACTCAAGTGCAATAGCCTCAGTGATGTACACTGTGGTCACCCCGATGCTGAACCCCTTCATCTACAGTCTTTCGAATAAAGACATAAAAGAGGCTCTGAAAAGATTCATTGAGTGATAAAAGGACAAACTCTTCTGGGGCTAATAAGTGGATCCAGAAATTGCCATTCTTCCATTAGACTGTGAATATATAATTTGTCTTTTCTATTGCTTCCTTAGTTTTACATTTTTTGACTTCAACTTCTGTTTATATGTAAATAATGCAGTTTATTAAGCTTTCCCATTTATTTCATTTTCCTGCTTTCACATATTTTCTTCCAAACTTATATCAGAAATATTTGCGAATTCCCTTTTATTTCTTGAGTCTATGTGAATTTCTAAGAATAGTATCTTTTCAAGTGACATATATCATTTCAAGTTTTTTCTTTTATTTTACTAAAAGAATAGTTAGAAGTTGTATTACTCATATTGAATAAGCTCTACTTGGCATCTTCACTATGTAATTTAAGTAATTCACTTTATCAGGCCTTTTCTTCTATCTCATACAGAATAATGACTGAGAACCACTGACCTAGAGCAAGAGAACTAGAAAATTCTCATGTTCTAATCACCATACACACCTTACTCACTTCATAGCTTTGGGTTTTCTTTATTTTAAAATTTTAATTTATTTATTTTAATTGGAGGCTAATTACTTTACAATATTGTAGTGGTTTTTGCCATACATTCACATGAATCAGCCCATGGGTGTACCTATGTTCCCCATCCTGCACCCCCCTCCACCTCCCTCCCCATCCCATCCCTCTGGGTCATCCCAGTGCACCAGCCCTGAGCACCCTGTCTCATGCATCGAACCTGGACTGGTGATCTATTTCACATATGATAATATACATGTTTCACTGCTATTCTCTCAAATCATCCCACACTCGCCTTCTCCCACAGAGTCCAAAAGTCTGTTCTTCACATCTGTGTCTCTTTGCCTGTCTCGCATACAGGGTTATCGTTACCGTCTTTCTAAATTCCATATATATGCGTTCAGTTCAGTTCAGTCGCTCAATCGTGTCTGACTCTTTGTGACCTCATGATTCACAGCACGCCAGGACTCCCTGTCCAACACCAACTCCCGGAGTTCGTCCATCGAGTCAGTGATACCATCCAGCCATCTCATTCTCTGTCGTCCCCTTCTCCTCCTGCCACTAATCCCTCCCAGCATTAGAGTCTTCTCTAGTGAGTCAACTCTTTGCATGAGGTGGCCAAAGTACTGGAGTTTCAGCTTCAGCATCATTCCCTCCAAAGAAATCCCAGGGCTGATCTCCTTCAGAATGGACTGGTTGGATCTCCTTGCAGTCCAAGGGACTCTCGAGAGTCTTCTCCAACACCACAGTTCAAAAGCATCAATTCTTCAGCGCTCAGCCTTCTTCACAGTCCAACTCTCAGATCCATACATGACCACAGGAAAAACCATAGCCTTGACTAGACGAACCTTTGTTGGCAAAGTAATGTCTCTGCTTTTGAATATGCTATCTAGGTTGAGTATACTGTATTTGTGTTTTTCTTTCTGGCTTACTTCACTCACTCTGTATAATAGGCGCCAGTTTCACCCACCTCATTAGAACTGATTCAAATGTATTTTTTTTTAAATTTTATTTTATTTTTAAACTTTACATAATTGTATTAGTTTTGCCAAATATCGAAATGAATCCACCACAGGTAGACATGTGTTCCCCATCCTGAACCCTCCTCCCTCCTCCCTCCCCATACCATCCCTCTGGGTCGTCCCAGTGCACTAGCCCCAAGCATCCAGTATCGTGCATCGAACCTGGACTGGCAACTCGTTTCTTACATGATATTTTACATGTTTCAATGTCATTCTACCAAATCTTCCCACCCTCTCCCTCTCCCACAGAGTCCATAAGACTGTTCTATACATCAGTGTCTCTTTTGCTGTCTCGTACACCGGGTTATTGTTACCATCTTTCTAAATTCCATATATATGCGTTAATATACTGTATTTATGTTTTTCCTTCTGGCTTACTTCACTCTGTATAATAGGCTCCAGTTTCATCCACCTCATTAGAACTGATTCAAATGTATTCTTTTTAATGGCTGAGTAATACTCCATTGTGTATATGTACCACTGCTTTCTTATCCATTCATCTGCTGATGGACATCTAGGTTGCTTCCATGTCCTGGCTATTATAAACAGTGCTGCAATGAACATTGGGGTACACGTGTTTCTTTCCCTTCTGGTTTCCTCAGTGTGTATGCCCAGCAGTGGGACTGCTGGATCATAAGGCAGTTCTATTTCCAGTTTTTTAAGGAATCTCCACACTGTTCTCCATAGTGGCTGTACTAGTTTGCATTCCCACCAACAGTGTAAGAGGGTTCCCTTTTCTCCACACCCTCTCCAGCATTTATTGCTTGTAGACTTTTGGATCGCAGCCATTCTGACTGGTGTGAAATGGTACCTCATAGTAGATTATTTTTAATGGCTGAGTAATACTCCATTGTGTATACGTACCACAGCTTTCTTATTCATTCATCTGCTACTGGACATCTAGGTTGCTTCCATGTCCTGGCTATTATAAATAGTGCTGCAATGAACATTGGAGTACACATGCCTCTTTCAAGTCTGGCTTCCTCAGTGTGTATGCCTAGCAGTGGCATTGCTGGGTCATAAGGCAGTTCTATTTCCAGTTTTTTAAGGAATCTCCACACTGTTCTCCATAGTGGCTGTACTATTTTGCATTCCCACCCACAGTGTAAGAGGGTTCCCTTTTCTCCACACCCTCTCCAGCATATATTGTTTGTAGATTTTTGGATAGCAGCCATTCTGACAGGAGTGAGATGATACCTCATAGTGGTTTTGATTTGCATTTCCCTAATAATCAGTTTAATCATCTCACCCTTCTGAACCACAGTTTTGCAATATTAGAATGAAGCTTATAATTGTACATCCTCATAAGATGCTCTGTTGCAAAGTAACAAATGAGACAACAGATATAAGATGCTAAGCTCAGTCCATGGTGCATTAAAAGATCCATGTGGATCTCTTATCATTACCAAGTTTTTTATGATTAAAGGATTAAACCCTAGCTTTTACTTGTGTTAAAACAGAAAACACCTAATTGATGTGTCAAAAGTGTTTTGAAGTCAGGGATTATTTTACCTATGGTTTCATAGCAAAGGAACACAGCTCTATCCATTATGGAGGAGGAAATAATATTTTTTCCGGAGATCTCAAGAGCTGCATTCCCCATCACAAGATAGTGCTTTTGGAACCAAGGGACCTAGTCCAGACAGGTTCCTCAGACTTAGATTTGGAGGACACTTTGACTCAGGGTTGCAAAATGTGTCACTGTTAGAACTCTGGGATACAGGAGTGTTCATGGAGTAGTAATAAGAATTGGATACACTTGACTTCTAACCTGGTCTCCTGGGAATTACCAATCAGCTGAAAAAATTCCATTCTGTCCAGACAAGTTCCCCTGAGGAAATGATGTGTTTGAAGATTGAGGTAATAGTGGAAAATGTGCTGAACATGTATAATGAGCAGATAAAGCAAATACACAGAGCTATAAATATCTCCACTGCTGCAGTGTCTGAGTAGCTCCACCTTGAGCTGAACGGGGCATGGTTTTGCATTTGGATTCTTAAGTATGGTTCAGAGACCCACGCTTCACTCTTTCCTTCTTTCTTGTCTGAATTCAGAGCTTCAGTCTCCACCATCAACCCTTCAGGAGGAATTTGGACTTCCACACAGAGACCTTCCTCTCAGACTTCCTATCTGGGTGAGTCTGAAAGCCCAGCAGGAGAAAGTCAGAGAGGATGAAACCCAAAAACATTTACTTGAGGTCACCTGAAAGCCCAAACTGCTGGTCCAGAGCCAAGGTTGTCTTAATAATTTATAATCAATTTGTTTCATATGTAAAAAAGACAAGTGCCTATTGCATTCAGCAATTCAAGAATTGTTGATAATTATGTGATGGGGATGAAAACCTAGTTAGGGTAGACTCAAGAAGAAATGTCAGGCACAGTGGTGTCAGTAAACTTTGAACATTTCCAAGGAGATTTGCAGTTTGAGAGAGTAGGGAAACATACTATTTGGTCAAGAATGACTTGCAGTGAAGTGATGACATTTTATGTATTTATTTTTGATTTTTGAGATGGGGTATATTTGAGCATGTTCTATATTCATAAAGAAGATCCAGATCAATGGAATAGCTACTACCCAGAAGCTTACAGTTCTTAAGACACATTTCATAGAATCTTTTCTCACATTGAGTATTCACTTGAAAAAATTGAATTTAGTATACAGAGTCACATTATGCTAAAAGGCTTAATTTTGCGTTAAGTTTGTTACCTGGGAGGCTGAATATATTTGGGGGGGTGATTAGTCATTTGCTTCTCTATTACATATTATCTATGCACATTGTTTCATATACTGGCATATGAGTGTTATTGTTCCTTTCTTTTTTGCTCTATCATTTCCTCTGTAATTTTATTCATACCTCTATGAAGGCAACAGAATGTATAAAACACGTGAGGTCTCTGATGATCTGGATCTAGCATTTTAATGGAGAAATATTTCAGAATAAAATAAATGCATATTTTGCAAAGTGTCATCAGATACAAATCACATGAAGGAAGGGATAGGTTCTGTGGTGTTTATAGGATTTTGTAGGGTATATTATGAGGAGTTTATCACAGGTGGGACAAGTCTCAGAAACAGAAGTAGAGTGTGACCAAGGGGTTTGCCACCAAAAAAAAAAAAAAAAAAAAATCAAAGCACTGGAATAACAAAAATGCCACTTAAGAAAAGTGATAGGGGACTTATGTACTGGCTCAATAGTGAAGAATCCACCTGCCAGTGTAGGAGACATGGCCCAATCCCTGATCCAGGAAGATCCCACATGCTGTGGAGCAACTAGGCCTGTGTACCACAACTATTGAGCCCTTGATCTAGAGCGCAGGAGGTGCAACTACTCAAGCCCACACACCCTAGAGCCTGGACTCTGCAACGGGAAGTCACAGTAATGAGAAAGCCACACCACAACCAGAGAGTAGCCCCTGCTCCTTGCATCTAGAGAAAAGTCCACACAGCAATGTAGACCCAACACAACCAAAGTTAAATAAATAAAATCTTTTTTAAAAAGAAAGAAAAGCAATAGAAGGGAAAGTCTCATTCACTACTGGACCATATGAAAATAAGTGTGGACAAACACACAGGAATAAATATGGAATAAAGAATTGACCGAGGGCCTGATGTGGACACTGTAGTGAGGCACTGGAGGGATAGAAGTGCAGTCAGTGTGTGGGCCCTTGAGTCTGAGGTCACTTCAGCCCCACACTGCCATCTGCTCCTTCTGCAATCTGCTCTTGCCTTGGCCTCTATTTATACTGCTTCTCCCTTGGCAGGGACTGGTCTCTTATAAATGTCTTCTTGCATTTATTGCAGTGGGTAAGAAACTTTTTTGACTCTGTCCCAGCTAAGACATGCCTTTTACATGTGATCCAACCATACCTGCATGCATGGGCATGAGCATACACAAACACAGTCATCTGAACAAAGAGAATCAGAAAAATACTACTGCATATGATGCAGTCTGACAGTTTAATTTTGCATTTAATTTTTTCTACCCTATTTTATTCTTACAAACTACATAGTCTGAACCTCTAATAGGCGTGAATCTCAGAATATGGGAAACGTTTCTCCAGCATGTCTTTGAAAACTCTGTTAATGTTTCCCTGGACTTTTTTGGAGATTTCTATGAGAACATGTCTTTTTCATTCCTTCATGCAGTATGTATTTATTCAGATACTGCTCACAACTAAACAAAATCTAAGGGGTTGAAGAGTATGGCACTTATAGTCTAGCAGAGAATAACAGATGCAGAATTAATTAAAAGCTCATAATGACAATCCTGTATCTAAATCACTGTAAATGAAATTCCCTGTTTTCTGTACAAATTTTTAAAAAAGAGGAGAATTCATGAAAGAAATGATCTGAAAAAGAAGTCTGAAAAAAGAAGATGGTGTTTTGGAGATCGGGAGGGGTGAAAATTCCAAATAGAGTTGTTGATTCTCTAAGGAGGTTCATATCAGCTCTGAGTCTTGAGCCTGTGGCATCAAGTGAAGCTGTGACTCAAGTTGAATATTCATGAGATTGATGTGAGTGAAGGCAGCACGAGGGTGAAGTGGTGGTTCAGTCACGGAGAGTCAAGGCTAGGATTTGAAGCTGTGGAATTTGGGGCTCGTTTCACAGTGGGGAGTCACAGGGAGAGAAGGAAGTCAGGGAGTTGGTTGTTTTGAAGCACAGCTGTTCCCTCTGACTAGCACACACTTCTACCCAGAGAGACTCATGTCTCCTTTTTTCTCTTTCTTGAAGTCTCTGATCAAATGTTTTCCAGGCTACCTGAACACCGAGTAAAAAATAATACCCTCATCAACTCTCTTCTTTATATTTGATCTATTTTCCTTTACAGCACTTGTCAACATATGATCATTTGTATGAGTTTTAAATTTTTTTCCTTATATGTTTTCTCCACCATTGAACTACATGATCTGTTGTCTCTCAGCACCCTCTCCTCTTTCTCCAGAATTCTATAGGTTGTAAATTTGTATTCCCTCAAATGCATGACAAAATCCCTCATTACGAATGTAGAATACTTGACTATTGGGGGAAAAAGCTGACTATAAGACAGGCTTTCCTATTTGGAGATGGCACAGGAGATTGGCTTGAAGGGGAACTTTCTATACAAAGTCACGAATATTTTTTGAATACAAAATATAAATGTTAGAGTTCACCTATGTTTGCAATGCAAATTTTTGAAAAACTAGTCATGCTATTTTTTGTTTCCAGGAAGTCATTTGCACCACATGGAACACAGGAATGAGACACCAATTTCAGAATTTATTCTCCTGGGATTATCAAATGAACCAGAACTGCAACCCCTCATATTTGGACTTTTCCTCTCCATGTACCTAATCACTGTGATTGGAAACCTGCTCATCATGCTGGCTGTCAGCTCAGACTCCCACCTCCACACCCCCATGTACTTCTTCCTCTCCAATCTGTCCTTTGTAGACATCTGCTTTATCTCCACCACCATCCCAAAGATGTTGAAGAACATAAGGACACAGAACAAAGTAATAACCTATGAAGGCTGCATCATCCAGATGCATTTTTTCATACTTTTTGCAACATTGGACGTGTTCCTCTTGACCGTGATGGCTTATGACCGCTTTGTGGCCATCTGCCACCCACTCCACTACACAGTCATCATGAAACCCCGGGTCTGTGGACTGCTGGTTCTGCTGACCTGGATCATGAGTGCTCTGAATTCCTTGATACAAAGCATAATGGTGTTGTGGCTGGCTTTCTGTACAGACTTGGAAATCCCCCACTTTTTCTGTGAAGTTAATCAAGTGGTTCAACTTGCTTGTTCTGACACTTTTCTTAATGACCTGTTGATGTATTTTGTAACTGGGGTGTATGGTGGCATTTCCCTCACTGGAATTCTTTACTCATATTCTAAGGTAGTTTCCTCTATACTAGGAATTTCATCTGCTCGGGGGAAGTATAAAGCATTTTCCACCTGTGCCTCTCACCTCTCAGTTGTCTCTTTATTCTATTGTACAGTCCTGGGAGTATATCTTAGCTCTGCTGCTACTCACAGCTCACAATCAATTGCTGTTTCCTCGGTGATGTACACTGTGGTCACACCCATGCTGAACCCCTTCATCTACAGTCTGAGGAATAAAGACATAAAGAGGGCTTTGAAAAGGATCATTGGGATGGCAGCTATATAAAGACCAGTTTTATTGGGGCTGAAGAAATGCCTGTGATTTTAGGGCTCAAAACCTCAGAGCCCAATTCTTTGATGAGGTTGCTGAAGTAGAACTTGATCCTTCTATTTACTTCCCCAAATTTCCATTTCTTTGAATTCAAGGCCTCTACATTTTATTATCAAATGAAATTATATACTGGGGAACTGTACCAACTTCTATTGTTCTCCCCATGAATGTGTAGTCAGCTGTAAATCTATTATGTTTCTAAGTGATGTTGAGTAAGGATACCATGCTCTTCTGTCTTGAATTGGTTTATGGTTATTTCTGTATCTATGCTGATCTCCTATTTACAGAAAAAAAAATAAGTTTATCATGTGAATTACTTATATTTAATTTCAGCATATCTATATCCATAAATGACGTTTGACTTCCTTCCCAGTTAGAAGACAACTCTCACCCATGTTAAGTGAGAATCACCTGCCTAGGCCCTAGATTTTACCCTTAGCCATTCACCATCGGATTCTTTTCCATTTAATTAAATTATTGGAATATAATTACACAACTAAACTGCATATTTAAAGTGTACAGTTTGGGGGGCTTCCCTGATGGTCCAGTGATTAAAAATCTGCCTTCCAATGCAAGGGACACAGGTTCAATCCTTGGTCCGGGAACTAAGATCCCACATGCCACAGGGCAACTAAGCCCCTGCACCTCAACTAGAGAGCCCACATGCCACAGCTAGAGAAAAGCCTGCACACCATAGTGAAGAACCTGTGGAGTATAAATAAGTAAATAAATAAAAAGTGTATGATTTAATGAAATAAACAAGCTATCCAAAACTGAGAACATAATGCCTATTTCTCTTTGTGTTTAATTTGACAGTGCACATAGCTTTACATGCTTTATTATGTAATTGTGAAAAAAATTTAAGCTCCCTGAGCCTGTTTCCTTGTTTATGAAGGTGTTGTGAAATACTAAACAAAACTTCATATGGATGCTATGAGAAACAAATGGAATGTGTGGATGTTTCTTTTTTAATCCAAAGAAAACAGCTAAGGGCTAAAGTTCATTTCTGTGTGTATGCATTTTTTTCTTTCAAATAAACACTGTACTACACATGTGTGCATGCACACAGACATCTTTTCTGTGGAAAGTAAATGAGAGAAACTGGGAAAGAATGGAAATGAAAATAAAGAACATTGGAATTAATATAAAATAAAAATATAGAAATATAGACACAAAATTTTAAAGTGAAATGAGTAACCTCAATTTGATGTGAATTACTTTTCCTACCTCAATGTCACAAAAGAATCACAGGCAGCCAGTTGACATTTACATCTATAAAATGAACAATTCATTGTATCAGTTAATGAGGCAGAATATCTTCAAATTGATTTAGTATGTTTTTTACTTAATATGGGCTTTTATTTACTTAATATGGGTTTTTGACATAACATGCCCTTACTCAAGCTAAGCTAATGAATGGAGAAGATTAAATTTTATTCTTGCAAACAAATTTTATTAAATAAGTGTCTACATTAGACTTCCAGTCCAATTGCAAAATACTTCCATGCTAGTTGCTTAAATAAACACATTTATTCTCTTGGATGCAAGAAGCCTAAAATGAGTCTTGTTGGGCTAATATAAACTATTTGGGTGACAGTTCAATATGTCAGCATAGAAAAAAACAGAAAGGGCTCAAATAAATCAGAAATGAAAGAGGAAAAATTAAAATTAATATCACAGAAATGCAAAGGACCACAAGAGACTACTATGAATATTTATACTAACAAATTGAACAACCTAGAAGAAACAGAAACATTCCTACAAAACAAACATTTTCCCAAGAGGAAATTATGAAGAAACAGAAAATATGAGTACACTAGTTACTAGTACAGATATTGAATCAGTAACCAAAAATCTCACAACAAACAAAAGTCCAGGACCAGAAGCTTCACTGATAAATTCTAATAAACATTAAAGATTTAGTATCTATCTTCCAAAAACTTTCAAAAAAATCAAAGAGGAAAAATGCTTCCAAACTCACTTTACAAGGCCAGCATTACCTTGATTCAAAACCAGACAAGGGCAATAAAAGAATAAAGAATTGTAGACCAATATCCTTGATGAACACACATGCAAAAATCTTTGAAAAAATATTAACAAATAAGTTAAAAAATATATCTAATGGATCATACATCAAGATCAAGTGGGACTCACTTCAAGGATGCAAGAATGGTTAAACATCCTCAAATCAGTCAAATGATACACCAAATTAACTAAAAGAAGGATAAATATCATATGATAATTTCAATGTGCTGTGCTAAGTCGCTTCAGTCATGTCCATCTCTTTGTGACCCCATGGACTGTAGCCCACCAGATTCCTTTGTCCATGGGACTTTCCAGGCAAGCACACTGGAGTGGGTTATCATTTCCTCTTCCAGGGGATCTTCCCAATCCAGGGACTGAAACTTTATGTCTCCTGGATTGGCAGGCGGGTTCTTTACTACTAGCGCCACCTGGAAAGCCCAATCATTTCAACAGATGCAGAAAAATCATTTGACAAAATTCAATGTTTAAGGGGACAACAGAGGATGAGATGGCTGGATGGCATCACTGACTCGATGGACATGAGTCTGAGTGAACTCTGGGAGTTGGTGATGGACAGGGAGGCCTGGCGTGCTGTGATTCATGGGGTCGCAAAGAGTCGGACATGACTGAGCGACTGAACTGAACTGAATGTTTGTTTATGATAAAAGCCCTCAACAGAGTGGGTACAGAGGAAGCATACCACCACATAATATAGGCTATATATACAAGTCCACAGATGACATTATACCCAGTGGTGAGAAGATGAAAACCTTTCCTCTAAGATCAAAAAAAAAAAAAAAGAAAAGAATGCTCACGCAGGCCACTTTCATTCAACATAGTATTGGAAATCCTAGCCTCCGTAATTAGACAATAAAATGCAATAAAAGAGTCCAAATTAGAAAGGAAGAAGTAAAACTGTCACTATTTCACTTTTAACTTTCATGCATTGGAGAAGGAAATGGCAACCCATTCCAGTGTTCTTGCCTGGAGAATCACAGGGACGGGGGAGCCTGGTGGGCTGCCATCTATGGGGTCACACAGAGTAGGACACAACTGAAGTGACTTAGCAGCAGCAGCAGCAGCAGCAGCATTTACAGATAAAATGATACTATATATATATTTTAAAATTCTAACAAAGAACTTTTTGAACTAATAAATAAATTTCATGAAACTATGAGATACAAAATCAACATACAGATACCTCTCAAGTTTCTAGACTCTAATAATGAATTATCAGAAAAAGAAATGTAGAAAAGAATCCCATTTAAAACTACATAAAAAACAAAATAACTTGGCACAATTTATGAAAGAGGGAAAAGACTTATACACTGAAATCTAGAAAACGTGGAGGAAAGAAATTGAAGAAGTCACAAATAAATGGAAATATACCTTAAGTTCATGGATTGAAATCATTAATATTCTTAAAATGACCTAGATATTTTTCCAAAAAGGCATACAAGTGGCAAACAGACACATAAACAGGTGTTTCAACAGCATTAATTACCAGGAAAATGCAAATCAAAACAGAAAGAAATCATGTCACATTCTTTAGAATGGCTATTATAAGAAAGATGAGAGCCTGAGAGCCTATTCATTCTGTAACTGAAAGATTTTACTACACTCTCCCTATTATCCCCACCCCCTACAACTTTTCTATGTAGTTACAAATATTTAGTCACACAGTCGTGCCCAACTCTTTGTGACCCCTTAGCGAAGAAGGCAATGGCATTCCACTCCAGCACTCTTGCCTGGAAAGTCCCATGGATGGAATAGCCTGGAAGGCTGCAGTCCATAGGGTCGCTAAGGGTGGGACATGACTGAGCAACTTCACTTTCACTTTTCACTTTTATGCATTGGAGAAGGAAATGGCAACCCACTTCAGTGTTCTTGCCAGGAGAATCCCAGGGACGGGGCATCCTGGTGGGCTACTGACTATGCGGTCGCACAGAGTCGGACACGACTGAAGTGACTCAGCAGCAGCAACGGAATATAGCCTCCAAGGGCTTCTGTACATGGGATTCTCAGGGCAAGAATACTGTAGTGGGTTGCCTTTCCCTTCTCCAGGGGATCTTCCTGACTCAGGGGTCGAACCTGAGTCTCCCACAATGCAGGTGGATTCTTTACCATCTAAGCCACCAGGGAAGCCCAGAGTTACAAGTATACCACCTGACATTTTTTTCTTTTATTTTTCTTTTCTTTTATTTTTAACTTTACTATATTGTATTGGTTTTGCCATATATCAACATGAATCCACCACAGGTATACATGTGTTCCCCATCTTGAACCCTCCTCCCTTCTTCCTCCCCATACCATGCCTCGGGGTCGTCCCAGTGTACCAGCCCCAAGCATCCAGTATTGTGCATCGAACCTGGACTGGCAACTCGTTTCATATATGATATTATACATGTTTCAATGCCATTCTCCCAAATCATCCCATCCTCTCCCTCTCCCATAGAGTCCAAAAGACTGTTATATACATCAGTGTCTCTTTTGCTGTCTCATATACAGGGTTATTGTTACCACCTTTCTAAATTCCATATATATGCATTAGTAATCTGTATTGGTGTTTTTCTTTCTGGCTTACTTCACTCTGTATAATCGGCTCCGGTTTCATTCACCGTATTAGAACTGATTGAAATATATTCTTTTTAATGGCTGAGTAATGCTCCATTGTGTATATGTACCACAGCTTTCTTATCCATTCATCTACTGGTGGACATCTAGGTTGCTTCCATGTCCTGGCTATTATAAACAGTGCTGTGATGAACATTGGGGTACACGTGTCTCTTTCAATTCTGGTTTCCTCAGTGTGTATGCCCAGCAGTGGGAAAGCTGGGTCATAAGGCAGTTATATTTCCAGTTTTTTAAGGAATCTCCACACTGTTCTCCATAGTGGCTATACTAGTTTGCATTCCCACCAACAGTGTAAGAGGGCTCCCTTTTCTCCACACCCTCTCCAGCATTTTTGCTTGTATAATTTTGGATCACAGCCATTCTGACTGGTGTGAAATGGTACCTCATAGTGGTTTTGATTTGCATTTCTCTGATAATGAGTGATGTTGAGCATCTTTTCATGTGTTTGACATTTTTTCTTATTGGAGGTTAATTGCTTTACAATGTTGTGGTGGTCTCTGCCATACTTTAATGTGAATAAGTCATAATTATATATATATATATATATATATATATATATATATACACATATATATTTATATCCATAAATGTATATACATATATTTATTATACCCTTCCTCTTGAGTCTCCCTCCCACTCCCCCCTTCCACCTGTCTAGGTCATCACAGAGCGCGAGGCTGGTCTCTCTGTGTTACACAGAAGCTTCCCGCTAGTTGTCTATTTTACACATGATAGTGTTTATATATCAGTGCTGTTTTTTCAGTGGGTCCTATCCTCTCCTTCCCCCACAGTGCCCACAAGTCTGTTCTTTAACCTATATCCATATTTCTTCTCTCTAAATAGGTTCATCAGTACTATTTTTTATAGATTCCATGTACATGCATTAATAAATGATATTTGTTTTTCTCTTTCTGACTTACTTCACTCTGTATAACTTGCTGTATGTTCATCCACCCCACTACAACTGACTCAATGCTTTCCTTTTTATAGCTGAGCTATATTCCATTGCATATATGTACCATATCTTCTTTTTCCATTCATCTGGGTAGTCTAATATTAATCTAAATTTATCTGCATACACACACACGCACACCCCATAATATCATACAGAAAACCCAAATGAACTTTTTGGCCAACCAAATAAATCATGATGACTATTTTGACAACACTGCATTATACAATTGAAATTTGCTAAGACAGTAGCATATTTGCCATCCCTTCATGGTGAATAGATGGAGAAACAGTGGAAACAGTGGCAGACTTTATTTTGGGGGGCTTCAAAATCACTGCAGATGGTGATTTCAGCCACGAAATTAAAAGATGCTTACTCCTTGGAAGGAAAGTTATAACCAACCTGGACAGCATATTAAAAAGCAGAGGCATTACTTTGCCAAAAAAGGTCCATCTAGTCAAGGGTATGGTTTTTCCAGTAGTCATGTATGGATGTGAGAATTGGACTATAAAGAAAGCTGAGCAGCAAAGTATTGATACTTTTGAACTGAGAGCTTCTTGGACTACAAGGAGATCCAACCAGTCCATCCTAAAGGAAATGAGCCCTGAATATTCATTGGAAGGACTGATGTTGAAGTTGAAACTCCAATACTTTGGCCACTTGATGCAAAGAGTTGACTCATTTGAAAAAACCCTGAGGCTGGGAAAGATTGAAAATGGAAGAAGGGGATGACAGAGGATGAGATGGTTGGATGGCATCACCGACTTAATGGACATGAGTTTGAGTAAACTCCAGGAATTGGTGATGAACAGGGAGGCCTGGCGTGCTGCAGTTCATGGGGTAGGAAAGAGTCAGACATGACTCAGTGACTGAACTGAACTGAAGAGAGTAGAACTTAAATTTTCTCACACATACACACACACACAAAAATAAGATAAATGTGTAAAGTAATCAGTGTGTAAGTTAAAGGAGAATTCCTTTCACAAAGTATACATAAATCAAATCATCATGATGTACACTTCAAGTATCTTATGATTATAAATATTAACTATACCTTAATAAAACTAATTTTTTAAAGCTTCTTAAAAAATGAAAAAGGAGAAATAACAAATGTTGGTGAGGATGTGGAGAAAAGGAAACCCTAGTGCACTGTTGGTAGAAATATGAATGTGTACAGCCATTATGGAGAGCAGTATAGAGATTCCTCAAAAATTATAAATAGAACTACTATATTATCTAGCTATTCAACTTCTGGGTATTTCTCTAAATAAAATGAGAGCAGTAATTTGAAAAGATATATGCAACCCTATTTCATTGCAGCATTATTTACATGGACGAAGACATGAAAGCTACCTACATGTCCATTGATGGATGAATGGATAATGATGTGAAATACACACACACACACACACACACAGTGGCATAGTACTCAGCCATAAAAAATAAAAATCTGGCCATTTGTGACAATGTGGATGGAACTTCCAGGTATTATGCCATACTAAATAAGCCAGACAGAGAAAGATAAATACAAGTATGATTTCACTTGCACATGAAATCTAAAAAACAAAACAAATAAAAAATGGACCAAAACTTATAGATGCAAAGAACGGATTGATGTTTATCAGAGAGGAAGCAGATTGGGGTAGTTCGGCAAACTGGGTGAAGGCAGTCAATTGTAATATGACACATATTAGCTGGCTTGTTATGCTGATTGCGCTTCCAGGTGATTCAGCGGTAAAGAATCTGTCTGACAAGCAGGAAACACAGATTCCATCCCTGGGTCAGAAGGATCCCCTAGAGGAGGAAATGGCAACACACTCCAATATTCTTGCCTGGGAAAATCCATGGGCAGAGGAGCCTGGCGCACTGCAGTCCATGGGGTCACAAAGAGTTGACATGACTTAGCCACTAAACAACATTCTGCCTACTATTCAGTCATTTTTGTAAGTGTATCATTTTGTATCATTCAAGAACCCTTCTATAAAAGAAACAGACACAGAATTAACCACAGCCTCTGAAATGAGTGAATACACTATTTCTTCAAAGTTAAATGCCAAGACACATTTTGGGGAAGAAGACCTAAAACTATCTACAACTAATTGTATCATGGGATCACAGCCTTGCTACTCAAAGAGTGTCCACAGACCGGGACCTGTAGACTCAGCATCATCCAGCAGCTTGTTAGAAATGCAGTCTTTGGACCCACCAGGACCTGCTGAATTAGATTCTGAATTTGTAGTAGGATTGTTGTTGATTTCTAATGAAGTTAGCAAAGGACTGACTTAGAATAACTTTGCTATCCTTTATTGTTGCCATTTGAGGAAGCATGCTATTCTGGGGATGCTTTCCCACAGATTTTAGATGTTTGGCAGCATCATTTCAGGTGTTGTCAAACATCCCAGGGGAAAATCCTCTATGATTCAGAACTACTGATGTACAGTTTGGAAACTAGACACACCCTGACAGGTTTACAATCAAGGACCATCAAATACTCAGATATTAACTTTGGCCATATCATTAAACTCCTCCAAGCTCCATTTCTGCATGGAGAATGGAGTTCTTAAATGTACTTCCTCACAGATGAAACATCTGTAAGAATTCAGTCAAGCAATTCTTATCAGGCACTAAGATCAAGCTTTAGCACAAAATATCTAGTATATTTACTATCATCAACAAATATTTTTAATGGAGAATTACATGAAATCTCAGAACTAGAGATGTAAGTATGAAGTTCCTAAATGTTATGCAAAAGTGTCATGAAGACAACATATGTAGTGCCCCAAGGTAGATCAACAAAAGAACTCAGTTCTTTCCCTTATTGAAAAAGAGAATAAAAATTTCCTGGAGATTTAGAGTCTGTATCTCCATCATAAATCAAAACTTTGGAGATACAAGAGACCGAATTCAGATACTCAGTCTTAGACTTGGAGAAAACTTTAACTCAGGGTTGAAACAAGGTGCTAGGAGATTTAGAGATCTGAAAGGAAGGAAATTTTAGGGAGAAGGAATTAAAAAACAAGAAGAAAAAAAAAATGGATTCTCTTGACTTCTATCCTGATCCCTTGTGAATAAAGAATCTTTAGGGAAAATTTCCTTCCTTCTTGACCAGGTTTCCACAGGGGAATTATGTGCTTAGAGGTTGAAATAACAAGAAATGTGCCTAATGAGCAGGTCGAGGGACCTATAAACACTAACATCTGCAGTCTCTCAGTGTGTGTAATCTTGAGCTGGATGGACACTTTATTTCCTTTGTTTGGAGTCCTAATCCTGATTGGGGTTGGGGGTGGGCTGTAGCTTCATCCCTTCCTGCTGTTTTGTCTGGGGACAGAGACTCCGTCTCCATCATTAGCCTTCCAGAGAAGAATTCAGACTCCCCCTCAGAGACTTTCCTCTTAGAGTTCCCCCATCCAGGTGAGTCTCCAATCTAGATGATGGTACATGAGAAGGTCAGAAAGAAAAGAAGCCAGTTCAACTCAGCCCAGAGGCAAAAGATCGCTGTGTCTGTTTGTTTGCTTGATTAATTAAAGTATATGTGTCAGTAGCTAGGTAATATTTCACAGTGTGGTTATGCTACTCACACTTTTGATGAATGGCCTTTCATACTCTTTATCATTAAAGTGCTATTTCATTCATGCCACAGAAATATGTTGAGATTTTAAGTTCACATTGTTGTTCACATCAAGAAGGATTTTTCCCATGCAGAAGATTCTGAGCAATGTCCAGGAACATTTTGACTGTCTCACTGGAGAGAGTTGAGTGGAGGCCACAGAGGCTCTCAGCATCTTTCAACGCACAGGACAAACAGAGCAACAGAGACTGATCTGACTGGGAATGTCAGTAGTGTTGAGACTCAGAAAATTTGAGTTAGAGAATATCTGCACGATAACATTTATAGCTGTCTTCAGGTTGTTTCCCAAATCTGTGACTTTAGTTTTCTGGCAGCAAAATTAGCAACACTTCTTTTGCTACTGGTTTAAAAGTTCAAACCCCAAGCAGTGTGACAGGTCTTTACACTTCTTTCTCAGGCTAATGGTTATGCAAGACATTTTTTTGTTTTCATAAACTATGGCTCAGCTTCAGCAAACTTTACATATTTGATCCTCATTTTGACTTGCCTGTTATTACTATGTCATATATCATTTATCCAGTTTTCTCCAGTTATCAGCATTTCAAAAAATTTTATGGCAGAACCATTGCAATATTGTAAAGTAACTAGCCTCCAATTAAAATAAATAAATTTATGGACTATTATTTCTCAATTGACTTTTGGAGGATATTTTCATGATAAAATATTTATTTTATTTCAAAATATCTATCTTCCGACTTCTGAGTTTTTTGGTTTACATTTTGCCACAAGTAAATTTTACGTATACTTTTCTAAAATGTTCATCTGAAATGTATTGGTCACTTTACACTAACATTGTAATACCTCATTTTTTGTAAAATGAGTGAGCTAGGACACCAACTTCATAATCTTTCAGATAACTAGTCATTCATGATTGATCTTTTTTTTGGTAAGTATTTGTTTAATTTTTTTTTTTTTTTTTTACTTTTCATTAAATGGTAGCTGCTTTACAGTATTGCTTTGGTGTCTGTTAAACATCAACATGAATCAGCTTCAGGCCAGATCTTATTTGACAATATAATCTTTTGCAAGTAAATGGAAACATGACCTTGCCATTTACTAAATGTTCAAAAGTATTATGACTTAATTCCTGATCATTCAAAAATAAATAATGGAACATCCACTATGTGCCAGGAAGTCCTCGGTACATTACACGTTATATTCTCTTCTAACAGGCCTTTGCTGCATTAAATATCAGCACATATTCATGCCATTAAATTATTGCTATTTTATATCACATTTCATTTAGTCTGGTTCTTCATTCAATTTTTCTCAATACAGTTTTTAGAAACTTTCACTCTAACCTGGTTTCAGTTCAGTTCAGTTCATTTCAGTTGCTTAGTCGTGTCTGACTCTTTGCAACCCCATGAATCACAGCACGCCAGGCCTCCCTGTCCATCACCAACTCCTGGAGTCCACCCAAACCCATGTCCATTGAGTTGGTGATGCCATCCAACCATCTCATCCTCTGTCATCCCCTTTTCCTCCTGCCCTCAATCTTTCCCAGCATGAGGGTCATTTCAAATGAGTCAACTATTCACATCAGGTGGTTAAAGGATTGGACTTTCAGTTCCAACATCAGTCCTTCCAATAAATATTCAGGACTGATTTCCTTTAGGATGGACTGGTTGGATCTCCTTGCAGTCCAAGGGACTCTCAAGAGTCTTCTCCAACACCACAGCTCAAAAGCATCAATTATTCAGTGCTCACCTTTCTTTATAGTCCAACTCTCACATTCATAAAGGACTACTGGAAAAACCATAGCCTTGACTAGACGGACCTTTGTTGACAAAGTAATGTCTCTGCTTTTGAATATGCTATCTAGGTTGGTTATAACTTTCCTTCCAAGGAGTGTCTTTAAATTTCAAGGCTGCAGTCACCATCTGCAGTGATTTTGGGACCAGAAAAATAAAGTCTGACACTGTTTCCACTGTTTTCCCATCTATTTGCCATGAAGTGATGGGACCATATGCCATGATCTTAGTTTTCTGAATGTTAAGCTTTAAGCCAACTTTTTCACTCTCCTCTTTCACTTTCATCAAGAGACTCTTTAATTCTTCACTTTCTGCCATAAGGGTGGTGTCAGCTCCATATCTGAGGTTATTGATATTTCTCCCAGTAATCTTGATTCCAGCTTGTGCTTCCTCCAGCCTAGCGTTTCTCATGATGTACTCTGCATATAAGTTAAATAAGCAGGGTGACAATATACAGCCTTGACATACTATCCCTTATTCTTTCATTATATAGCTTTTCACACTCTTCTGTGTTTTTCTGGATAAGCATATATTCATATACCTTTCTGAAAAGTACAAAAGTGAACAAAGCAGGTAAAGTCCTTGCCTTTTTGGGTCACACAGTCTAACAATAAGGTCAGAGTACAATGAAATAAATGTGTCATGATGTAATGTCCTCAGACTTAATTATATGAAGGCAGTTATTCAGCATAAAAATACAGAATTGTCATGGTGTAGGACACCATGGATTTACAAAGCATGGCCCAAGGAGGCCTCTGCAATTTGGATGAAGCTCAGAACAAGGATCAGAGTATGCCCATTGGGTTTCTCAAAACCCAAAGTCCAAGAACAGCTAAGGAAAGATGCTACATGAGAAAAGTGAGAAAGGAGCTAACCTCATCCCTTACCAGACCATACAAAAACTAACTGGTCAAGTAATTATGAAACGGGCCCAGGAGAAACAAGTTTTCTATGGCTTGATATTAAAAATGCCCAGTTTTGTTATACTTTGTATATTTTGTTTTATGAAGTGTTGGTTTATCCCTTTACTCATTTTCTCTTAGGGGAAACAATAAGTAAAATGTCTTTTGATATCTTTTGACATCATAGAGGTATCACTACTGTTGTCTTTCAGACAAGTTCATTTTGGATCTCTTATTATTTTTCTGGGCATCAAAGGAAAATAATTAAGGTTGGAATGCTGCCAGGACCAAGGAAGATTATTCTTTCTCACAGGCTCTCAGGGATCAACTGACCTTATTAAGATATTTTTCTCATCATTACTCTCTCTCTCTCCCTCCCTCCTTCCCTCTCTTTGCTCTCTGTTTATTGAAAAGGCAATTTAATGTTTGTTTAAATACACAAAATGGCCATCTCAGTGTGGAACCCCAGGTTTATTTGTCCATAGGAAACTTGAGAATTGGAATTTCAGGGAATCACTTCTATGTTATATAGTGTAAGGTTCATTGATCTGCCCAGCTTGGGTTGCACACATTCCTAGTGTACTCAGTAATGCTGCAGCTGAGAAAGAAATGAAAATAACATAGTGAAGAAAGACACAGTGTGTTCTGTGTCTGTTTGCTATTGGTAGGGTGTCAGAAATTTTCAGAACAAGGGTACCAGTTCTCTTATATTCCAAGATGACTCTTGGTAGTGGGGCCTGAATTCAATCAAGGGAGGTACTAAAGAGGTGGGCTGTTTCAATTCACAGGATCCCTTTGCAACAAGATTAATAAATGGTAAGATATAGTACAGAACAGGAAGTCCCTTGCCCTGGGATTTCAGCAGTAGCCGAGAGACCACGTCCCTCCTCAACAAGTGTGACACCATCTTTCATCACTCTTTGTCGTCGTCATTCACTTGCAGCACTGGCTTTACTTTCTTTGACTTGAGCCCTGGAAACAAGCACATTCCTCACGGCCTTTCACTGGACATTTCCTCTGCCAGGGACATACTTCATTACATAAACTGCATCTCCCTCCCTCTCTTGCTTGAGGTCACTCTTCAAATGTCACCTTGTTTGCAGGTCTTACCTAAACACCTATGCAAAATATAAAGCCTAATTCACCCTCTCCTTTACATGAGCTTACCCTTTCAATGGCACCCCACTCCAGTCCTCTTGCCTGGAAAATCCCCTGGGCAGAGGAGCCTGGTAGGCTGCAGTCCATGGGGTCGCTAACAGTCGGACACGACTGAGCGACTTCACTTTCACTTTTCACTTTCACGCATTGGAGAAGGAAATGGCAACCAACTCCAGTGTTCTTGCCTGGAGAATCCCAGGGATGGGGGAGCCTGGTGGGCTGCCATCTGTGGGGTCGCTCAGAGTCGGACAGGACTGAAGCGACTTAGCAGCAGCAGCATGCTTTCTATATAGCACTTTTCACCATCTTAAATGTAATGATCTCTAATATTTGCTTAGATTTTCTATCTGCATCATTGAATGTATGTATATGCTCAGTGGTGTCTCTCTTTCTGTGACCCCATGGACTATAGCCCACTGGGCTCCTCAGTCCATGGGATTATCTAGGCAAGAATACTGGAGTGGGCTGCCATTTCTTTCTCCAGGGGATCTTCCTGACCCAGGGATCAAACCCTAGTCTCTTGCATCTCCTGCATGGGCAGGCGGATTCTTTACCACTGCACCACATGGGAAGTACTCCCATCATTTAATAGTAGGGTCCTATTTTGTTCTTCAGCAAACTATACTTGTTGCCTAGACATTGGTAACATGGTCAGCTCTCAATTTTACTACTGAAATGCTGAAAAAATTTCTAATGTAAATTATAGGATGCATAATCCCTCAGGGAAAGAGTTGACAAGGTCAAACATTCCATATTAATGGTGGCATGAGGGAATCTAAAGGAGATCATATTCATACACAAAATGTATTTTATTGAATTACATGATTGAAATATGTAAATACCAGTATTTAAAACTTGGGAGTAAACCATGTAGTTGTGAAAATTAGTCATGTTACTTTCCTCTTTCGGTGAAGCCACTTCCATCATATGGAACGAGGTAATGATACACGAATTTCAGAATTTCTTCTTCTGGGATTTTCAGAGGATCCAGAACTATGGCCCATCATTTTTGGGCTTTTCCTCTCTATGTACCTCATCACTGCTTTTGGAAACCTGCTCACCATTTTGGCCATCACTTCAGACTCCCACCTGCACACCCCCATGTACTTCTCCTCTCCAACCTGTCCTTTGTAGACATCTGTTTCACTTCCACCACCATCCCAAAGATGCTGTGGAACATCCAAACACAGAGCAAAGTGATCACCTATGAAGGCTGCATCACACAGATTTATTTTCTCATCCTCTTTGTGGTGTTGGACATTTTTCTCCTGACTGTAATGGCCTATGACCACTTTGTGGCCATCTGCCATCCCCTGCACTACACAGTCATCGTGAACCCAATACTGTGTGGACTGCTGGTGTTGATGTCCTGGATCATAAATATTCTTAATTCCTCATTACAAAGCTTAATGATACTGCAACTGTCCTTCTGCACAAACATTGAAATTCCCCACTTTTTCTTGAACTCAATCATATGGTTCAATTTGCCTGTTCTGACACCTTTCTTAATAACATAGTGATGTATTTTGCAGCTGTCCTGCTGGGTGGTGGTCCCTTTGTTGGTATCCTTTACTTTTATTCTGAGATAGTCTCCTCTATACGCAGAATCTCATCAGCTCAGGGGAAGTATAAAGCATTTTCCACCTGTGCATCTCACCTCACTGTTGTCTCCTTATTTTATTGTATGATGCTTGGAGTGTACCTTAGCTCTGCAGCTACCCACAATGCACACTCAAGTGCAACAGCCTCGGTGATGTACACAGTCATCACACTCATGCTGAACCCCTTCATCTACAGCCTGAGGAATAAAAACATGAAGAGGGCTCTGAAAGTATTCTTTGTGAGAGGAACTGTGTAAGAGCTAGTTGTCAAAAAACTGAAAAAGCACTTGAGATTGAAGAGGTCAAAGCCTCAGAGTCAGAAATTGTGACTATTTGATCAGACAATGAAATTAGAACTTGCTCTTTTTAAATAAATACATTCCTGGAATTTGCATTTATTTGACTAACTTTTCTATTCAATTCGTGTAAATCACTTTATTAAGCTTCCTTTTCTCTCTGACATTCATCTGCTTTCTCTTTGTTTTATTCCCACTTTCACAAATTTACTTCATCAATGTATCAGGAATGTTGGGAAATTCCCACTGACTAAATGAGACAACATAGTTTTTTTTTTTTTTTTTTTTTTTTTTTAGAATAACTTTTCACAAATGACATACCTGCTCAGTCGCTCAATCATGTCTGACTCTATGCAACCCTATGGACTGTAGTCTACCAGGCTCTTCTGTCCATGGAATTTTTCTGGCAAGGATACTGCTGTGGGTTGCCATTTCCTCCTCCAGGGATCAAACTTGTGTCTCTTTCATCTGCATTGGCAGGCACATTATTTACCCCTAGTGCACTGGGAAGCCCCACAAACGACATTTGTATTACCAGATAGTTTCCTTCTGTTTCTCTAAAAGAAGTGTCATGAGTTGTAGTCTTCCTACCAAAAAACATATGTTTGATCATGAAGACAATTTATATAATTTTATAACAGAGGAAAACCTGAGACACTATTTTCACCTTTATATCCAATATTCTCATGTACATCACTATCTTATCTGCCTTTTCTCGCCATTGAGACTGTAACATACTATTGTGATTTGTGACAAGTCATTAATTTTTATTCTCCTCATTTGGATCCTGTTTTTGGCATCCATATTTCCCACAATAGCCACTGTCAACATGATTATCAGATACATGTCTGCAAAAGGAGTCCCCACTGAAAGACACATTTTAATAAACAGATCGACCTAATATGGCTTTAGAATCACAGATGAACATCAGTATTTCAGTTCAGTTGCTCAGTTGTGTCCAACTCTTTGCAACCCCATGGACTGCAGCATGTCAGGCTTCCCTGTCCATCATCAACTCTCAGAGCTTGCTCAAACTCATGTCCATCCAACCATCTTATTCTCTGTCATCCCCTTCTCCCCCTGCCTTCAATCTTTCCCAGCATCAGGGTCTTTTTCAATGCGTCCGCTCTTCACATCAAATGGCCAAAGTATTGGAATTGCAGCTTCAGCATCAGTCCTTCCAATGAATATTCAGGACTGACTTGTTTTAGGATTAACTGGTTTGATCTCCTTGCAGTCCAAGGGACCTTTAACACAATGAAACAAAATTGTGATTCATACATTGTATTACTTTGAAAAATACTCATTTTCCATGCTGCATATCTACTCATTGGAGAATGGAGGATTGGTGTCCATGTGTTAAGGGGAGGTTTATACGTATTTGTGAAAGATTGATTAACATTTTTTTCTTTTTTTATTCAATTATCTTCCTGTTGCTGCTTGAAAACTTTCAGTGATACCTGTAATATGATTCATGTCATTGATTTAATGGAACTGTATCTCCACTGCATTTTGTCATAACCCAAGAAGGATGGTGAATGATCACTATCATCCTCCATAACTCTGTTATACTCATGATTCTATTCACATTTTATGAACAAAGAGTGACTCAACAGACATCTTGAATTGCTGTCCAGTCATGTGAATCAGAGTTACCAGTCTTTTTTCCTACATAGACATACCTGTCCTTTCAACCTCTTCTGGTTACTGAGAAATGAACCGCAGTGAGAGATTTCAGTTGCAGTTATCTGAAATGAACTGAAATGACAGAGTAACCATGAAAGCTATCCTGAAATATAAGAGCAAATGAGGGCGGTTCAGGATGTGGAACACATGTATACCTGTGGCGGATTCATGTTGATGTATGGCAAAACCAATACAATATTGTAAAGTACAAAAAAAAAAAAAAATTCATTACAAAACAACTCAAAAAAGAACAAATGACAAGAATAATCAGGAGCAATTATAACTGTCCTCATTCTGTTCACTTTGATTATTGTATCAGTTAGATATTGCTGCATAACAAGCCATACTAAAGCTAATGCTGTAATATACTGCCTTTGTTACCAGATGAGATTATAAGGTAGAGTTGTTCTGAGCTCTGCTGATCTCCTAATGAGTGTGAACTCAGCTGTGAGTCTCTACATTGCTTTTCTTAGGTTTATCCATGATACGATGTGTGAGATGATACCTTTTTCACTTGACCCAATGTGATCAGTTTGTTTCTCTGGTTGTATCTTGAATTTTACCAAGAGAGTACCAAGAGTGAATTGCTTTAATTTACTTCTATTTCTATACCCATATATGACACTTTTCTTTTCACCTGGGTAATGAGATATCTCCCATCACTGCTCAGTGTGAATCAGCTATCTGTGCTCTAGATCCTACTCTGAGCCACACATCTTTAGACTTCAAAGTGATGTACTGGAAAATAATTGCATACCATAAACTGCATATTTTGAAATGATAAATAAAATAATCTGTACCAAATTTACAATGCATACTGTATATTTCCATTGCACATAATTCATGACAATGCACAATAACTTCAAAGGCTTTTAAAAATGTTTAAATATATTAATCTCCCTGAGCCTAAATCATTATCTATGTAGGTAATGTGGGATAATAAACATAACTTCAGAGGAAGATTTCAAGAAATTAATAATGTAAGTGGATGTATTTTTGTGGAATCCTAAGAAAATGTTCAAATGTAAACTTGTGTTTATGTATTTATATAAATTTATCTTTCAAATGAGCGTAAGCATACTTATGTATGTACACACAGAAATGCATTCGTGGTCCTATATTTTATACAGAAAGAAAGCTTGAAAGAAAGTTGGAGAGGATACACTACTGGGCATATATACTAAGAAAACCATAATTCAAAAAGATAATTCAAAGCACATGTACCCTAATGTTCATTGAAGCACTATTTACAATAGCCATGATATGATATAGAAGCAACCTAGATGTCCATCAACAGATGAGTGGATAAAGAAGATGTAGTACATATATACAATGGAATATTACTCAACCATAAAAAGGAATGAAATTGAATCAGTTGTAGTGATATGGATGAACCTAGAGCCTACCATACAGAGTGAAGTAAGCCAGAAAAACAAATATCATATATTAATGCATACATACAGAATCTAGAAAACTGGTGCTGATGAACCATTCGCAGGGGAAGAACAGAGATTTAAATGTAGAGAATAGACCTGTGAACACAAAGGAGAAAGAAGAGGGGGAACAAACTGAGACAGTGGCATTGACGTATATATACCACCATGACTAAAATAGACAGCTGGCAGGAAGCTGTTGTATAACACAGGGAGCTCAGCTCAGGGTGCTCTGTGATGACCTGAGATAGGGGATGGGGTGAGAAGGAGACTCAAGAGGGTAGGAATATATGTACACATATAGCTGATTCACTTTGTTGTACAGCAAAAATTGGCATAGCATTGTAAAGCAATTTTATCCCAATAACAATTTTTAAAACATTATGAGAGAAAAAAAAAAAAAAACTGTAGAAAGTTAAGCATAGATTTAAAGTGAACCATAGAGGGACTGGTCCAAGATGGTTATACAGGAAGATGCTGAATTCACTCCTCCCATGGATATGCTGAATTTACAGCTACACGTGGATCAAGTCCCTCCAAAAAAGACCTGAAAACTAGCTGAAATGTTCCTTTGTATCAAATGAGAAAAGACCACATTCAGGCAGGTAGGAGAGACTGAGATGATATCTTGCCAAAATCCCCAACCCTGATGAAGTAACCCAAATTCAGAAGGGGTTTTACAAATCTGGAGCCTCTTCTTGAGGATTAAAATGTTCATAGCCTATATTAAGACCTGCTCTTAATATAAAGACCCCAACTCTTAAGACCTGCATGTGGGAGATGAGCCTCCAAAATACCTATCTTTGAAAACCATCAGGATTTATGTCTATGAGATGCAAAGTGACATAGCAAATGGAGACACTGCTTTTAAAACGCTCACACATAGACTCAATCATAAACCACATAAACTCAAGGCTCACTGCTGAAGCAAAAGTTTGAAAAGTGCCTAGACTATATGTGAGGGACTGTTGCTGTTTATTTAGTCGTTAGGTTGTGTTCAACTCTTCACGATCCCATGGACTGTAGCCCACTAGTTTCTCTGTCCATGGGATTTCCCAAGCAAGAATACTGGAGTGGGTTGCCATTTCCTGCTCCAGGGGATCTTCCCCACCCAGGGATCAAACCCGTGTCTAGTGCATTGGCAGACAGATTCTTTACCACCGAGCCACCTGGGGGATATTGAGTTGCTAATCTGAATACCTGAATGATCTAGTGGTTTTCCCTACTTTCTTCAATTTAAGTCTGAATTTGGTCTATTGGGAAACCCAATTGACCATTCAGGTATGACCTAAATCAAATCCCTTATGATTATACAGTGGAAGTGAGAAATAGATTTAAGGGACTAGATATGATAGATGGAGTGACTGATGAACTATGGATGGAGGTTCATGACATTGTACAGGAGACAGGGATCAAGACCATCCCCATGGAAAAGAAATGCAAAAAAGCAAAATGGTTATCTGAGGAGGCCTTACAAATAGCTGTGAAAAGAAGAGAAGCAGAAAGCAAAGGAGAAAAGGAAAGATATACCCATCTGAATGCAGAGTTCCAAAGAATAGCAAGGAGAGATAAGAAAGCCTTACTCAGTGATCAATGCAAAGAAATAGAGGAAAACAACAGAATGGAAAAGACTAGAGATCTCTTCAAGAAAATCAGAGATACCAAGGGAACATTTCATGCAAAGATGGGCTCGATAAAGGACAGAAATGGTATGGAGCTAACAGAAGCACAAGATATTAAGAAGAGGTGGCAAGAATACACAGAAGAACTGTACAAAAAAGATCTTCATGATCCAGATAATCACGATGGTGTGATCACTGACCTACAGCCAGACGTCCTGGAATGTGAAGTCAAGTGGGCCTTAGAAAGCATCACTATGGGCAAAGCAAGAGCAGGTGATGGAATTCCAGTTGAGCTCTTTCAAATCCTGAAAGATGATGCTGTGAAAGTGTTGCACTCAATATGCCAGCAAATTTGGAAAACTCAGCAGTGGCCACAGGACTGGAAAAGTTCAATTTTCATTCCAATCCCAAAGAAAGGCAATGCCAAAGAATGCTTAAACTACTGCACAATTGCACTCATCTCACACGCTAGTAAAGTAATGCTCAAAATTATGCAAGCTAGGCTTCAGCAGTACATGAACCGTGAAGTTCCAGATGTTCAAGCTGGTTTTAGAAAAGGCAGAGGAACCAGAGATCAAATTGCCAACATCCTCTGGATCATTGAAAAAGCAAGAGAGTTCCAGAAAAACATCTATTTCTGCTTTATTGACTATGCCAAAGCCTTTGACTGTGTGGACCACAATAAACTGTGGAAAAATCTAAAATAGATGGGAATATCAGACCACCTGACCTGCCTCTTGAGAAATCTGTATGCCGGTCAGGAAGCAACAGTTGGAACTGGACATGGAACAACAGACTGGTTCCAAATAGGAAAAGGAGTACGTCAAGGCTGTGTACTGTCACCCTGTTTATTTAACTTCTATGCATCCAATGGCCTGGACTTTGTAGCTACTGCACAAGTAACCATCCTCAATTGCCTGGCTCTGAAGACTGGAGGTGGGGATGCTTGTATGTTGTGCCCAAGCTTCACTAACAAAAAAACTCAGTTCCTCCCCCTGTTGAAAAGGAGAACAGAAATTTTCTGGAGGTTCAGGGACTGTGTCCCCATTATAAATCAAAGCTTTGAAGACACAAGAGACCCAATCCAGACAGGTTCTTCAGTCTTTGACCTGGGAGAAAATTCTAATTGAGAGTTGAGATAATATGCTAAGAGATTTAGAGATATGAAAGGGGAGCAACTTAATGGATAAGGAGTAAAAAGAAGAAAACAAAACTGGATTCAATTGACTTGTATACTGGCCTCTTGTGACCAGAAAATCATTAGGAAAATTTTCTTTTCTTCCAGAAGAGCTTTCCATAGGGGAATTATGTACTTAGAGGTTGAAATAATGAGAGAGAAGTGTGCTTAATGAGCAGATACAGGGAGCTATAAATATCTCCACGTCTGAAGTCTCCTTGGTGTTTGCAAACCTTGCCTAGAAGGGTCTTTATTTTGTTTTGTTTGATTTGAGTCCTAATCCTACCTGGGGGGCTGTAGATTCACTCTTTCCTGCTGCTAGTCTGGGAACAGAACTTTAGTCTCCATCATTAACCATCCAGGGAGGGGTTCAGACTCCTCCTCAGAGACCTTCCTCTCAGTTCCCATCCAGGTGAGTCCAACAACCCAGATGATGGTGTGTGAGATGGTCAGAGAGAATGGAAGCCAATTCAACTCAACCCAGAGGGAAGAGACTGCTGCTCTTGTTCCTTTGTTTGATTAATTAATGTGTTTATTTCTGTGATTACATATTTCACAATGCAAGAGTGCTATTTACACCTTTGACCATCTTTCACATTCTTTATCATTAAATTGCTGTTATGTCAGTGCTAGAAAAATACGTTGAGTTTGTTAATTTAAAACTGTGCTTCTAGTCAGGGGATTAGATTTCTCCCCGGGGGACACATTGAACAATGTCCAAGGACATTTTTAGCTGTCACACTGGAGAGGGGTGAGTGGAGACCATGGATGGTGTAAACGTCTTTCAGTGCACAGGACAGAGCACACAATAGAGAATGATTTGGCCCAGAATATTCACAGCACGTGGGGTTGAGAAAGCCTGAGTTAAAAAAAAAAAAAATTGCAATATTTACAGTTGTCTTGAGAGTCCCTTGGACTGCAAGGAGATCCAACCAGTCCATCCTACAGGAGATCAGTCCTGGGTGTTCATTGGAAGCACTGATGTTGAAGCTGAAACTCCTATACTTTGGCCACCTGATGTGAAGAGCTGACTCATTTGAAAAGACCATGATGCTGGGAAAGATTGAGGAAAGGAGGAGAAGGGGATGACAGAGGTTGAGATGGTTGGATGGCATCACCGACTCAATAGACATGGGTTTGGGTAGACTCCGGGAGTTGGTGATGGACAGGGAGGCCTGGCATGCTGTGGTTCATGGGGTCACAAAGGGTCGGCATTGCTGAATGACTGAACTGAACTTATAATTGTCTTCAGGTTTCTTTCCAATCTTGTAACATTTTATGTTTCTAACAGCAAAGTTAGAGAACTGCTTTTGCTGCCAGTTTAAAAGATCTAGTCACAATCAACGTGACAGTTCTTTAAGGGTTCCCCCACTCCACCAGGCTGATAGGTATGAAAGACACTTCTTTGTTTCTTAAGCTATAGCTCAGATTCATCACACTTTATGTATTTGATCACCATTTTGATCTGCCTATTATGCTACTGTTGTTGTTTCGTGGCTAAGTCATGTCCAACTCTTTTGTGATCCCATGGACAGTAGCCCTCTAGGCTCCTCTGTCCATAGGATTTCCCAGGCAAGAACACTAGAGTGGGCTTCCATTTCCTGCTCCAGGGGATCTTCCCAACCCAAGAATCAAACTCCCAACTCCTGCATTGGCCTATATAATAATTACCTATTTTTCTACAGTTTTTAGCATTTCAAAAAATTTCTACTGATCATTGCTTTTCAATTGACTTTTGGAGGACATTTTTGGCCATAAAAACTTTTATTTTATTGAAATAAATCTATATTCTTAGTTTTGAATTTCTTGTTTTATTGGGTTGTTTTGCTCCCTGCAAATTGAATATGTCATTTTCTAGATGTTCATCTAAAATGTATTGGTTATCCCTACACAGAACGTGGATGCAATACGTTTCTTTTGTATGAAGTATGAGGAAGCAGAACTGTCATAGTGGGGACAGGACTTATACAACATGCCCCATGGCAGCCTCTGCATGTTGGACGAAGTCCAGAATCACGGTTAGAATGTGCCCACTGAGATTCTCAAAAAAGGGATGAAATATTACAGAACGGGAACAGTAAAAGAAAGATACCACGTGATAAAATGGAGAAAAGGGCTAATCTCATCCATTATTGGGCCATACAAAAACTGTATGTATGGACTTCCCTGGTGGCCCAGTGGTTAAGAAATTGCCTTCCAATGCAGGGGGTGTAGGTTCAATCCCCTGTACCAGAGCTATGACTCCACATGCCTGATGGCCAAAAAACTAAAATATAAAAAAACAGAAGCAATATTGTAACAAATTCAGTAACGACTTTAAAAATGGTTTACATCAAAACAATCTTAAAAAAAAAAAACCAATTGGTCAAATAATTATGGAATAGGCACAGGAAAAGTAAATCTACTGCATCATACTAACAATGTCCAACTTTTGTTATACTGTATGCATTTTTGCTGGGGAAATGTTGGTTTATCCCTTTGTTCATTTTTTGGTGGATGTACCATATATAAGGTGCTTGACACCATTAAAGAACATCACTACTTCTGTCTTTTAGACAAGTTTTTTGTTGTTGTTGTTCTCTTATTATTTTCTCTGGGCATCAAGGGAATGTAATCAGGATTGGAATGCTGCCAGAACCAAAGGAGATTATTCTTCCTTACAATGTCTCTGGGACTGGCTGAGCTTATTAGATCTTTTCCTCCTGACCCACTTTATTTTTTCTCTCTTTCTGTTAATTGAACAGATTCTTTTTTGCTTTAAAAAAAAATCAACTAAAAATGGCACTATCAGTATGGAGTCCCAGGTTTATATGTCCATGGGAAGTTGAAGAATTAAAATATCTAAGGACCATTTCTGCATTCCAAAGGAGAAAGATCACTGATTGGGCCAGTTCGGGTTTTATGCATTCCTAGTGCAAACATTCAGAAAACTAAGACCATGGCATCTGGTCCTATCACTTCATGGGAAACAGTGAAAACAGTGTTAGACTTTATTTTTTTCGGCTCCAAAATCACTGCATATGGTGATTGCAGCCATGAAATTAAAAGACGCTTACTCCTTGGAAAGAAAGTTAATGATCAACCTAGATAGCATATTGAAAACCAGAGATATTACTTTTCCAACAAAGGTCCATCTAGTCAAGGCTATGATTTTTCCAGTGGTCATATATGGATGTCAGAGTTGGGCTATGAAGAAAGCTGAGTCGCCGAAGAACTGATGCTTTTGAACTGTGGTGTTGGAGAAGCCTCTTGGGAGTCCCTTGGACTGAAAGGAGAACCAACCAGTCCATCCTAAAGGAGATCAGTCCTGGGTGTTCATTGGAAGGACTGATGCTGAAGCTGAAACTCCAATACTTTGGCCACCTCATGCAAAGAGTTGACTCATTGGAAAAGACCCTGATTCTGGGAGGGATTGGGGGCAGGAGGAGAAGGGGACGACAGAGGATGAGATGGCTGGATGACATCACCAACTCAATGGACATGAGTCTGAGTGAACTCCGAGAGTTGGTGATGGACAGGGAGGCCTGGCGTGCTGTGATTCATGGGGTCACAAAGAGTTGGTCACGACTGAGTGACTGAACTGAACTGAGTGCAATTAGGAAAGGAAATCAACACTGAATATACACTGGAAGGACTATTTATGAAGCTGGAGCTCCAATACTTTAGCTACTTGAAGACCTGAAGACCCAACTAATTGGAAAAGACCCTGATGTCAGGAAGAATTGAAGGCAAAAGGAGAAGAGGGCACCAGAGGATGAGATGGCTAGATAACCGACTCAATGGAAATTGAGAAAACTCTAGGAGATAGTGAAGGACAGGGAGCCTGACATGCTGCTGTCCATGGGGTTGCAAAGAGTCAGACAGGACTTAGCAACTGAAAATCATCAACAACAAAGTGTAATCAGAAAGGTGGTTCCTGAGAAAGACACGGAAATACTACAGTGCTGGAGGCCATTGTGTGTGTGAGAGAGACACTTGTGGAGTGTGGCCAGTCTTCAGAACAAGAGTACAATCATACATTCCAAGATGATTCTTACAGTCCTGGGACCAGAACTCAAACAGAGGAGGTACTAAGGAGGGGAGCTCTTTCTTTTTTAAAATATTGACTAATTGATTGATTGATTGATTGACTTGGCTGTTCAGAATCTTTGTTGCAGCCTACGAGATCTTTAATTGCGGAATGTGAACTCTTAGTCATCTCATGTGGGATCTAGATCCCTAAGCAGGGATCAAACCCTGGCCCCCTGCATTGTAAGCAAGAGTCTTAGCCACTGGATCACCAGAGGAGTCCCCTGGGGACCCTTTAGCAACAAGGTGAAAAAAAATGCAAGTTGTAGTATGGAACAGGAAATATCTGTGCCCTGGGCTTTCAGCAGTGGCAGAGACCACCTCCCTCCTCAACATGTGTGACACCACCTCTCCTCAGTCTTTCAGATCCATTAACTTGCAACACTGCTTCTCTGTATTTGAATTGAGCACAGGAAACAAGCACCTTCTTTAGGGCCTTTGCCCTGGCCGTTCCCTCTGCTGGGCACTCATGTCCCCACATAGACGCAATCTCTCCTTTGTGCCTGTCATTAGTTTTGTCACAGAATCTGTCACCATAGGATGATATATAATTTTACGGTCTGTTTAAATAGTCAGTCTTTGTTTTTATGTCCTGATTCATTTTTTCAATTTATTTTTAATTGGAGGATAATAATTACTTTATGATGTTGTGCTGGTTTCTGCTATACAACAATGTGAATCAGCCAGAAGAAGACATGTATCACCTCCTTCTTGAGCCTCCCTCTCACCCGACCCCGTCCCACCCCTCTAGGTCATTACCAAGCACAAGGCAGGACTCCCTATGTTACGTAGCAGTTTCTCACTAGCTATCAATTCTACACATGATAATATATAGATGTCAATGTTATTTTCTCAATTCGTCCCCCTTCTTCCCCTGGTGTGTTCACAAGTTCATTCTCTACATCTGCATCTCTATTCCTACACCTCAGATAGGTTCATCGTATCATTTTTCTAGATTCCATATATATGCCTTAATGTGAAATATTTATTTTTCTCCTTCTAACTTACTTCACTCTGTATAACAGGCTCTAGATTTGTCCACCACCCTTCAGTTGACTCAAATTAGTTCCTTTTTATGGCTGAATGATATTCCATTGTGTGTATATACCACAACTTCTTTATCCATTCATCTCTCCATAGACATCTAGATTGCTTCCATGTCTTGGCTACTGTAAATACTGCTGCAGTAAACATTGTGGTACATGTGTTGTTTTGATTTATAGCTTTCTCAGATTATATACCCATTTGTGGGATAGTAGAGTCATATGGTAGTTTTATTCCAGTTTTTTTAAGGAATCTCTACACTATTTTCCATAGTCGCTATATCAACTTACATTCGCACCATATATTCATTCTCTATAATTGACATGAGACTTTGGGGACTTTTGCTTTTTAGCACCTTTCACTCGTTGCCTAGACAGTGCTTAAAAACGATAGACTTTGTATTACATTCTTGAATTACACTATGAAATCTCGTTAAAAGTGCAAAATTCATGACCCTTATGGTAAAAGCTGGTTGGGGAAAAAATTCCACATTATGTGGGGCACAAAGATACCTTCAATGGGCTATACAAAACACACAAAATATCAAATTAATATTTGAAAACAAAATATAAATTTGAAACACCATTTTGAATATGTAATACAAGTTTTTGTGAAAATTAGCCATATTATAGCCTTTCTTTTCCAGAAGTCACCTTCCTGCATGGAACCAGACAATGATATGCAAATTCTAGAATTTCTCCTTCTGGGACTTTCAGAGGAAGCAAAAGTACAGCCCCTCATATTTGGGCTTTTCCTCTCCACGTACCTGACCATTATGTTTGGAAACCTGCTCATCATCTTGGCCATCACTTCAGACGCCCACCTGCACACATCCATGTACTCCTTCCTCTCCAACCTGTCCTTTGTAGCCATCTGTTTCACCTCCACCACCATCCCAAAGATGCTATGGAATATCTTGACACAAAGCAAAGTTATCAGCTATAAATAATGCATCACACAGATTTATTTTCTCATCCTCTTTGCAGTGTTGGACATCCTCCTCCTTACCGTGATGGCCTATGACCACTTTGTGGCCTTTTGTCAACCTCTCCACTACACAGTCATCATGAACCCCCAGCTCTGTGGACTACTGGTGCTGATATCCTGGATCATAAGTGTCCTGAATTCCTTATTACAAAGCTTAATGGTATTGTGACTGTCCTGCACAAACATTGAAATTCCCCACTTTTTCTGTGAACTCAGTCATATGGTCCAACTTGCCTGTTCTGACACCTTTCTTAATAACATAGTGATGTATTTTGCAGCTGTCCTGCTGTGTGGTGGTCCCTTCTTTGGTATCCTTTGTTCATATTCTAAAATAGTTTCCTCTATATGCAGAATCTCATCTGCTCAGGGGAAATATAAAACATTTTCCACCTGTGCATCTCACCTCACCATTGTCTTCTTATTTTATTGTACAATGCTTGGAGTGTACCTTAGCTCTTCAGCTACCCACAATGCACACTCAAGTGCAGCAGCCTCGGTGGTGTACGCAATCATCACACCCATGCTGAACCCCTTCATCTATAGCCTGAGGAATAAAGACATGAAGAGGGCTCTGAAAACATTGTTTGTGAAGGGAAATATATAAAGGACAATTGTTGTAAAACTGAAGAAGTACCCAAGATTGAAGAGGTCAAAGCCTCAGAGTCAGATCTTGTGACTGTTTGATCAGATTATGAAAGCAGAACTTGCTACTTTTATTTTCTTGAATTTCCATTTCTTTGATTTCAACTTTTCTATCTTAACTCATAGCTCATTTTAATAAGCTTTCTTCTTCCTTTGATATCCAGCAAATTTTCCCTTGTTTTATATTTTTTTAATTTATTTTTTATTTAAGGATAATTGCTTTAGAGAATTTTATTGTATTCTCAACATGGATCAGCCATAGGTATACATATATCTCCTCTCTTTTGAACATCTCTCCCATTTCTCAGCCCATCCCACCCCTCTAGGTTGATACAGAGCCCCTGAGCCATACAGCAAATTCCCATTGGCTATCTATTTTACATATGGCAAAGTAAGTTTCCATGTTACTCTTTCCATGCATCTCACCCTCTCTTCCCCTCTCCCTATGTCCATAAGTCTATTCTCTATGTCTGTTCCTCCACTGCTGCCCTGTAAATAAATACTTCAGTACCATTTTTCTCGATTCCATATATATGTGTTAGAATATAAAATTTATCTTTCTCTTTCTGACTCACTTTAGTCTGTATAATATATTCTAGGTTCACCGACCTCATCAGAACTGACTCAAATACATTCCTTTTTATGGCTGAGTAACATTCCATTGTGTATATGTACCACAACTTTTTCATCCAATCATCTGTCAATGGACATCTAGGTTGCTTCCATGTTCTAGCTATTATAAATACTGCTGCAATGAACAATGGGATACATGTGTCTTTTTCAATTTTGGTTTCCTCAGAGTATATTCCTAGAAGTGGGATTGCTGGGTCATAAGGTGGTTTTATTCCTAGCTTTTAAAGAATCTCCATACCGTCTTCCATAGAGGCTGTATTAATTTACATTCCCACCAACAGTGCAAGAGCATTCCCTTTTCTCCACACCCTCTCCAGCATTTATTGTTTGTAGACTTTTTAATGATGGCCATTCTGACCAGTGTGAGGTGATATCTCACTGTAATTTTGATTTTCATTCTGTAATAGTGAGTGATGTTGAGCCTCTTTTCATGTATTTGCTAGACATCTGTATATCTTCTTTGGAGAAAAGTCTATTTAAGTATGTTTTCCACTTTTTCACTGAGTTGTTTGTTTTTCTGGAATTGAATTGTATGAACTGCTTGTATATTTTGGAAATTAATCCTTTATCAGTTGTTTCATTTGCAATAATTTTCTCCCATTCTGATAGCTGTCTGTTCACCTTGCTTATAGTTTCCTTTGCCATGTAAAAGCTTTTAAGCTTAATCAGGTCCTATTTGTTTACTTTTGTTTCTATTTCCATTACTCTAGGAGGTGGGTCATATAGGATCTTGCTTTGATTTACGTCATTGAGTGTTCTGCCTATGTTTTCCTCCAAGAGTTTTATAGTTTCCGGTCTTACATTTAGGCCTTTAATCCATTTTGAGTTTATCTTTGTGTTTGATGTTAGGAACTGTTCTAATTTCATTCTTTTACATGCAGCTGTCCAGTTTTCCCAGCACCATTTATTGAAAAGGCTGTCTTTGCCCCATTCCTCCTTTGCCAGAAATAGGGTACCCATAGGTGCATGGGTTTATTTCTGGGCTTTCTATCTTGTTCCATTGGTTTGTGTTTCTGTTTTTGTGCCAGTACTGTGCTGTCTTAATGACTGTAGCTTTGTAGTATAATCTGAAGTCAGGAATATTGATTCCTCCAGCTCCATTCTATTTCTTGGGACTGCTTTGACTATTTGGGATCTTTTGTGTTTCCATATGAATTGTGAAATTTTTGTTGGAGTTCTGCAAAAAATATCATTGGTAATTTCATAGGGATCACATTGAATCTGTAGATTGCATTTTGTAGTATAGTCATTTTCACAATATTGATTCCTCCCACCCAGGAGCATAGAATATCTCTCCATCTGTTTATGTTGTCTTTATTTAATTCATTAGTGTCTTATAATTTTCTTTCTACATTTTTTTGTCTTCTTCAGTAAGTTTATTCCTACATATTTAATTTTTTTGTTGTTGTTGCTAGGGTGAATAAATTGATTGCTTAATTTCTCTTTCTGATTTTTCATTGTTAGTATATAGAAATGCAAGTGATTTCTGCGTATTGATTTTATATTCTGCAACTTTGCTAAATTCACTGATTAGCTCTAGTAATTATCTGATACTATCTTTAAGGCTTTCTATGTACAGTATCATGTCATCTGCAAACAGTGAGAGCTTTATTTATTGTTTTCCAATATGGATTCCTTTTATTAATTTTTCTTCTCTGATTGCTGTAGCTAGGATGTCCAAACCTATGTTTAATAATAGTGGTGAAAGTGGACATCCTTGTCTTGCTCCTGATCTTAAGGGAAATGCTTTCAATTTTTCACCATTAAGAATACTGTTTACTGTGGGCTTATCATATATGGCTTTTACTACGCTGAGGTAGGTTCCTTCTGTGCCCATTTTTTGAAGAGTTTTGATCGTAAATGGTTGCTTAATTTTGTCAAAGGTTTTTTTATGCATCTATTGAGATGATTATATGGTTTTTATCTTTCAATTTGTTAAATGGTGTAACACATTTGATTGATTTAGATATATTGAAGAATCCTTGAATGCCTGGAATAAACCCAACTTCATCATGTTAATGTGTTGTTGAATTCTGTTTGCTAAAATTTGTTGTGGATATTTGTATCTATGTTCATCTGTCATATTGGCCTGCAGTTTCCTTTTTTGTGTTGTCTTTGTCCAGTTTTCATATCAGGGTAATTGTGGTCTTGTAGAATGAGTTTGGAAGTGTTCCTTCCTCTGAAGTTTTTTGAAAGGGTTTTAGAAGGATAGGCATTAGCTCTTCTCTAAATGTTTGATAGACTTCTCCTGTGAAGCCATGTGGTCCTGGGCTTCCGTTTTGGGGGAGTTTTTTTTTTTTTTTTAATCACAGTTTCAATTTTAGTGCTTGTAATAGGGTTATTCATAATTTCTATTTCTTCTTTGTTCAAAAAAACATATATTTCTGCTTTATTGACTATTCCAAAACCTTTGACTGTGTGCATCACAACAAACTGTGGAAAATGCTTCAAGAGATGGGAATACCAGACCACCTGACCTGCCTCTTGAGAAACCTATATGCAGATCAGGAAGCAACAGTTAGAACTGGTCATGGAATAACAGACTGGTTCCAAATAGGAAAAGGGGTATGTCAAGGCTATATATTGTCACCCTGCTTATTTAATTTATATGCAGAGTACATCATGAGAAACGCTGGGCTGGAAGAAGCTCAAGCTGGAATCAAGATTGCCGGGAGAAATATCAATAACTTCAGATATGCAGCTGACACAACTCTTATGGCAGAAAGTGTAAAAGAACTAAAGAGCCTCTTGATGAAAGTGAAAGAGGAGAGTGAAAAAGTTAACTTAAAGCTCAACATTCAGAAAACTAAAATCATGGCATCTGGTCCCATTACTTCATGGCAAATAGATGGGGAAACGGTGGAAACAATTGCTGACTTTATTTTTTGGGGCTCCAAAATCACTGCAGATGGTGATTGCAGCCATGAAACTCAATGCACGATGCTGGATGCTTGGGCCTGGTGCACTGGGACGACCCAGAGGGATGGTATGGGGAGGGAGGATGGAGGAGGGTTCAGGATGGGGAACACATGAGAAATAAAGGAATAAAAATTAAAAAAAAAAAAGACACTTACTCCTTGGAAGGAAAGTTATAAACAACCTAGACAGCATATTAAAAAGCAGAGATATTACTTTACCAACAAAGGTCCGTCTAGTCAAGGCTATGGTTTTTCCAGTGGTCATGTATGGATGTGAGAGTTGGACTATAAAGAAATCTGAGCTCCTAAAAATTGATGCTTTTGAACTATGGTGTTGGAGAAGACTCTTGAGAGTCCCTTGGACTTCAAGGAGACACAACCGGTCCATCCTAAAGGAGATCAGTCCTAGGTGTTCACTGGTAGGACTGATGTTGAAGCTGAAACTCCAATACTTTGGCCACGTGATGCAAAGAGCTGACTCATTGGAAAAGTCCCTGATGATGGGAAAGGTTGAGGGCAGGAGAAGAAGGGTACAACAGACGATGAGATGGTTGGATGGCATCACTGACTCAACGGATGTGGGTTTGGGTGGACTCCAGGAGTTGGTGATGGACAGTGAGTCCTGGCGTGCTGCAGCTGCTGGAGTCTCAAAGAGTTGGACACGACTCAATGACTGAACTGAACTGAACTGAAGGGGAATGTTCATAGCAATACAAGCCTACCTCAAGAAACAGGAGAGAAATCAAATAAACAACCTAACTGCTCACCAAAAGCACCTAGAAAAGGAAGAAATGAAAAATCCCAGGGTTAGTAGAAGGAAAGAAATCACAAAAATTAAGGCAGAAATAAATGCAAAAGAAGCAAAAGAGACCATAGCACAAATCAAAAAAGCTGAAAGCCAGTTCTTCAAGAAGATAAATAAAATAGACAAACCATTAGCCAGACTCATCAAGAAACAAAGTGAGAAGAATCAAATCAATAAAATTAGAAATGAAAATGGAGAAATCACAACAGACAACACAGAAACACAAAGGATCAAAAGAGACTATCAGCAACTATGTGCCAATAAACTGGACAACTTGGAAGAAATGGACAAATTCTTAGAATAGTAAAACTTTCCAAAACTGAACCAGGAAGAAATAGAGAATCTTAACAGACCCATCACAAGCACAGAAATCGAAACCATAATCAGAAATCTTCCACAAATAAAAGCTCAGGACCAGATAGCTTCACTGCTGATTTCTACAAAAAATTTCGAGAAGAGCTAACACCTATCCTACTCAAACTCTTCTAGAAAATTGCAGAGGAAGGTAAACTTCCAAACTCAATCTATGAGGCCACCATCACCATAATACCAAAACCTGACAAAGATGCCACTAAAAAAGAAAGCTTCAGGCCAATATCACGGCTGAATATAGATTTAAAAATCCTTAACAAAATTCTATCAAACAGAATCCAACAACATATTTAAAAGATCATACATGATGACCAAGTGGGTTTAATCACAGGGATGCAAGGATTCTTCAATATTTGCAAATCAATCAATGTGATACACCACATTAACAAATTAAAAGATAAAAAGCACACAATTAACTCAATGGATGCAGAGAAATCCTTTGACAAAATTCAACATCCATTTATGATTAAAAAAAAAAAAAAACCTTTAGAAAGCAGGCATAGAAGGAGCAAACCTCAACATAATAAAGCCATATATGATAAAAGCACAGCAAACATTATCCTCAATGGTGAAAAATTGAAAGCATTTCCACTAAAGTCAGGAACAAGATAAGGATGCCCACTCTCACCACTACTATTCAACATAGTTTCAGAAGTTTTGGCCACAGCAATCAGAGCAGAAAAGGAAATAAAAGGAATCCAGATTGGAAAAGAAGAAGTAAAACTCTCACTCTTTGCAGATGACATGGTCTTCTACATAGAAAACCCTAAGGACTCCAACAGAAAATTACTAAAGCTAATTAATGAATACAGTAAAGTTGCAGGATATAAAACTAACACGAAGAATTCCCTTGCATTCCTGTACACTAACAATGAAAAAACAGAAAGAGAAATTAAGGAATCTTTACCATTCACCATTACAACGAAAAGAATAAAATACTTAGGAACAAATCTACCTAAAGAAACCAAAGACCTATATATAGAAAACTATAAAACACTGGTGAAAGAAATCAAAGATGACACAAATAGATGGAGAAATATACCATGTTCATGGATTGGAAGTATCAATATAGTGAAAATTGGCATACTACCCAAAGCAATCTATAGATTCAATGCAATCCCTATGAAGCTACCAACGGTATTCTTCACAGAGCTAGAACAAATAATTTCACAATTTGTATGGAAATACAAAAAACCTCGAATAGCCAAAGCAATCTTGAGAAAGAAGAATGGAACTGGAGGAATCAACCTGTCTGACTTCAGGCTATACTACATAGCAACAGTCATCAAGGCAGTGTGGTACTGGCACAAAGACAGAAACATAGATCAATGGAGCAAAATAGAAAGCCCAGAGATAAATCCATGCAGCTATGGACACCTTATCTTTGAAAAAGGAGACAAGAATATACAATGGAGAAAAGACCATCTCTTTAACAAGTGGTGCTGGGAAAACTGGTCAACCACTTGTAAATGAAGGAAACTAGAACACTTTCTTGGAGAAGGCAATGGCACCCCACTCCAGCACTCTTGCCTGTAAAATCCCATGGACAGAGAAGCCTGGTGGGCTGCCATCTGTGGAGTCCCACAGAGTCGAACATGACTGAAGTGACTTAGCAGCAGCAGCAGCAGAACACTTTCTAACACCATACACAAAAATAAACTCAAAATGGATTAAAGATCTAAATGTAAGACCAGAAACCGTACAACTTCTAGAGGAAAACATAGGTAAAACACTCTAGGTAACACAAATCACAGGAGGATCCTCTATGATCCACCTCCCAGACTAATGGAAATAAAAGCAAAAATAAACAAATGGGACCTAATTAAACTTAAAAGCTTTTGCACAACAAAGGAAACTATAAACAAGGTGAAAAGACAGCCTTCAGAATGGGAGAAAATAATGGCAAATGAAGCATCTGACAAAGGATTAATCTCAAAATATACAAGCAGCTCCTGCAGCTCAATTCCAGAAAAATAAGCAACTCAATCAAAAAATGAGCCAAAGAACTAAACACACATTTCTCCAAAGAAGATATACAGATGGCTAACAAACACATGAAAAGATTCTCAACGCCACTCATTATCAGAGAAATGCAAATCAAAACCACAATGAGGTACCATTTCATACCAGTCAGCGTGGTTTCTATCCAAAAGTCTACAAACAATAAATGCTGGAGAGGTTGCAGAAAAAAGGAACCCACTTACACTGTTGGTGGAAATGCAATCTAGTACAGCCACTATGGAGAACATTGAGGAGATTCTTTAAATAACTGGAAATAGAACTGCCCTATGACCCAGCAATCCCACTGCTGGGCCTACATGCTGAGGAAATCAGAATTGAAAGAGACACATGTACCACAATGTTCACTGTAGCACTGTTTACAATAGCCATGACATGGAAGCAACCTACATGTCCATTGGCAGATGAGTGGATAAGAAATTTATGATACATATACACAATGGAATATTACTCAGCTATTAAAAAGAATGCATTTGAATCAGTTCTAATGAGGTGAATAAAACCAGAGCCTATTATACAGAGTGAAGTAAGTCAAAAAGAAAAACACCAATACAGTATATTAACACATACATATGGAATTTAGAAAGATGGTAACGATGACCCTATATGCAAGACAGCAAGAGACACAGATGTAAAGAACATACTGTTGGACTCTGTGGGAGAAGGCGAGGGTGGGATGATTTGAGAGAATAGCATTGAAGCATGTATATTATCATATGTGAAATAGATCACCAGTCCAGGTTTGATGCATGAGGCAAAGTGCTCAGGGCCGGTGCCTCGGGATGACCCTGAGAGATGGGATGGGGAGGGAGGTGAGAGGGAAGGTCTGGATGGGGAACACATGTACACCCATGGCTGATTCATGTGAATGTATGGCAAAAATCACAATATTGTAAAGTACTTACCCTTCAATTAAAATAAAAATAAAATAATAAAATAAAAATCCTCTGTGCTAGGGAACCCTGCTCAATATTCTATGAAGTGAAGTGAAATCTCTCATTTGTGTTTGACTCTTTGTGACCGCATGGACTATGCAGTCCATGGAATTTTCCTGGACAGAACACTGGAGTGGGTAGCCATTCCTTTCTCCAGAGGATCTTCCCAACCCAGGGATCGAACCCAGGTCTCCTGCACTGCAAGAAGATTCTTTACCAGCTTAGCCACCAGGGAAGCCCAAGAATACTGGAGTGGGAAGCCTATCCCTTCTCCAGCAAATTTCCTGTCCCAGGAATCAAACCTCTTGCACTGCAGGCAGATTCTTTACAAGCTGAGCTACAAGAGAGCCCTTAACCTAAACAGGAAAAACTCTTGAAAAAGAATAGATACATGAATATGTATAACTGGATTGCTTTGCTGTACACCTGAAATTAACACACATTGTTAATCAACTATGTTGTTGCTATTGTTTAGTCAATAAGTCGTGTCAGACTCTTTTGCGACCCCATGGACTGTAGCCCACCAGGCTTCTTTGTCCATAGGATTCTCCAGGCAAGAATACTGGAATGAGTTGCCATTTCCTTCTCCAGGAGATCTCAACTCAGGAATCAAACCTGAACCTTCTACATTGCAGATGGGTCTTTTACCACTGAGTCACTTGGGAAGCCCATTAATCAACTATACTCAATATGAAATAAAAGTTAAAACAATAAAAAGGTTTTTACCATTTCATCCTTAAAAATCAACCCTTTCCCTACTTTCTTCAATTAGTGTCTGAATTTGGCAATAAGGAGTTCATGATCTGCAGTCAGCTCCTGGTCATGTTTTTGCTCACTGTATAGAGCTTCTCCATCTTTGGTTGCAAAGAATATAATCAGTCTGATTTTGGTGTTGACCATCTGGTGATGTCCATGTGTAGTCTTCTCTTGTGTTGTTGGAAGAGAGTGTTTATGATCAACTTTAAATTTCTTAATAAAATTCTTTACTTCAGTGCAAATCCCTCAAAGTGATTTCAGAGATAGAGGAGCATTATATAGAAAAAGAAGGTTTTATAATTTTGGTTTAAAAGTAAAACTCTAGTTTAAAAAATTTATTTCAGTAAATTGAATGTTAATTTTTTTATGATTTTATGTATTTATGGCTGTGCTGGATCTTTGTTGCTGCCCATGTGCTTTTTTCTAGATGCAGCAAGCAGAGGGTTACTTTCTAGTTGCAGTGCATGGGCTTTACATGGTGGTGGCTTCTCTTGTTCCAGAGCACAGGCTCTAGGGCTTATGGGCTTCAGTGGTTGCAGCATATAGGCTCAGTAGTTCTGGCTCACAGGTTCAGTAGTTGTGGTGCACAGGCTTTAGTTGCTCTGAGGAATGTGGACTCTTCCTAGATCAGTGATCGAACCTGTGTCTCCTGCATTGGCAGGCGGATTCTTTACCACTGAGCCACCAGAGAAGCCCAAAATATCAATTTTTAACACACAAGAAGGTAAAAAGATTTTTTGCCCCAACTTCAAAAACATCAAAACACAGATTGACAATTAGTTTCAAATATGTAATTTATGAGATAATTTCTCACACATTTAATTATGCTCTTTGATTCTTAAAAACCTATTAACAACTTCCTTTAAATATAACAGAAAAGGTTAAGATTAGCTATTTTCAATATTTTATATAATTAGCAATAAAATTAAATGTATATGTTATCATCTCATAGCAAATCTGATAACTAATTGACCATCAACTTTTCCCACTATGTCATTATAATATGTAGTCTGAATCCAATCTGGAATTATCCAGCATTACTCATGATCAGACCATCAAGAATTTTCTTGTAGCCTTTGTCAAATTTTATTATCAGAGTAATGCTAATCCTTGAGATCATTTTTTAAATGTTTTTGTCAACTGAAAATCAAATATCTGTAAATCTGTTTTAGATAAATATATTAAGTTTTGGATGAATAAAAAAAAAATCAACCCTTTTCCTGCACTTCATGAATTTTCTCTTCTGAATTGTGTGTTTATTATTATTCCCTTTGCTCCTTTTTCTAAGAGGATAGTCAATCACTAAGGTGTCTTGACACCATGAAGTCATCACTCCTTTCTCTTTTGGATGAATTATTTTGCTGCTTTGTTAGGTATTTTGGACATCAAGAGGATATAGCTGGGTTTGAAATGCTGCTAGAATCAAAGAAACTTTCCCCTCATAACAATTTATCAGGGACTAAGCCAAAGAATTGATGCTTTTGAACTGTGGTGTTGGAGAAGAGTCTTGAGAGTCCCTTGGACTGCAAGGAGTCCAACCAGTCCATTCTGAAGGAGATCAGCCCTGGGATTTCTTTGGAAGGAATGATGCTAAAGCTGAAACTCCAATACTTTGGCCACTTCATGCGAAGAGTTGACTCATGGGAAAAGACTCTGATGCTGGGAGGGATTTGGGGCAGGAGGAGAAGGGGACAAGAGAGGATGAGATGGCTGGATGGCGTCACTGACTCGATGGACGTGAGTCTGAGTGAACTCCAGGAGTTGGTGATGGACAGGTAGGCCTGGCGTGCTGCGGTTCATGGGGTCGCAAAGAGTCAGACACGACTAGCGACTGAACTGAACTGAAGCTTATTAGGTCATCTTTGTTGCTCATATTTATTCGCTTGCTATACCTATGTTTCTTAGAACTGCTTTCTCATATTTATAAAGACATATATGGCACAAAATGATCATATTAAAATTGAAGACCACGTTTACATGTCTACAGAAAGTTTAGCAACTAGAATCTGGGTGCTATTTGTACATACAGTAGGGTAGAGATAATCTGATGTTCACATTCTTGCCTTGCATCATTCCATTCCTAAATGGTGTGGTTGGAGGTGAAAAGACTCTTGACTCCCCCATGGCCACAAGAGATCACAGTGCTGTGTTGCACGGGTGCACATGTGTGTGTGTGTGTGTGTGTGTGCGCACGCACGTGTGTGTTGTGGGATATGAGTGTCCTTAGAACAAAAGGACCTGAGCTCTGACCTCATAGACATCAAAATTTTCCCCTGGAAATATAGATGACAGAATGTTAACTGAACGGGAAAACAAAAGGGGGATCTATTTCTATGTTCAGGATTCTTGGAAACAAAATTAATGAAGTACAAGGAACAACATGTGGATTAGGGAATCCTCATGTTTTGAAGTTCAGGAGCAGAGGAAGGTCACTTCATTCCCTAACATCCTCTGGCCCCATTTCCTATCACCCTCCCTCTTGCATAATCCCTTTGGGAAACTGCAAATTTTTGGAGACTGAACACCTAAAACAAATGGCATCTTTGGGGTCTTTGCACTGGCCATTCCACCTTCCAGGCAGGCCCTGTCTTCACCTCCTCACCTCTCTTCCTTGAAGTCTCTGCAAAGGTTACCTTGTTTACCAACCTTCCTAAACACTCAGTAAAGAATACCACCACAGCCACTTACCTCTCTGTACCCCTTTTCTTTTTCTTCATTTTACCTGTCACCATGTGGCATTTTATATGATTTTGTATTTGCTAATATTATTTCTCCATTGAGCTGTGGAGACTTTTGTCTCTCAGTACACTCTACTCCTTGCCTTGAACACCTCCATCTGTCAGAATACCCTTGACAGGTGGATTGCTGAAGGGCTTTGACTGCCAAGACAAAACTGTGAAGAAATAGAAAGTCTGAACCAACAAATAAAGTGTAAGGCAAAGGAATCAGTAACCATGAACTTCCCAACAACAGCAGCAACAGAAAGCAGACAAAAGCAAGGATCTGATTATTTTACTGTGAATCCTACCAAAATTTAAAGAATTAACAATTTTTCTCAAACTCCCCCAAATGATTTAAGAGGTGGAAATACTCTCAAATTCATTTTCCGAGGACACTCTTACCTTGCTACCAAAACCAAAAAAGACCCTACAAGAAAAGAAAATGACAAATTGATATTCCTAATTAACATAGATGTATAAACTATCAATAAGAGAAAAATATACATTGTGATCAAGTGAGATTTATTTCTAGAATATAAGGGTGGTGCCCTATGTGCAAAGAAATAAACATGATACACACACCACACTGATAGAACTAAAGATAAAGTAAATACAAATTCAACTTTTTATTCAACTTCCTTTTATGATACACAGTCTCAACAAATTTAGAATAGATGGACCATTCCTCAAAATAATATGTGACAAGTCACAGCTATCATACTCAACAGTGACAGTTTCAAAGTTTCCTCTCTACCATAAGGGACGAGACAAGGGTGTCACTCTCACGATTGCAATTCAACATAGCACTAAAAGTTTTACCTAAATCAGTTAGACAAGAAAAATAAACAAAAATCATCTAAAATCAAAAGGAAGAAAATTGTTCCTGTTTGAATATAAATCCCTAAAAACTTCACCAAAAGTTGTTAGAAACAATGGACAAAATAGTGAAGTTTCAGTATACCAAATCAACATACATTAATATAAGATCAACATACAAAAATTTTGCTTTATACACCAACAGTAAGCCATAAAAAAAGAAATTAAAACAACATTATACTAGCATCAAAATAACAAATGCCTAAGAGTAAACTTAACCAAGGAAGTGAAAGACACACAAAACTATGAGATACTGATGAAAGAAATTGAAACAAGACACAAATAAATTGAAAATTATCTTTATTTGTGGATCCAAAGATTTAGTATTTTTAGACTGTCCTTCTCAAATTCATCTACAGTTTCTATGAAATCACTAACAAAATTCTAATGGCATTATCTGAAGAAATATATTTTAAAATCCTAAAACTTTTATGGAATCATAAAAGATCCCAAATAGCCAAAACAATCTCGAAAAAGAAGAAAGTTGAAGGCATCATACTTCCTGATTTCAAATTTCATTATAAAACTATAGTAATTAAACCTGTATACTACTAGCATAAAAATGGCCATAACTGAATAGAATTGAGAGCCTGAAAATAAACTTTTTATATACCATCTACTATTATTTAACAGAGCCCAGAAAATTCAATTAAGAAAGAACAGTGTCTTCAAAAAATGTGCTGGTAAAACTGGATAATAAAGAGAACAAAATGGATCCCTATCCGCACAAATAAAAATTTAACTTGAAATGGATTAAAAACTTAAACATAAAAACTAAAATTGTAAAATTCCTAGAATAAACTACAAGGAACACCTCTCTGACATTGGTATTGTCAATGATTTCTTTGGACGTGACACCAAAAATACAAGGAACCAAAATAAAAATTTAAAAATGGGAAAATACTAAACTAAAAATCTTTGCAGTAAAATAGTCAACAAAATGAGGAGGCAACTGATTGTTGTTGATGTTCAGTCTCTCAGTCGTGTCTGACTCTTTGCGACCCCATGGACTGTAGCACACCAGGCTTCCCTATCCTTCACCATCTCCCAGAGCTTGCTCAAACTCATGTCCACTGAACTGGTGATACCATCCAACCATCTCATCCTCTGTCATCCCCTTCTCCCCTTGCCTTCAATCTTTCCCAGCATCAGGGTCTTTTCTAATGAGTCAGCTTTTCTCATCAGGTGGCCAAAGTGTTGGAGGAAACTGATGGAATGAAAGAAAATATTTCAAGCCCTATATCTAAATATGTTCTAAATATATGAGGAACTCCTACAATTCAATAGTAAAACTCAAATAATCCAATTAGTAAATGAGCAAAGAACTTGATAGAAATTTATTCTTTATTTATTTTTATTTTTTTGGTCTTCTTTCCCTTTTATTTATTTATTTATTTATTTTTTTACTTTACAATATTGTATTGGTTTTGCCATACATCAACATGCATCCACCACGGGTGTACACATGTTCCCTATTCTTAACCCCCGCTCCCTCCTCCCTCCCCATACCATCCCTCTGGGTCATCCCAGTGCACCAGCCCCAAGCTTCCTGTATCCTGCATCGAAATTTATTCTTTAAAAAAAGACATACAAACAGCCAACAACTACATGAAAAGATGTCCAACATGACTAACCATTAGGGAAGTCAACATCTAAATCACAAAGAAATATCGTCTTACATCATTTAGAGTCACTATTATGGAAAAGATGAGATAAATGATGTTGCTGAAGATGTGTGGAAAAGTGAACCCTTGTGCACTATTGATGAGGATGTAAATTGTCACAGCCACTATGTGAAATAGTATGAAGTTCCTGAAAAAATGAAAAGTAGAACTACCATCTGATCCTGAATCTTTGGAATTAACCAAAGTAGAGGAATAGGACATTAGCTGAAGATAAATATACAATGAAGTGAAGACGCTTCTTTTTAAGATGGGGCTTATTTGACTTTTTATATTAATGAAAAAAATCCAGAACAAAGAAGGCTTGAAAATATTTTTTGAAAAGAAATTTATGAGATATACCTCTTATGGTATCATTTCAGAATGTGTATTCACATGAAATAAAACTATAGGTGAAAAGAGATGTGTTAACAAGTTTTACTTTGCAATTCACCTATGAAGCTGAATGTGTCTTCAGGTTTGATACTATCTGTATCATAATTATCTGTGGGAGTTCTTTACTTTTGTATAGGGAGGTTTCAGTGTTTCTATTTCATTTTTTTTTTTTGTACTTATTCAAACAAGTGGGAGATTTTTTTTTTTCACCAGCTAGCTGTTTTCCATGTGTTCATTTATATACATATAAATTTACAAGGGAGGAAGTAAAAATGTATACATTTTGTGTGGTTAATTCTATCTAGTCATTCATAATGTGTTCCCCCTTTTTTGACAGAAAGAATAGAGCTGTCACTTTATTGTTATTCACTTGAAAGTCTGTACTTCAAACAAAATACAAAGTGGAGGTTCTTCTTCATGCTTTGTTCTAATATATCACCCTTTATGCATATGTACAATTAGATTTCAAATCTCACTTCTTCTTCTTTCTTTCTTTTGTACTTTATGAATAAATCTGTTTCTGAAACTTGTGTCACCTTTGTCCATCAGCTGCAAGGCACTCTCTTTTTACACTTGATTGAAGATTAGCTTCCAAAGCATCTTTAAACCCATATATCTTTATATAAGATAAAAGTATAACTTTTAGATACTGTTATGTCCTCTTTTAGAAGGTTCTTGTTACATTCACTTATTCCCAAGGCTTTGGCAACATAATCGTGAATTAATTACTTATATCAAGGTCACTTAATGAAAAACATTTTATATTTATATACATTAGTTTAATATTTTTCTATCCATTTTGTTTCCGACAGTTATTTTAGAGTCACTGGCAATCAAACCAGTTAACCCTAAAGGAAATCAATCCTGAATATTCACTGAAAGGACTGGTGCTGAAGCTCCAATATTGTGGCCATCTGATGTGAAGAACTGACTCATTGAAAAAAATCCTGATGTTGGGAAAGATTGAGGGCAAGAGGAGAAGGGGATGACAGAGGATGAGATGGTTTGGTGGCATCATCAACTCAATGGACATGAGTTTGAGCAAGCTCCAGGAGTAAATGAAGGGTAGGGAAGCCTGGCATGCTGCAGTCCATGGGGTTGCAGAAAGTCAGACATGACTGAGCAGCTGAAAAACAATTCAGATATTGCCAATATCCCCAGAGGATAAATCATCTCTGGTTGATGACCAGTGCCCCAGAGTTTGAGAGTTAGAAGCATCCTGATGGAATTTTCAGTCAAGACTTCACCTCTTACTTGGTTTATACCGGACAGAATATTAAATCCCTCTAAGATACATTTCTACAATGGAAAATAGAGTTTATAAAAGTATTACTTCATAGATTGAAATTTCATAAAACGGTAAGTCGAATCTCTTTGTTATGCTAAACTAGGTTACAGTGCATAAAATCTAACTCCTCCTGTAACTACTAAGTATTTTATAATAAAGAACTAATGATATCTGTGAACTTGTGGCATAAGTTTGAAATTCTTAATTGTTTTTTAAAATATTATCCTGAAGCCAATGAATTTGGTGCCCCCATTTTTGTTTTGTTTTGTTTTTTAATTAAAGACACAATGTTACTCTCTTTTCTAAGGAGGAGAATAATTATTGTCTTGAGACACTGACTTGACCCCACAAGTCAATGCTTTGAAGATCCAGAGTGTTAGTTAAGGCAAATTCCTCAGTATTAGACTTTTGAGAAAATTCTAAATCAGTATTGTGATGAGGTTCTAGAAGCTCTTGAAGACAGGAGTGTTAATGTGGGAGGAGTAACAAGACCTGAATTACCTGGCTTATCTACATAGTCTCCTAGGAGCAGGAAATCAGCTGGAAACTTTCCTTTTTGTCAGAAAAGTGTCCCAGAGGGAAATCATGTCCTTAGAGTTTAGAGTAACAAAAAGGAAACATTCTTAATGAGCAGATAAAGCGAGCAGCAGTCCCTGGGCATGTGCAACCTTAGTCTGCACAGAACACAGTTTAGACTCATAAATCTTCCTTGGAGACCAGGGCTTGCCCCCTTCCTGCTGCTTTATCTGAATATAGAGCTTCAGTCTCCATCATCAATCATCCAGGGAGGAATTTAGACTTCCGCCCAGTGATCTTCTTCTCAGAGTTCCCATCAAGGTGAGCCTGAAATTTCAGTAGATACTACAGGAAAAGATCAAAGAGAATAGAAGCCTAGAAAGTGACCTGAGGTCACCCAAGGGCCATTGCAGCCTAATTTTGAGCCCAAAGATCACTGTGGCTATTTTCTAGCTTGCTTAATAAATTAATGTATTTATTTATGATGCCAAAGGAGAAGGGTACTTGATCTCAGCAAAGCAATTGTCATTTGTGATACTTAAATAATAGTAGAGTATAAGCCCAAGGATCTTTTTAATAAGGGGGAGTAGAATAGTAAAATATTGATCTGGCAAGATACACAGTGAAATGATGGCATTTCTTTTATTTTTAAAATGGAGCATAATTGACTTTGTTTCCACATTGATGAGAAAGATCCAGACCAGGGAAAGTTTGCAAATACATACTTGGGACGGCAGTAAATGAGATGTACATTTCACAATATCATCCTTCATTCTGGGTATTCACATTGAAAAAAGTTAATAGGTTAAAAATTATATTCAAATAAAGATTACTTTATAATTATTTCATTCCCTATAAGATACTATATTTTCATGGGTTAGTTAACCAATTACATTCTCTATTGCAAATTGTCTGAGTCCTTTGTTTTTAACAAAGTGGGTCAGAGCATTTTTATTCCTCATTTTGATTGCTTTCTTTCAAAAGAGAAATTGCTATTTTTGTTACCAACTGGACGATGACACTTAGTTCTTTTATGTATGTGTAGACATACATGTAGTGAATGTATGATAATTTATAAATTGTGGAGTTGAGCCTATTAACTTTATTGTTTCTCTCTATTGCTTTTTTCTTTTTCTTTTTCTTTTTTTTTTACTAAAATGGCTTTCATTCCAGTAATTTTCACTTGTGAATTTTTGTTTTAAATGAAAACAACAATGAAAAGTGAAAGTTCTCCTGCATCCCTTAAGGATAATAAATCACTCTTTATACATATTGCTGACTATTTTTCACATTCCTTTATTCCTTACTGTTCTGTTTGGCATTTGGGGATTAGATATATTTCTAAAACTCACATCCCCTTAGGCATTTGAAGACATTCAGCAAAAGATAGACCTATTTTTCTTTTTTTACCATAAGACTAGAGACAACCTATATCTCAATAAATATGTTTGAACTCATATATCTTTAGATAAGATGAAATTATAACACAGATACTACCTCCCACTTCAAAAGGTTTTGTTATATTTTATGTCCAAGACTTTGATAATTTAGTCATCAATTAGTGACCTATATTGATGTTATTAAATTATTACTATTTTATATTTGTATATGTTAGATGTAGATTTTCATTAAATTTTGTTATAAACAGTTGTTTTGAAACCACTGTATTTAACCTAATTCATTCTTACTGACAGTTTTTTCATAAGTTGTGATTGTGTCATTGCTAAGTCATGTCTGACTCTTTGCAACCCCATGGACTGTAGCCTGCAATACTCCTCTGTCCATAGGTTTCTCCAGGCAAGAATACTGGAGTGGGATGCCATGCCCTCCTCCAGGGGATCTTTCTGACCCAGGGATTTAACCTGTATCTCCCTCAGTTCTCCTGAATGACAGGCAGATTCTTTACTGCTGAGCCACCAGGTTGTTACTTTCATTTAAAATTTGTTTCTATATCATGCACACATGCCTATTCATACCCTTTTCTAAAAATGCATGAATAGAATCCTATGTACATCATAGATACTCCTTTTGTTTATTCCATTCTTTCAGTGACTGTGTAATATGCCACAATGGTGGCAGAAACCAACACGGAATTGTAAAGCAACTATCCTTCAATTAAAAATAAATTTTAAAATATCCCTGGGTGGGAGGGAAAGGCAACTAGATCTCATATCTGCTTCTACATTCAGCTATTGTGATGCCACATGTTATCTGCCTGTAAAAAGGCATAGCTATTAATAGTACAGAAGTTCTTTAAGGAGAGGTTTCTCAGTCTCAGCACTACTGACCTTCTAGGGCAGGTTGGTCTTTGTGGTGGGGTGTGTCCTGTGCCTTGTAGAATGTCTAGAGCTTCCCTGGATTCCATGCACTCCTTTTCTGTGTATCCCTGGGTGGGAGGGAAAGGCAACTAGATCTCATATCTGCTTCTACATTCAGCTATTGTGATGCCACATGTTATCTGCCTGTAAAACCCTCTGTTGTACCTTCATGATGGAACCAGAGTGAAAAGAATCTTAGTATTGCTATGAAGACAGTTTTGATGTCACAGAATTCCTTTGTAAACTTCTCAGGGACTCTTTGAGAACCATTGTTTTGTGTCATCAGTAGATAAGTATAACCACAAAAATTCTTTCATTGTTTTTTAAAAATTGGTATGATGGGACTCTGCTGCTCATAAGTTTGAAGGTCTTTCATATTCTTTGTTATTCCACTGCTGTTATAACAAGGCTATAAAAAATATTGTGGGATTGTGAAGTTCAAACTGTAGTTTTAACCAAGAGTGATTTTTCTCCCAGGAGACATTGAGCAATGTGTGGGGAAATGTCTGTCTGTCACACAGAAAAGGAGTGCATGGAATCCAGGGAAGCTCTAGACATTCTACAAGGCACAGGACACACCCCACCACAAAGACCAACCTGCCCTAGAAGGTCAGTAGTGCTGAGACTGAGAAACCTCTCCTTAAAGAACTTCTGTACTATTAATAGCTATGCCTTTCTTCAGCCTGCTTCCCCAAACTTGGAACATTTTACATTTGTCAGAAGCATTAGTGAACTCCTTTGCTACCTGTTTAAAAGTCCCAATCCCAATCAATGTGACAGCTCTTTAACGTTTTTTTGTGAAAGAGGTGTTTATTGTTTTCCAAACTATTCCTGACTTTGGGCAAAGACTCATACATTTGATCACCATTTTGACTCGCCTATATTATTTTATGCCCATATACCATATGCCTATTATTCTACCATTATCAACTTTTCAAAATGATTTCTTTTTTAATTACTGTTTCTCAACTGACTTTTGAATGGTGATTTGGCTATTAAAATGTTTTACATTGTATTTAGTTAAATGCATCTTATCTTCTTACTTCTGAGTTTCTTTCCTTAGTTAAGATAGTTGGCCCTCTTGCTATATTTAAAATGGATAACCAAAAAAAAAAAAAAAAGGATAACCAACAAGGGCCTACTGTATAGCCCAGGGAACTCTGTGCAACGTTATGTGGCAGCCTCGATGGGAGTGATATTTGGGAGAGAATGCGTACCTGTGTACATATGGCTGAGTTCCTTTGCTGTTCACCTGAAACTCTCACAACATTTTAATAGGCTATATGCTAATATAAAATACAAAGTTCAAAAGGAAAAAAATAAGATAGTTGGCCTTCCTGTAGATTTTATGTGTGGTTTTCTAAATGTTCACCTGAGGGTATTGCTTACTCTTACAGTGAATATATAATCCCTCTGATTCATTGCAGTAGGACCGAGGCTGGGAATCAACTTAATTTTCTTTCAATTACATATCTATTCTGCCAGATTTCAGTCAACAATCCAACCTTTTCAAACCTATTGAAATATGACCTTGGCATACTAAATACACTTACATACTGAGACTTAATTTATTGAATCAATCAACAAATAATAATTACGTACCTGCTAAGTTTATTGTGATCCACACAGTCAAAGGCTTTGGCATACTCAATAAAGCAGAAATAGATGTTTTTCTGGAACTCTATTGCTTTTCCCATGATCCAGCGGATGTTGGCAATTTGATCTTTTCCTTTTCTAAAACCAGCTTGAACATCAGGAAGTTCACAGTTCACATATTGCTGAAGCCTGGATTGGATAATTTTGAGCATCACTTTACTAGCGTGTGAGATGAGTGCAATTCTGTGGTAGTTTGAGCATTCTTTGGCATTGCTAAATTTGTATGCAGGTCAGGAAGCAACAGTTAGAACTGGACATGGAACAACAGACTGGTTCCTACGTGACATACTCCATGTAGGAGTACATCAAGACTGTATATTTTCACCCTGTTTATTTAACTTATATGCAGAGTACCTCATGAGAAATGCTGGCCTGGAAGAAACATGAGCTGGAATCAAGATTGCTAGGAGAAATATCAATAACCTCAGATATGCAGATGACACCACCTTTATGGCAGAAAGTGAAGAGGAACTAAAAAGCCTCTTGATGAAAGTGAAAGTGGAAAGTGAAAAAGTTGGCTTAAAGCTCAACATTCAGAAAACGAAGATCATGGCATCCGGTCCCATCACTTCATGGGAAATAGATGGGGAAACAGTGAAAACAGTGTCAGACTTTTTTTCTAGGCTCCAAAATCACTGCAGATGGTGACTGCAGCCATGAAATTAAAAGACACTTACTCCTTGAAAGGAAAGTTATGACCAACCTAAATAGCATATTCAAAAGCAGTGACATTACTTTGCCAAAAAAGGTCCGTCTAAAGCTGAGCACCAAAGAATTGATGCTTTTGAACTGTGGTTTGGAAAAGACTCTTGAGAGTCCCTTGGACTGCAAGGAGATCCAACCAGTCCATTCTGAAGGAGATCAGCCCTGGGATTTCTTTGGAAGGAATGATGCTAAAGCTGAAACTCCAGTACTTTGGCCACCTCATGCAAAGAGTTGACTCATTGGAAAAGACTCTGATGTTGGGAGGGATTGGGGGCAGGAGGAGAAGGGGATGACAGAGGATGAGATGGTTGGATGGCATCACTGACTCAATGGACGTGAGTCTGAGTGAACTCTGGGAGTTGCTGATGGACAGGGAGGCCTGGTGTGCTGCGATTCATGGGGTCGCAAAGAGTCTGACAACGACTGAGTACTGATCTGATATGATCTGATCTGACCTGCTAAGTACCAAAATTTCTAGGAATATTATATATCAATTCTTTTATGTCTGTGATTTTCAACTTAATTATCAGTCCATGTTGAAGTCATCAAATTATTTTATATCTCATTGCAGTTAGCTTTTGATGCATATTTCAATTATGTTAAATATAGTTTTTTGAAACTACTGTGTATAACCTGGTTCATCCCCTCTGTCATTCTTTTTACTTTATATAACTTCACATTTATTTAAATTTGTAGGTGTACATATTTTTGCATGGCTTCCCCAGTGGCTCAGTGGTAAAGAATCTGTCTGCAGTGCAGGAGACATGAGAGACATGGGTTTGATCCCTGGGTGGAGAGTTCCCCTGGAGAAGGAAATGGCAACCCACTTCAGTAAACTTGCCAGAAAAATCCCATGGACAGAAGAGCCCAGTGGGCTTAAGTCCATAGGGTCGCAAAGAGTCACACTGAGCAATTGAATACAGCACATATATTTGCATATGTTTGAAAATAGGAAAGTGAACAAAACAGGTGAAATCCTGCTTGCTTGGATCTTGCATTATAATGAGAAGTCGGAGTACAATGGAATAAATGTATCTGTCACAGTGTGCTCAGGCTTAAATCATATAAAGTAATTATTATCTGGAGTGAATTCTGTGTTTCTTTTCAGCTGATTCTGAACAAACCCGATAGCCACATGGAAATAAACAAAGAAGACGCTTTCTCCTCCTGGGATTCACAGAGGACCCAGACCTGCAGCCTCTCTTCTTTGGGCTGTTTCTGTCCTTGTACGTGGTCACACTTGCTGGGAACCTGGGCATCATCCTGGCCATCATCTCAGACCCCCACCTCCACACCCCCATGTACTTCTTTCTCTCCAACCTGTCATTTGCAGACATCGGTTTCACCTCCACCACCATCCCAAAGATGCTATGGAACATCCAGACACAGAGTAAAGTTATCACTTATGAAGGTTGCATCATCCAGATATTTTTTTTCTTTGTATTTGGATGCCTGGACATTTTAATCCTGAGTGTGATGGCCTATGACCGCTTTGTGGCCATCTGTTACCCTCTGCACTATATGGTCATCATTAACCCCTGGGTCTGTGGGTTGCTGACTCTGGGTTCCTGGTGCCTCAGTGTCACAAGCTCCCTGCTTTAGACTTTGACTGTCTTGAGGCTGTCCTTCTGCATGAACATGAAGATCCCACACTTTTTTTGTGATCTTCTTGAAGTCCTGAAGCTCACCTGTTCTAACACCCTCATCAATAACGTAGTGGTGTATTTTGGGGCTACTGTTCTAGGTGTTTTTCCTCTCTTTTGGATCCTCTTTTCTTACTCTCAGATTTTCTCCTCCACCTGAGAATTTCATCAGCCAGGGGAAAGTATAAAGCTTTTTCCACCTGTGGATCTCACCTTTTTGTGGTTTCCTTGTTCTATAGCACAGGCCTCGGGGTCTACCTCAGTTCTGCAGTCACTTCATCCTCTAGGACAATTCTGGTGGCATCAGTGATGTACACTGTGGTCACCCCCATGCTGAACCCCTTCATCTACAGTCTGAGGAACAGAGACATGAAGGGGACCCTAGGGAGACTCCTCAGCAGGGCACCATCTCTCAGTGATGGGATTATTGTAGGACTCTCATCAGTAGCAAGGATCAAACCTTTGGTAGGCATTTTTCACAATCTTGGATATATATAAACATTAGTTTAATTTTTCTAGTTTTGTAATCACTATATCTTACTGTGCCTTGACTTTGACTATATTTAAAGACAGTGTATTATTTTTCTGGGGCTGTTATGACAAAGTACCGTAAATCAGTTGGCTTAAATAACAGAAATTTATTGCCTCACAGTTCTAGAGACTAAAATTCTGAAAACAAGGGGTAAGCAGGGTCCATTCATCCTGAAGCTGTGATCAATAACCTGTTCCATACCTAGCTTTTTAAAATTTGCTTTCTGTAGTTTTCTAGTTTCATACAATTGTGGTCAAGGAAAATGCTTGATGTAATTTCTGTTCTCTTAAATTGATTGAGGGTGTTTTGTGACTTTGTATGTGATCTATCCTGGAGATCATTTCATCTCCACTTGAAAAGAGTGTGTACTCTAGTGGGTTTGGATGTAATTCCCTCTAGATAGTGATTTAGTTCAATTGGCATATTGTGTCATTTAGTCCCACTGATACCTTATTGATTTTCTATTTGGGTGGTCTTTCCACTGATGGAACTAGGGTGTTAAAATTCTATGTTATTATTGTATTATTGCCAGGTTCTCCCTTCATGTCTGTTAGTAGTATTTGCTTTAAATATATAGGTGCTCCTGTATTAGGTATGTGTATGCTAACAACTGTAATATCCTCATCTTGTAATAATCCCTTCATCATTATAGAATGTCCTTCTTTGTCTTTTGTTATAGCCTTTGTTTTAAACTCTATTATGTCTTACATGAGTAGAGCTACCCCTGCATTCTTGTTGTTTGTATTTGCATTAACTATCTTTTCCATCCCCTCACTTTCAGTCTGTTTGTGTCTTTAGCCCTGAAATGAGATTTTTCAGGCAAACTACTGAAGGACTTTTTTTCTAACCAGCCACCCTAAGTTTTTTTTATTGGAACATTTAGTTCATTGGTATCTAAATATTGATAGCTATGTACTTATTGCTATTTTATTCCTTGTTTTTAAGTTGTTTTCATAGTTCTTCTCTGCTCATTTCTTCTTTTTGTTTTTCCTGTTGTGATTTGATGAGTTTATTTAATGGTATACTTGAGTTCCTTCCTTTTTTTAAATTTAAATTTATTTAATTAGAGGCTAATTACTTTACAATATTCCTTTTTTGTTTTTGTTTATCTCCTACAGGATTTTGGATTTGTGTTTACCATGAGTTCATATTTCTTCACTCATAATTATATCTACTTGAATAAGCTGGTAGCATTTAAGTTGAAACATATTTTAAATATTTACATTTTTATGCTCCTATACCCCACATGTGTTTTTATGTCATATTTTACATATTCATGCTTATCTCTTTACTGTCTATTATAGTCATCAGTTCAGTTCAGTTCAGTAACGCAGTTGTGTCCAACTCTTTGCAACCCCATGAATCGCAGAATGCCAGGCCTCCCTGTCCATCACCAACTCCCAGAGTTCACTCAAACTCATGTCCGTCAAGTCAGTGATGCCATCCAACCATCTCATCCTCTGTCGTCCACTTCTCTTCCTGCCCCCAATCCCTCCCAGCATCAGGGTCTTTTCCAATGAGTCAACTCTTCGCATGAGTTGGCCAAAGTATTGGAGTTTCAGCCTCAGCATCAGTCCTTCCAATGAACACCAAGGACTGATCTCCTTTAGGATGTACTGGTTGGATCTCCTTGCAGTCCAAAGGACTCGCAAGAGTCTTCTCCAACACCACAGTTCAAAAGCATCAGTTCTTCAATGCTCAGCTTTCTTCACAGTCCAACTTTCAAATCCATAGCCTTGACTACATGGACCTTTTCTGACAAAGTAATATCTCTGCCTTTCAATATGCTATCTAGGTTGGTCATAACTTTCCTTCAGAGAGTAAGCGTCTTTTAATTTCATGGCTACAGTCACCATCTGCAGTGATTTTAGACCCCCCAAAAATAAAGTCTGACACTGTTTCCAATGTTTCCCCATCTATTTGCCATGAAGTGATGGGGCCAGATGCCATGATCTCGTTTTCTGAATGTTGAGCTTTAAGTCAACTTTTTCAGTCTCCTCTTTCACTTTCATCAAGAGTCTTTTTATTTCCTCTTCACTTTCTGCCATAAGGGTGGTGTCATCTGCATATCTGAGGTTATTGATATTTCTCCCGGCAATCTTGATTCCAGCTTGTGGTTCTTCCACCCCAGCATTTCTCATGATGTACTCTGCATATAAGTTAAATAAGCAGGGTGACAATATACAGCCTTGACGTACCCCTTTTCCTATTTGGAACCAGTCTTGTTCCCTGTCCAGTTCTAACTGTTGCTTCCTGACCTGCATATAGGTTTCTCAAGAGGCAGGTCAGGTGATCTGGTATTCCCATCTCTTTCAGAATTGTCCACAGTTTATTGTGATCCACACAGTCAAAGGCTTTGGCATAGTCAATAAAGCAGAAATAGATGTTTTTCTGGAACTCCTTTGCTTTTTTGATGATCCAGCAGAATTTGGCAATTTGATCTCTGGTTCCTCTGACTTTTCTAAAACCAGCTTGAGCATCCTGAAGTTCACAGTTCATGTACTGCTGAAGCCTGAGTTGCAGAATTTTGAGCATTACTTTACTAGGGTGTGAGATGAGTGCAATTGTGTGGTAGTTTGACCATTCTTTGGCCTTGTCTTTCTTTGGGATTGGAATGAAAACTGACCTTTTACAGTCCTGTGGCCACTGCTGAGTTTTCCAATTTTGCTGGCATATTGAGTGCAGCACTTTCACAGCATCATCTTTCAGGATTTGAAATAGCTCAACTGGAATGCCATCACTGCCACTAGCTTTGTTCATAGTGATGCTTTCTAAGGCCCACTTGACTTCACATTCCAGGATATCTGGCTATAGGTGTGCTCACACCATCATGATTATCTGACTCATGAAGCTCTTTTTTGTTGTTCTCCTCTATTTCTTTGCATTGATCATTGAGGAAGGCTTTCTTATCTCTCCTTGCTATTCTTGGAACTCTGCATTCATATGCTTATATCTTTCCTTTTCTCCTTTGCTTTTTGCTTCTCTTCTTTTCACAGCTATTTGTAAGGCCTCCTCAGACAGCCATTTTGCTTTTTCACATTTCTTTTCCATGGGGCTGATCTTGATCCCTGTCTCCTGTACAATGCCATCATAATTACTTTTAAGTATCTTTGTATTTTAATCAATGTACTGATTATTTAAGTATTCTTTAATCCTTACTATATATTTGCCTTTCCTATTGGAATTTTCCCTTTCCTATAGATATTTCTTTTATATTTAGAGAAGACTACAACTTTTCTTTTGGGTAGGTTTCCTATTGATGAAGTATTTCCATTTTTGCTTGTCTGAGAACTTCTTTGTTTCTGCTTCTATTTTAAATTATGATCTTCCAGGATAGGAGATCCTAGGTTGCAGGATTTTCCCTTTCAGTATTTTGAATGTATCAGATCACTCTCTTCTGGCCTGCAAAGTTTCTACAGATAAATCAGTTGATATGTGTAATCCCTTAAATATGACTCTGTTTTTCTCTTGCTGCCTTTAAAATTCTCTCTTTATCTATCTTTTCCCATTTTGATTATAATATAACTTAGTGTAGGTCTTTTTGGCCTCATCTTGCTTTGGGACCCACTGTGCTTCCTATACTTGGATACCTGTTTCTTTCTTAAGTTTGGGAAGGTTTTAGTCATAATTTCTTCAAATATCTTTTCAATACACTTCTCTCCCTCTTCATTTGCAATCCCTATAATGCAAATGTTGGCACAATTGATATCATCCCAGAGATCTCATATGTTGCACTATTTAAAAAAATTTTTTTTGTTTGCTCTTATGATTAGATAATCTCCACTATTCTATCTTCCAAATCACTTATGCATTCTTCTGTGTCATTGAGTATGCCCTTCATTTCTTCTAGAGTGCTTTTTATTTTAGATATTGAATTATCTATTTTTTATTGGGTCTTGTTTATACTTTTGTTGTTGTTCAGTCATGTCCAACTCTTTGTGACCCCATGGACTGCAGCATGCCAGGCTTCCCTGTCCTTCACTATCTTCTAGAGTTTGGTCAAGCTCATGTTCATTGAGTTGATGATGCTATCCAACCATTTCATCCTCTGTTGTCCCTTTTTCCTCCTGCCCTAAATCTTTCCCAGAATTAGGGTCTTTTCCAGAAAGTCAGCTCTTTGCATCAAGTGGCCAAAGTATTGGAGCTTCAGCTTTAGTATGTGCCCTTCCATTGACTATTTAGGGTTGATTTCCTTTAGGTTTGACTGGTTTTATCTCCTTGCTGTCCAAGGGACTCTCAAGATTCTTCTCCAGCACCACAGTTCAAAAGCATCAGTTCTTTGGTGCTCAGCCTTTTTTACAGTCCCACTCCCACATGACTACTGGAAAAACCATAGCTTTGACTATACAGAGCTAAGTCACTTCAGTCATGTCTGAATCTTTGAGACCCTACAGACTGTAGCTCACCAGGGTCCTCTTCCATGGCATTCTCCAGACAAGAATACTGAAGTGGGCTGCCATTTCCTCCTCTAGGGGATCTTCCCAGGGATTGAACCCACATGTCTTATGTCTTCTGCATTGGCTGGTGGGTTCTTTGCCACTAGTGCCACCTGGGGACTTTTAGTTCCTTATTAAATCGAACCGTGTTTAGGTATTTCTTTTCCCTAATTCATGTTTATTATCAATGTATTTGTATTACAAATGTTTTGAATTCTTTGGTATATTATTTATTTCTGTTTCACTTACATTTCTTTTAATTTATACATAGGCTTTTTCTTGCTCTTTCAAATGAGAATGCTGCTATTTAATAGCTTCAGTCACATGTAACTCTGTGCAACCCTATGGACTGTAGCCTGCAAGGCTCCTCTTTCTATGTAATTCTCCAGGCAAGAGTACTGGAACGGGTTTCCATTCCCTTCTCCAGGGTATCTTCCCAACCCAAGGATCAAACTCAGATCTCCTGCATTGCAGGCAGCTTCTTTACCACTGACCTACAAGGGAAGTGGAGAAGGCAATGGCACCCCATTCCAGTACTCTTGCCTGGAAAATCCCATGGACGGAGGAGCCTGGTAGGCTGCAGTCCATGGGGCCGCGAAGAGTCAGACAGGACTGAATGACTTCACTTTCACTTTTCACTTTCATGCATTGGAGAAGGAAATGGAAACCCACTCTAGTATTCTTGCCTGGAGAATCCCAGGGATGGGGGAGCCTGGTGGGCTGCCGTCTATGGGGTCTCACAAAGTCGGACACAACTGAAGTGACTTAGCAGCAGCAGTAGCAGCACCAGGGAAGCCCTCATGAGAATAGTTCCTACTTATTTTCATTTTACTTAATTTTCTCTCTGTCTGTAATGAATTTTGGTGAAAGAGTTACCTATTGTAATCTTAAAGGGCTTGTCTTATTTAGCAGTGTCTCTATGTAGATTGCTTAAGTCCAATACCTTTGGTGGGATGGCTGGATTTGATATGGATGACAGTCATATCTTTCCATAGCGGGTGCTGGCTGCTTTAATCTTGGTGATGGGACAGCTGGAGCCTGGTGTATAGCGTGACATGGGTCTTCCTCTCTGCTTAGTGTCCATCACCATCCTGTTAGTGTCATGTTGCTCCCAAGTTGATGGAGCAGAAGGCCTGTTCATCAGGCTAGGGCTGGCTCTGATCTCTTTAAGTGTATGTTTTCCTTCTTCACACACTGGGGTCTTTGTCTCAATAAAGGGGAATGCTGAAACAATAAGGGTTTGTGTACTTATGGAGGTCCAATACTCTGCCTGTGTAGGTATCTTTGGATCCTCTCAGATGCAAGCCACAGTCACATCCTCTGTTTCAGCCACCCTAGATCTGTGCTAGGCTGTATCATGGAGCAGTTGGGGCCAGAGCATTCATACAGCTTGGGCTGGGGTACACAGTGAAGTAGTCATGGGAATTCACAACCAATATTATCAAACACCTTTAAATGGAGCATAATCTGTAAAATTTTGAATTGTTGTTTATATGCCACAAGCTAATTATGATACTATAAATCAACTATACTTCAATAAAAAAATTTAAACACACAAATAAAAATACAGTGAAATAATTTGTCACAGTAATTATCTGATTGGTAATGGTATGATAAATGATTTTGTCTTTGTTTTTTTTAATACTTTAAATAATTCTATTAAAGCATGTTTACTTTTTGCTATCAGAAATAACAATATAGGGACTTCCCTGGTGATTCAGTGGTTGAGAATCAGCCTTCCAATAGAGGGGACACAGATTCAGTCCCTGATCTGAAAGCTAAGATCCCATGCACCACAGCTAGAGAGCTACACACCACAGCTACTGAGCCCATGTGTTCTAGAGCCCATGCTCTGCAACAAGGGAAATCTCTGCACACTGCAATGACAGAAAAGCCTGTGTGCCCCAGAAGACCCAGCATAGCCAAAAAGGGGAGGGGGGAAGTAATTATATATGTTATTAATTAAAGTAAACTAACAAAACATAAGGCATCACAAAAAATGAATTGAGAAACTTAAATTCGGTTTCTAAAAAAATTATTGAATAATTGTCTGTATTACATTTATTAATACATTCATGACTATGGTAACAAATTATCACAATAGGGATTGAAATAAAAAATATTTTGCTCTTACAATTGAAGATCAGAAGACAAACATCTCAGTGAGCTAAAGTCAACATGTCTGCATGGTCTCTGAGGAGAATCTGATTCATTTCCTTTTCTAGTTTCTAGTGGCCACAAGAATTTCTTGACTCATAGGCCTTTCTCCAGCTTCAAAGACAGCTGCTGCTGCTAAGTCACTTCAGTCATGTCTGACTCTGTGCGAACCCATACACGGCAGCCCCCATCCCTGGGATTCTCCAGGCAAGAATACTGGAGTGGGTTGCCATTGCTGCCATTTTCAAAACTTTCTCTAATTTCAACCTTTCTGTCTTCCTCTTCTACAGTCACAGGTTCATTGTGATTCCATTAGTTTCTTCCAAATAATCATCATCAATCTTCTTATCTTAAAGTCACTGATTAGCAACCTTCCTCCATCTGCTACCTTAATCCCCTCTTGCTATGTAAAATAATATAATCAAAGGTTCTGGGTATTAGGATTTAGTCATCATTTGGAGGCCATTACTCTGATAATCAAAAGTAATTTTCTATTTTTTAAATTTTATTTTATTATTTAACTTTACAATATTGTATTGGTTTTGCCATATATCAACATGAATCCGCCACAGGTATACACGTGTTCTCCATCTTGAACCCTCCTCCCTCCCTGTACTATCCCTCTGGGTTGTCCCAGTGTACCAACCCCAAGCATCCAGTATCATGCATCGAACCTGGACTGACGACTTGTTTCATATATGATATTATACATGTTTCAATGCCATTCTCCCAAATCATCCCACCCTCTCCTTCTCCCACAGAGTCCAAAAGACTGTTCTATACATCAGTGTCTCTTTTGCTGTCTCGTATACAGGGTTATTGTTACCATCTTTCTAAATTCCATATATATGCGTTAGTATATTGTATTGGTGTTTTTCTTCTTCTTTTTTTTTTTTTGATCTCTAGATTTTATTTTATTTTTTTAAGCTAAGATTCTTTTATTTTATTTTTTTTCTAATTTTATTTTATTTTTAAACTTTACATAATTGTATTAGTTTTGCCAAATATCAAAATGAATCCACCACAGGTATACATGTGTTCCCCATCCCGAACCCTCCTCCCTCCTCCCTCCCCATACCATCCCTCTGGGCCGTCCCAGTGCACCAGCCCCAAGCATCCAGCATCGTGCATCGAACCTGGACTGGCAACTCGTTTCCTACATGATATTTCACATGTTTCATTGCCATTCTCCCAAATCTTCCCACCCTCTCCCTCTCCCACAGAGTCCATAAGACTGTTCTATACATCAGTGTCTCTTTTGCTGTCTCGTACACTGGGTTATTGTTACCATCTTTCTAAATTCCATATATATGCGTTAGTATACTGTATTTATGTTTTTCCTTCTGGCTTACTTCACTCTGTATAATAGGCTCCAGTTTCATCCACCTCATTAGAACTGATTCAAGTGTATTTTTTTAATGGCTGAGTAATACTCCATTGTATATATGTACCACAGTTTTCTTATCCATTCATCTGCTGATGGACATCTAGGTTGCTTCCATGTCCTGGCTATTATAAACAGTGCTGCGATGAACATTGGGGTACACGTGTCTCTTTCAATTCTGGTTTCCTCAGTGTGTATGCCCACCAGTGGGATTGCTGGGTCATAAGGCAGTTCTATTTCCAGTTTGTTAAGGAATCTCCACACTGTTCTCCATAGTGGCTATACTAGTTTGCATTCCCACCAACAGTGTAAGAGGGTTCCCTTTTCTCCACACCCTCTCCAGCCTTTATTGCTTGTAGACTTCTGGATCACAGCCATTCTGACTGGCGTGAAATGGTACCTTATAGTGGTTTTGATTTACATTTCTCTGATAATGAGTAATGTTGAACATCTTTTCATGTGTTTGTTAGCCATCTGTATGTCTTCTTTGGAGAAACGTCTATTTAGGTCTTTGGCCCATTTTTTGATTGGGTCATTTATTTTTCTGAAATTCAGCTGCAGGAATTGCTTGTATATTTTTGAGATTAGTTGTTTGTCAGTTGCTTCCTTTGCTATTATTTTCTCCCATTATGAAGCCTGTCTTTTCACCTTGCTTATAGTTTCCTTTGTTGTGCAAAAGCTTTTAAGTTGAATTAGGTCCCATTTTTTAATTTTTGTTTTTATTTCCAATATTCTGGGAGGTGTGTCACAGGGTATTCTGCTGTGATGTATGTCGGAGAGTGTTTTGCCTGTGTCCTCCTCTAGGAGTTTAATAGTTTCTGGTCTCACATTTAGATCTTTAATCCATTTTGAGTTTATTTTTGTGTATGGTGTTAGAAAGTGTTCTAATTTCATTCTTTTACAAGTGGCCGACCAGTTTCCCCAGCACCACTTGTTAAAGAGATTGTCTTTAACCCATTGTATGTTCTTGCCTCCTTTGTCAAAGATAAGGTGTCCATAGGTGCATGGATTTATCTCTGGGCTTTCGATTTTGTTCCATTGATCTATATTTCTGTCTTGTGCCAGTACCATACTGTCTTGATGACTGCGGCTTTGTAGTTGAGCCTGAAGTCAGGCAGGTTGATTCTTCCAGTTCCATTCTTCTTTCTCAAGATTGCTTTGGCTATTTGAGGTTTTTTGTATTTCCATACAAATTGTGAAATTATTTGTTCTAGCTCTGTGAAGAATACCTTTGGTAGCTTGATATGGATTGCATTGAATCTATAAATTGCTTTGGGTAGTATAATCATGTTCACTATATCGATTCTTCCAACCCATGAACATGATATATTTCTCTAACTATTAGTGTCCTCTTTGATCCAGACTTTATTTTATTTTTCTGCGCTACAAAATCACTACAGATGGTGACTGCAGCCATGAAATTAAAAGACGCTTACTCCTTGGAAGGAAAGTTATGACCAACCTAGATAGCATATTCAAAAGTGGAGACATTACTTTGCCAACAAAGGTTCGTCTAGTCAAGGCTATGGTTTTTCCAGTAGTCATGTATGGATGTCAGAGTTGGACTGTGAAGAAGGCTGAGCACTGAAGAATTGATGATTTTGAACTGTGGTGTTGGGGAAGACTCTTGAGAGTCCCTTGGACTGCAAGGAGATCCAGCCAGTCCATTCTGAAGGAGATCATCCCTGGGGTTTCTTTGGAAGAAATGATGATAAAGCTTAAACCCCAGTACTTTGGCCACCTCGTGCAAAGATTTGACTCATTGGAAAAGACTCTGATGCTGGGAGGAATTGGGGGTAAGAGGAGAAGGGGCCGACAGAGGATGAGATGGCTGGATGGCATCACTGACTCGATGGATGTGATTCTGAGTGAACTCCGGGAGTTGGTGATGGACAGGGAGGCCTGGCGTGCTGCAATTCATGGTGTCACAAAGAGTTGGACACGACTGAGCAACTGATCTGATCTGATCTTATCTTGATTTCTTTCACCAGGGTTTTATTGTTTTCTATATATAGGTCTTTAGTTTCTTTAGGTAGATGTATTCCTAAGTATTTTATTCTTTTCATTGCAACAGTGAATGGAATTGTTTCCTTAATTTCTCTTTCTATTTTCTCATTATTAGTGTATAGGAATGCAAGGGATTTCTGTGTGTTGATTTTGTATCCTGCAACTTTACTATATTCATTGATTAGTTCTAGTAATTTTCTGGTGGAGTCTTTAGGGTTTTCTATGTAGAGGATCATGTCATCTGTGAACAGTGAGAGTTTTACTTCTTCTTTTCCAATCTGGATTCCTTTTATTTCTTTTTCTGCTCTGATTGCTGTGGCCAAAACTTTCAAAACTGTGTTGAATAGTAGTGGTGAGAGTGGGCACCCTTGTCGTGTTCCTGACTTTAGGGGAAATGCTTTCAGTTTTTCACCATTGAGGATAATGTTTTCTGTGGGTTTGTCATATATAGCTTTTATTATGTTGAGGTATGTTCCTTCTCTTCCTGATTTCTGGAGGGTTTTTATCATAAATGGATGTTGAATTTTGTCAAAGGCTTTCTCTGCATCTATTGAGATAATCATATGTTTTTTAATCTTTCAATTTGTTAATGTGGTGTGTCACATCAATTGATTTGCAGATATTGAACAATCCTGGCACCTTGGGATAAAGCCCACTTGGTCATGGTGTATGATTTTTTTTTAATTTTATTTTATTTTTTAACTTTTTAATATGTTGTTGGATTCTGATTGCTAGAATTTTGTTAAGAATTTTTGCATCTATGTTCATCAGTGATATTGGCCTGTAGTTTTCTTTTTTTGTGGCATCTTTGTCAGGTTTTGGTATTAGGATGATGGTGGCCTCATAGAATGAGTTTAGAAGTTTACCTTCCTCTGCAATTTTCTGGAAGAGTTTGAGTAGGATAGATGTTAGCTTTTCTCGAAAGTTTTGGTAGAATTCAACTGTGAAGCCGTCTAGACCTGGGCTTTTGTTTGCTGGAAGATTTCTGATTACATTTTCAATTTCCGCGCTTGTCATGGGTCTGTTAAGATTTTCTATTTCTTCCTGGTTCACTTTGGGAAAGTTGTACTTTTCTAAGAATTTGTCCATTTCTTCGACGTTGTCCATTTTATTGACATATAATAGCTGATAGTAGTCGCTTATGATCCTTTGTATTTCTGTGTTGTCTGTTGTGATCTCTCCATTTTCATTTCTAATTTTATTGATTTGACTTTTCTCCCTTTATTTCTTGATGAGTCTGGCTAATGGTTTGTCAATTTTATTTATCCTTTCAAAGAATCAGCTTTTGGCTTTGTTGATTTTTGCTATGGTCTCTTTTGTTTCTTTTGCATTTATTTCTGCCCTAATTTTTAAGATTTATTTCCTTCTTTTAACCCTGGGGTTCTTCATTTCTTCCTTTTCTAGTTGCTTTAGGGATAGAGTTAGGTTATTTATTTGACTTTTTTCTTGTTTCTTAAGGTATGCCTATATTGCTATGAACTTTTCCCTTAGCACTGCTTTTACAGTGTCCCAGAGGTTTTGGGTTGTTGTGTTTTCATTTTCATTTGTTTCTATGCAAATTTTGATTTCTTTTTCGATTTATTCTGTGATTTGTTGATTATTCAGCAGTGTGTTGCTCAGCCTCCATATGTTGGAATTTTTAATAGTTTTTCTCCTGTAATTCAGATCTAATCTTACTGCATTGTGGTCAGAAAAGATATTTGGAATGATTTCTATTTTTTTGAATTTACCAAGGCTAGCTTTATGGCCCAGGATGTGATCTATCCTGGAGAAGGTTCCGTGTGTGCTTGAGAAAAAGGTGAAATTCATTGTTTTGGGGTGAAATTTCCTGTAGATATCAATTAGGTCTAACTGATCTATTGTATCATTTAAAGTTTGTGTTTCCTTGTTAATTTTCTGTTTATTTGATCTATCCATAGGTGTGAGTGGGGTATTAAAATCTCCCACTATTATTGCATTATTGTTAATTTCCCCTTTCATACTTGTTAGCATTTGTCTTACATATTGAGGTGCTCCTATGTTGGGTGCATATATATTTATAATTGGTATATCTTCTTCTTGGATTGATCCTTTGATCATTATGTAGTCACCTTCTTTATCTCCTTTCACAGCCTTTGTTTTAAAGTGTATTTTATCTGATATGAGTATTCTACTCCTGCTTTCTTTTGGTGTCTATTTGCATGGAAAATCTTTTCCCAGCCCTTCACTTTCAGTCTGTGTGTGTGTCTCCTGTTTTGAGGTGGGTCTCTTGTAGACAACATATATAGGGGTCTTATTTTTGTATTAATTCAGCCAGTCTTTTTCTTTTGGTTGGGGCATTCAACCCATTTACGTTTAAGGTAATTACTGATAAGTATGATCACATTGCCATTTACCTTATTGTTTTGGGTTTGAGTTTATACACCCTTTTTGTGTTTCCTGTCTAGAGAATATCTTTTAGTATTTGTTGGAGAGCTGGTTTGGTGGTGCTGAATTCTCTCAGCTTTTTCTTGTCTGTAAAGATTTTGATTTCTCCTTCATATTTGAATGAGATCCTTTCTGGGTACAGTAATCTGGGCTGTAGGTTATTTTCTTTCATCATTTTAAGTATGTCTTGTCATTCTGTCCTGGCTTGAAGAGTTTCTACTGAAAGATCATCTGTTATCCTTTTGAGAATTCCCTTGTGTGATATTTGTTATTTTTCCCTTGCTGCTTTTAATATTTGTTCTTTGTGTTTGAACTTTGTTAATTTGATTAATATGTGTCTTGGGGTGTTTCGCCTTGGGTTTATCCTGTTTGGGACTCTCTGGTTTCTTGGACTTCGGTCATTATTTCCTTCCCCTTTTTAGGGAAGTTCTCAATCATTATCTCCTCAAGTATTTTCTCATGGTCTTTATTGTTGTCTTCTTCTTCTGGGACTCCTATGATTCGAATGTTGTGGTGTTTAGTATTGTCCTGGAGGTCTCTGAGATTGTCCTCATTTCTTTTAATTCGTTTTTTTTCCCCTCTCTGATTCATTTATTTCTACCATTCTATCTTCTAATTCACTAATCCTATCTTCTGCCTCTGTTATTCTACCTTTTGTTGCCTCCAGAGTGTTTTTTATCTCATTTATTGCATTATTCATTATATACTGACTCTTTTTTACTTCTTCTAGGTCCTTGTTAAACCTTTCTTGCATCTTCTCAGTCCTTGTCTCCAGGCTGTTTATCTGTGATTCTATTTTGATTTCAAGATTTTGGATCATTTTCACTATCATTATTCAGAATTCTTTATCATGTAGTTTCCCTATCTCTTCCTCTTTTGTTTGGTTTAGTGGGCATTTATCCTGTTCCCCTGCTGGGTATTCCTTTGTCTCTTCATCTTGTTTACATTGCTGAGTTTGGGGTGTCCTTTCTGTATTCTGGCAGTTTGTGGAGTTCTCTTTATTGTGGAGTTTCCTCACTGTGGGTGGGTTTGTACAGGTGGCTTGTCAAGGTTTCCATATTAGGGAAGCTTGTGTCCATGTTCTGGTGGGTGGAGCTGGATTTCTTCTCTCTGGAGTGCATTGAAGTGTCCAGTAATCAATTATGAGATGTCTATGGTTTTGGAGTAACTTTGGGCAGCCTGTATATTGGAGCTCAGAGCTGTATTCCTGTGTTGCTGGAGAATTTGCATGGTATGTCTTGTTCTGGAACTTGTTGGCCCTTGTGTGGTGCTTGGTTTCAGTGTAGGTATGGAGCTCCTGTCAATTAATGTTCCCTGGAGTCAGGAGTTCCCTGGAGTCAGGGTTTGGACTTAAGCCTCCTGCTTCCTGTTTTCAGTCTTATTTTTACAGTAGTCTCAAAACTTCTCCTTCTATACAGCACCATTGATAAAACATCTAGGTTAAAGATGAAAAGTTTCTCCACAGTGAGGTACACCCAGAGAGGTTCACAGAGTTACATGGAGAAGAGAAAAGGGAAGAGGGAGTTACAGGTGACCCGAATGAGATGAGGTGGAATCAATAGAGGATATGGCAGGCTATCCAGTAATCACTTCCTTATGTGCACTCCACAACTGTACTGCTCAGAGATGTTCACAGAGCTATACAGAGAAGAGAAGAGGGAGGAAGGAGACAGAGGTGGCCAGGAGGATGAAATGGGCTAAAGAAAAGGAGAGAGACAGATCCAGCCAGTAATCAGTTCCCTAAGTGTTCTCCACCGTCTGGAACACACAGAATTTCACAGAGTTGGGTAGAGTAGAGAGGGGTTAGGGAGGAGACACAGGCGACCTGGTGGAGAAAAAGGAGAGTCCAAAGGGGAAGAGAGAATTCAAGCCAGTAATCTCGCTCCCAAGTAAAAATGGGTACTGAAGATTGGGTTCTTAAAGGTACAAAACTGATAAATACCAAAAGGCAAAAATTAAAAATCTAGAGTAGAGTTTGGCAGTTCAGAAATACAATGTTAAATAAAAGGAGACAAAAAAAAAAAAAAAAGGAAATAGAAAAAAGTCACAAAAATTATATATATATATATATATATATATATATATATATACATTAAGTTTGCTTTTAAAAAATAGGGTCTTAGTTTTTTGCAAAGTAATAGGTTATAAAAGTGAAAATTAAAGGAGTAATAGTGGGCTTAAAACTTTTTTTAAAAATTAAAAAAAAAAAGAAAGAAAGAATGATCATAAAAATAGTAAAAGTATATCTAGGACTTTTTCTGGAGTTGTTGTGGGTATTGTGAAGTCAGTTCATTTTCGGCTAGTTCCTTGGTCTGGCTTATATTTCTGAAGATCAATAGGCTCCTTCCTATGTAGTCAGTACTAAAGGCAAGGTTTTAATCTATTGCATCTGTCGCTTCTAAGGCGGTTCCCTCTGTTTTAGTTTCTTCTGTTTGCTGGTCTCTTCAGTGTCTGATTTCTGCCCTGACACAAAGGGGGCGGTGGTGGACACTTTTTTTTTTTTTTTTTGGTAGGCTCACTTGTTCAGTCGCGCTGTGGGGAGGGAGGGACACTGCAAACAAATAACACTGGCGTGTGCTCACAGTGCCTCAGCCACACTGGGCCTGCCCCTGCTCAAGGCGAGTGTACCCTCCCTGCCCACACTGCTCAAGTTCTAGGTTGCTCTGCTGGGAACCATCTGAGGCCGGCCCTGGGCTGCATGCAGCTCCCAGGTCTAAGCTGCTCAGGTTCAGGCACTTGCGTAGTCCTCAGAGTCACAGACTCGATTGGGCCTGCGTTTTGTGCCCTTCCTAGGTCCTAGCAGCTCAGGTGATGAGGTGTTTGGTGAGAGCAGTTGTTGCGACTTATCACCTCCCCACAACTCGGATTTCTGGGTGTACAATCGGCACACCGTCTCAGGCAGTTGTTGACCATCCAGAACTCCAAGAAGTCTTAGTTAGCAAAGAAGCCTGCTTACAGTTTTGTAGATAATGTCTCTCTGGGGCTGTGATTGCCCCCTTCGGGCTCTGGCTGCCTATCACCGGAGGTGGATGGTCTGCAGCTGGCTACCTCTGTTCAGTCCTTTGTTCTGTGTGCCTGGCGGTGTCTTAGGTTAGGGCTGGCTTTTCGCCTGGTAGTTATCCCACAGTCTGGTTTGCTAGCCCAAGTTTGTTTGCTCAGATAGCGCTCGGGGCATTCAGGCCAGTCCCTTACTCTAAGTGATGCAGCCCACGCCTCCCTGCCCAGACCCTGCTTGCTAGTGAGGGGTGCAGGCATCTGCACTGCTTCTCCACTGGGGAAGTTATCGCTAGGCTCCTAATCTGTGGGTTTTAATTATTTAAATTTCCTCTCTGTTATGTTACCCTCTGTGCTTCCAAGGCTCGACACAGACTCGGCAGAGAGAGTGTTTCCTGGTGTTTGGAAACTTCTCTCTTTTTAAGACCCCCTTCCCGGGTCGGAGCTCCATCCCTCCGTCTTTTGTCTCTTTTTTTTTTCTTTATATTTTTACCTACCTCCTTTCGAAGACAATGGGCTGCTTTTCTGGGTGCCTGATGTCCTCTGCTGGCATTCAGAAGTTGTTTTGTGGAATTTACTCTGCATTTAAATGTTCTTTTGATGAATTTGTAGGGGAGAAAGTGGTCTCCCCCTCCTATTCCACCGCCATCTTAGCTCCTTCCCCCTCTTTCTGTTTTGTAAGTAAGTTCCTTTGTATAATCTCTTTTTAGATTCCACATTAATGGAAGTCATATGATGAAAAATGGACATCTATAAATTGCCTGACAAAGAATTCAAAATAATTGTTTAAAGGAGGTTCAGTGAACTACAAGAGAATGCTGACAGACAAGTCAGTGAAATCAGAAAAACAATACAGGAACAAAACAAAGTTGAACAAAGAGAATTCATAAAAAAAAAAAAAAAATAGAGATTCTGGAACTGAAGAACATAAGGAATGAAATTAAAAAATTAATAAATTAAGGTTTATCAGGCATTATTCATAATAGCCAAAATGTGGAAACAACTCATATATCCACTAACTTGTGTAAACAAAAGTCAGAATATGCATACAATGAAATATTTTTCAACCATGAAAAGAAATGAATACAGATTCATACTTCAACATGGATGCACCTTTGAACACGTTACGTTAAGTCAAAGAAACAAGTCACATAAGATTACATTTGGTATGAATTTAGTTATGTGAGAAATTTTTAAAGGCCTTGGAGCTGTAATTTCCTGCACCCAAAAAGCTAGATCACTAGATCCAAATGTTTTGTGGCTCTTAACTTGAGAAGTCAAGTTTTTTCTTGTCTGATAGTAAGGTAAAAGTAAAAGCTGTGTTACTCTTTGACCTTTATTAATTTGTACAGTTTTGGTAGGCGGTGAGATCAAGACTTTAATTTCTCAATATAATCAGAATCTACTATGCCATGCACCACCGAAATTTCTTTCTTTTTTTTTTTTTGAAAAGAAAGCGAGCTATGCCCCAGGACAAATCTTACAATGTCCTCGGGTAGGGGGCCAGCCACTCCCGTTGGAATTGGAGTAAGTGGCACATCAGGGGTTAATATTGTTGCTAAATCCCCTTGCCTTTTCACTTTTCTCCTAGCCTGGGTGAGACCCCCCCGAGGGGGTTTTCTCTAAGAAGCACGCTCTGCATATTGTGTACTAAAAACTTCCTCAGGCTTAGGCAACGCTTTGAGAGGCTTTGGGGACAAAGTGGGGAACTCCTGGGTCCTGGGAGGCACAAACGGAGGCAGTGGCGATCACCTTAAATCAGAAAGTGGTGGATAAGTTGTTTAAAGGTTTGCACAGAGGGGGAGGGAGCTCGCCAGGACGCTCAGCCACAGCGTCCTGTAAGCCCTCTCCTTCCTCGGGAGGTAAAGCACTTTCTCCCTCCTTTTTTTTTTTTCCCCAATAGCAGAAATTATGATCTGTGCAGAAAGTGGAGACTCACCACCATCTACCTCTATAGCCTCTCCCATAGGCTATCTAACAGCCTCATAACAGAGATCCAGGACATTTTTAATCATATTTCAGAGAGCCAATAAACATTTGTCTATTTTAGATGCAGAGAAACCTTTTTTTTTTTTTTTTTTGAGAATATTTTAATTTATTTTGTAACCTCTTTACCCTGGCTAAACTGCAGAGGGGACTAGAAAAGAAGCCTCAAGGTGAGGATCAAATTTATCTCGGGACTACAGAAAACCCTTCTCTGGGAGACTCCTAGCGGAGGCCCTTTACCCCCACATGGAGGAGGAGGCATAGGGGGATGGGAGCATTCCGTATTTCTCCTCTCCTGTTCTGGAGATCCTTTAACTGTTTGGTGACTAAATCTTATGGACGGTCTGATCGGGGATGTTTTCCTCAAGCTCCTAGGAGCGGATGGTCTGATTAGGGATGTTTTTCTTAAACTTTTAGGAGCATCTTTAGCTAAAAAAAGACCAATCCTCATCAGAATGGTATCGAGCTGTTGTTTTTTCTAAATCTTTTTTTATCCTGAGGGGAGAGCTGATCTTTTTTCTCATCCCTATTTTTTATATGCTCATTGGCAGTCATAGTGGCTAGCCATTTATTTAGCTGCCAATAGCTAGGTATAGCCTCTTCATTTTTACTTTCCTTTATAACAGGTACCTTTTCAGATTCGCTTTTTTGTTTAACAGGTACTTTTCCAACTTTACTTTCCTCTTTAACAGGTACCTTTTCAAATTCATGAGCTGGATCTAAAGTCATATTCCACAGAGGAAAGGTGTAAGTAGGGATTTTCTCCAAGCTGTGCTGAACACAATAAGCTCTTAGCTGTTTCCCTACTTTTCCCCAGATACCTAGGTTAACAGTGCCCTGTTGTAGAAACCAAGGGCAGTGGTCTTGTACAAATGAAAAAAATGATTGAATGGTAGATTTTTTAACTTTGATTCCTCTTTTACTTAATAACTGTAAAATTACTCGTATAAAGAGCTGTCTTTCATTTGATTTAGTGTTACCCATGTCAGAAAATTAAGTATAGTAAAAGATTTTGCTTTTAGCTATCAAAAGATTAGGCCTTTTTTGTCAGCCTTTTTAGAAACCATTTTCTCTAACTCTTCAACACTTTCAACACTTCCCACTCCTCTCGCTCTGTCTATTCTACAGGGGGGTCTGCAGCACCCTAAGTGGGGTCCTATCGGTCCCAAAAACTCAACACTGGGGGAATGGGGTTGGGGACTTACCTTCGAAATGCCTGTATCGGGCGCCACCTGCTGGGACCAGCCCCGGTTGATCCAGGGTATTCGAAGGGGAGATGGAGTTGGCGACTATTTACATATTTATCAAAGATATAAAGAGTACTAGAATGAGGATAGCTCAGTAGGTAAATTCAGTGGAGAAAAGAGGCTGAGTAGCTTGGTTTATGTGGGAGACCAATAAAACTTCAAGACAAGAAATTTGCACCACTTACGTAGGCCACAGGAGCCCTCTCAAATAGTGGAAGGTGCCTCACCCTAGACACCTTCTCAAGTGGGTCTTAGAAGCCCGGGCATAATTAGTAAGCATGGTGGGTTCCACGCTCCAGGTGGAGACTTCAGCCAGAATGTGAAAAGAATGACATGGGGAGACCAAGCACTGGTGAGCAAGGCCCGTAGCTTTATTTTTAACAGGGGTTTATATACCCTAAGTTACACATAGAGGATAATAGGGGATGCAAAGGCAGCAGTTTTTTTTTATCCTTATCAAAAACCAGGGTTTCTCTCCTGCAAATTTATCGTATACAAATGGTTTAGGTGATTTACATCATCTTCTGGCCAGAAGGCCTATTAACATTTTATGACTCTTGACAAGGACTTATCAACAAAGACTTATTTTCTCTAAGAGTAATTATTTTAAGGTTTGGCGCCATCTTCCAAAGATAAAATTGCATTCCTATAGGGTGGATGTGTAATGGGTTTACAACAAAGGAAAGAATTTATTACCTTAAGGGTCTAAAGTTACTAACACCAAGGCAACTACTTATTTTTTCTACATACCAACTATATTAATTAATACACATTCAAGGATACAATTCAGGGGATGTGAAAACTTGGCAACAAACATTGGCTCATCAATGAAATCCTTTACTAGTTTATTCTGACAGTTTTTAACTCTCTGAGAGGCTCTAAACTATTTGAATATCTTAAGCTTCCTGTGCCTCTCGAGGCTGGGAGACTGTAAACAATCATATGCATAGCTATAGGAGTCCCAGTAAACTTGTCAGGCGAGTTAGAGAGCCATCTGAGGGGTTTGGATTTAAACACTCCTAATTGCCCAGGAACTTTATTAATTGGAGCTGTAAGTTAACTCTTTGACAGAGAGAGCAAGATGGTGGTGGGGGACAGCCCCCAGTAAAGTCAGAGGTGAGAACACAAAGCAATAAAGTTGGCAGACTCTGGTTTTTTTGGGGGAAGATGCTCGAGAATATCCGGGGAGACTCCAGAGGCTCAATCCCGCCTTTGCGTATGCCGAGCCCCCTTCCTCATGACCTTTGTCACGAGTGGAATGTTTCTCGCCGGCTCCCAGCAAGAAATCAAGAAAAGGAAAATATATAGAAATAGAAAGCAGGTTAATGATTTCCAGCAGCTAGTGGGAGAGAGCAATGGGGAATGATTGGTAATGAGTGTGGTGTTTCTTTTTGAGGTAATGAAAATGAACGCTGGTGATGGTTGTACTGTTCATACTGTTTATGTGGTTCTCAAGGAAAGAACACTGAAGTAGTTTGCCATTCTGTTCTCCAGTGGGCCAGGTTTTGTCAGAACTCTCTACTAGGACCCGTCCATCTTGGGTGGTGCTACACGGCATGGATCATAGTTTCACTGAATTAGACAAGGCTATGGTCCATGTGACCAGTTTGATTAGTTTTCTGTGATTGTGGTTTTCATTCTGTCTGCCCTCTGATGGATAAGGGTAAGAGGCTTATGGAAGTTTCCTGATGGGAGAGACTGACTGTGTGGGAAACTGAGTCTTGTTCTGATGGACAGGGCCATGCTCAGTAAACATGTAATCTAATTTTCTGTTGATGGGTGGGACTGTGTTCCCTCCATGTTGTTTGACCTGAGACCAAAGTATGGTGGAGGTAATGAAGATAATGACACACAGACAACAACAACAACAAAACACAAGAGAAATAACAAATGCAAATTAAGATCAACTAGAGGTGCATCAACACTTTAATATCTTTTTCCTAAACCATGCAACGTCTGCACACAGTAGGCACTTTTGAGCACTGCTGGTTCTCCCAAGGCAGAAAGACTGCTGGCAGAATATTGAACTAAAGTCAATACAGATAAATTGGGAAAAAATGCAAAGCCACAGAACTATGGATTGATTTTAAGAACTGCAGAGGACACAAGCACTCTCAGTCATGTCATGTGACATTGTAAAACTTCACCATTGCTCTAAAGATTTGGAAGTCCTAGAGACGGCAATCTGAAAATAAAAAGAAATAAAAGGATTTCAAATTGGCAAAGAAGAAGTAAAACTCACTGTTTGTAGATGACATGGCATGCTGCTACTGCTAAGTCGCTTCAGTCGTGTCCTACTCTGTGTGACCCCATAGATGGCAGCCCACCAGGCTCCTCTGTCCATGGGATTCTCCAGGAAAGAACACTGGAGTGGGTTGCCATTTACTCCTCCAATATGACATGGCATAGAAAGTCCTAAAGATGCTACCAAAAAATTACTAGATCTCATCAATGAATTTGGAAAGGTTGTAGGATACCAAATTAATACACAAAAATCTGTTCCATTTCTGTGGAACAGAAAGAGAAATTAAAAAACAACCTCATTTACCATCACATCAAAAAGAGTAAGACATCTATCTCAAAGTAAACCTACCTAAGGAGACAAAGGAGCAGTGGCTGCACTTGCACAGAAGAGCCGAGAGGAGCTACTCCACGTTCAAGGTCAGGAGGGGGCGGCCATGAGGAAATATCCCTCGTCCAAGGTAAAGAGCAGTGGCTGTGCTTTGCTGGAGCAGCGGTGAAGAGATACCCAAAGTTCAAGGTAAGAGAAACCCAAAAAGACGGTAGGTGTTGTGAGAGTGCATCAGAGGGCAGACACACTAAAAGCATAATCACAGAAAATTAGTCAATCTGATCACATGGACCAAGGCCTTGTCTAACTCAATGAAACTAAGCCATTCCATGTGGGGCCACCCAAGATGGGTGGGTCATGGTGGAGAGGTCTGACAGAAACTGGTCCACTGGAGAAGGGAATGGAAAACCACTTCAGTATTCTTGCCTTGAGAACCCCATGAACAGTATGGAAAGGCAAAATGATAGGATACTGAAAGAGGAACACCCCAGGTCGATTGGTGCCCAATATGCTACTGGAGATCAGTGGAGAAATAACTCCAGAAAGAATGAAGGGATGGAGCCAAAGCAAAAACAATACCCAGCTGTGGATGTGACTGGTGATAGAAGCAAGGTCCAATGTTGTAAACAGCAATATTGCATAGGAACCTGGAATGTTAGGTCCAATAATCAAGGCAAATTGGAAGTGGTCAAACAGGAGATGGAAGAGTGAACGTCAACATTCTAGGAGTCAGTGAACTAAAATGGACTGGAATGGGTGAATTTAACTCAGATGACCATTATATCTACTACTGTGGGCAGAAATCCCTTAGAAGAAATGGAATAGCTATCATGGTCAACAAAAGAGTCCAAAATGCAGCACTTGGATGCAATCTCAAAAACAACAGAATGATCTCTGTTTCCAAGGCAAACCATTCAATATCATGGTAATCTAAGCCTATGCCCCAAACAGTAATGCTGAAGAAGCTGAAGTTGAATGGTTCTATGAAGACCTACAAGACCTTTTAGACCTAACACCCAAAAAAGATGTCCTTTTCATTATAGGGGACTGGAATGCAAAAGTAAGAAGTCAAGAAACACCTGGAGTAACAGGCAAATTTGGCCTTGGAGTACGGAATGAAGTAGGGAAAAGCTAATAGAGTTTTGCCAAGACAACGCACTGGTCATAGTAAACACCCTCTTCCAACAACACAAGAGAGGACTGTACATATGGACATCACCAGCTGGTCAACACCGAAATCAGATTGATTATATTCTTGGTAGTCAAAGATGGAGATGCTCTATACAGTCAACAAAAACAAGGCCAGGAGCTGACTGTGGCTCAGATCATGAACTGCTTATTGCCAAATTCAGACTTACATTGAAGAAACTGAGGAAAACCACTAGGCAATTCAGGTATGATCTAAATCAAATCCCTTATGATTATACAGTGGAAGTGAGAAATAGATTTAAGGGACTAGATCTGATAGATACAGTGCCTGATGAGCTATGGACGGAGGTTTGTGACAGAGTGCAGGAGACAAGGATCAAGACCATCCCCATGGAAAAGAAATGCAAAACAGCAAAATGGCTGTCTGGGGAGCCTTACAAATAGCTGTGAAAAGAAGAGAAGTGAAAAGCAAAGGAGAAAAGGAAAGATATAAGCATCTAGTGCAGAGTTCCAAAGAATAGCTAGGAGAGATAAGAAAGCCTTCCTCAGCGATCAATGCAAAGGAATAGAGGAAAACAACAGAATGGGAAAGACTAGAGATGTCTTCAAGAAAATTAGAGATACCAAGGGAACATTTCATGCAAATATGGGCTTGATAAAGGACAGAAATGGTATGGACATAACTGAAGCAGAACATATTAAGAAGAGGTGGTAAAAATACACAGAAAAACTGTACAAAAAATATCTTCGTGACCCAGATAAGTACGATGGTATGATCACTCACCTAGAGGAAGACATCATGGAATCTAAAGTCAAGTGGGCCTTATAAAGCATCACTATGAACAAAGCAAGTGGAGGTGATGGAATTCCAGTGGCGCTATTTCAAATCCTGAAAGATGATGCTGTGAAAGTGCTGCACTCAATATGCCAGCAAATTTGGAAAACTCAGCAGTGGCCACAGGACTGGAAAAGGTCAGTTTTCATTCCAATCCCAAAGAAAGGCAATGCCAAAGAATGCTCAAACTACCACAGCATTGCACTCATCTCACATGCTAGTAAAGTAATGCTCAAAATTCTCCAAACCAGGCTTCAGCAATACGTGAACTGTGAACTTCCAGATGTTCAAGCTGGTTTTAGAAAAGGCAGAGGAGCCAGAGATCAAATTGCCAACATCTGCTGGATTATCGAAAAAGCAAGAGAGTTCGAGAAAAACATCTATTTCTGCTTTTTTGACAATGCCAAAGCCTTTGACTGTGTAGATCACAATAAACTGTGGAAAATTCTGAAAGAGATGGGCATACTACACCAGCTGACCTTCCTCTTGAGAAACCTATATGCAGGTCAGGAAGCAACAGTTAGAACTGGACAGGGAACAACAGACTGGTTCCAAATAGGAAAAGGAGTCCATCAAGGCTGTATGTTGTCACCTTGCTTATTTAACTTATATGCAGAGTACATCATGAGAAACGCTGGTCTGGAAAAAGCACAAGCTGGAATCAAGATTGCCTGGAGAAATGTCAATAACCTCAGATATGCAGATGTCACCACCCTTATGGCAGAAAGTGAAGAGGAACTAAAAAGCCTCTTGATGAAAGTGAAAGAGGAGAGTGAAAGGGTTGGCTTAAAGCTCAACATTCAGAAAATGAAGATCATGGCAACTTGTCCCATCACTTCATGGGAAATAGATGGGGAAACAGCGGAAACAGTGGCAGACTTTATATTTTTGTGCTCCAAAATCACTGCAGATGGTGATTGCAGGCATGCAATTAAAAGGCGCTTACTCCTTGGAAGGAAAGTTATGACAACCTGTAGATAGCATATTAAAAAGCAGAGATATTACTTTGCCAACAAAGGGCCATCTGGTCAAGGCTATGGCTTTTCCAGTGGTCATGTATGGATGTGAGAGATGATCTGTGGAGAAGGCTGAGTGCCGAAGAATTGATGCTTTTGAACTGTGGTGTTGGAGAGGACTCTTGAGAGTCCCTTGGACTGCAAGGAGATCCAACCAGTCCATTCTAAAGGATATCATTCCTGGGTGTTCATTGGAAGGACTGATGCTAAAGCTGAAATTCCAATACTTTGGCCACCTCATGCAAAGAGCTGACTCATTGGAAGAGACTCTGATGCTAGGAGGGATTGGTGGCAGGAGGAGAAGGGGACAACAGAGGATGAAACGGCTGGATGGCATCACCGACTCGATGGACATGCGTTTGAGTGAACTCCGGGAGTTGGTGATGGACTGGGAGGCTTGGTGTGCTGCGATTCATAGGGGTCACAAAGAGTCAGACACGACTGAGTGAATGAACTGAACTGAAGGAGACAAAAGACTTGAACTCCAAAAACTATCAGTCACTGGTGAAATTGAAGATGATGCACGCAGGTGGAAAGATATACCACGTTCTTTGATTCGAGAATCAATATTGTCAAAATGACTATACTACCCAAGACAATCAGCAGATTCAATGCAGTACCTGTCAGATTGCCAATGGCATTTTCTATAGGACTAGAACAAAATTTTTTAAAAAAATTTGTATGGAGACACAAAAGACCATGAATAGCTAAAGCAATCTTGAGAAAGAAAAATAGAGCTGGAGAAATCAGGTTCCCTGAATTCATACTATACTGCAAAGCTATGGTCATCAAAACAGCATGGTACTGGTACAGAAACAGAAATAAAGATCAACAGAACAGGATAGAAGTGCAGAAATAAACCTACACACCTGTAGCAAATTAATCTACCAGAAAGAAGACAAGATTTTACAATGGAGTAAAGACAGTATCTTCAATAAACTTTCCTGTGAAAACTGGACAGCCACATACAAAAAGTGAAATTTAGAACACTCCTTTACACCATACACAAAAATAAACTCAAAATGGATTAAAGACCTAAATGTAAGATCAGATACTCTAAAACTTTTAGAGGAAAACATAGGTAGAACATTCTCTGACATATATCACAGCAATAACTTTTTCTGGGGGAGGAGGTGGGAGGGGGGTTCAGGAAGTGGAACTCATATACTCCTGTGGTGAGTTCATGTTGATGTATGGCAAAACCAATACAATGTTATAAAGTAACTAATAATAATAATAATAAATGATAAATGGTTAAAAAATAAAAATAAAAGTATTATCAAAAAAGTATAAAAAAATAAAACAATAAACAAAAGGTACCAAATTAAATTGAAGAGGTTTTACAGAGTAAAGGAAATCACAAAATAAATTAAAAGACAACCCACAAAATGGGAGAAAATATTTGCAAATGAAGTGAGAAACAAAGGATTAGTCTCCAAAATTTATAGTTCATGTGACTTAATATGCAAACAAACAAAAACCAAATAAAAAAAATGAGAAGATCTAAATATATATTTCTCCATAGAAAATGAAAACTACAATGAGATATCACCTCACATCAGTCAGAATGGCCATCATAAAAGAATCTACATATAATAAATTCTGAAGAGGGTTGAAGAAAATCGAACTCTTCTAAATTGTTGTTGGGAATGTAGATTGGTACGGCCACTGTGGAGAATACTATGGAGGTTCCTTTAAAAACTAAAAATAGAGCTGCCATAAGATTCCACAATCCCACGCTTGGGTGTATACCCAGAGAAAAACATGCTTCAAAATGATACATGGACCCCATTGTTCATCATTGCAGCATTTTTGACAACAACCAGGACATGGAAGCAACCCAAATGTCTATTGACAGAGGAATGGATAGAGAAGATGTGGTACTTACATATAATGGAATATTTTTTGGTCATTAAGAAGAATGAAATAATGCCATTTGCAGCAACCTCGATAGACGTAGAGATTGTCCTACTGAGTGAAGTTTTGAGGAATCTAAAAAAAAAAAAAAAAAGATAGAAATGAACTTATCTTTGGGTAACTAATCTTATCTCAGGATCCCATGGAATCATCTCTTTTGTACTCCTACTCACCTGACTTTGTGAACCCAGCATTGACATTTCAGAGGCATACAGGTTTAGACCCTTCAAGCTCCCATGTTGAAGATTTTTTGAGTGCTCCATCCTTGGAATTGTTCTCATTTGTTCATGTCTAATAAGAGTTGGACTACAAATAAAGCTGAGCACTGAAGAATTGATGCTTTTGAACTGTGGTGTTGGAGAAGACTCTTGAGAGTTTCTTGGATTGCAAGGAGATCCAACCAGTCCATCCTAAAGGAAACCAGTCCTGGGTGCTCATTGGAGGGACTGATGTTGAAGCTGAGACTCCAATAGTTTGGCCATCTGATGCGAAAAGCTGAAACATTTGAAAAGACTGTGATGCTGGGAAAGATTGAGGGCAGGATGAGAAGGGGATGACAGAGGATGAGATGGTTGGATAGCATCATCGACTCGATGGACATGGGTTTGAGTAAACTCCAGGAATTGGTGATAGACAGGGAGGCCTGGCATGCTGCCAGGGGTTCATGGGGTTGCAAAGAGTTGGACACGACTGAGCGACTGAACTGAACTGAACTGAACTGCAGTTTTCAGGATTGTGGGTCAAACTTTTCTTTTTATCCCTGCTGACATCCTTAAAGTTGCTACATTTAAAACCAATACAGTATACTAACGCATATATATGGAATTTATAAAGATGGTAACAATAACCCTGTATGAGAGACAGCAAAAGAGACACAGATGTATTGAAGAGTCTTTTGGACTCTGTGGGAGAGGGAGTGGGGACGATTTGGAAGAATGGCATTGAAACATGTATAATATCATATAAGAAATGAATCACCAGTCCAGGTTTTATGCAGGATTCAGGATGCTAGGGGCTGGTGCACTGGGATGACCCAGAGGGATGGTATGGGGAGGGAGGTGGGAGGGGGGTTCAGGATTGGGAACATGTGTACACTCGTGGCAGATTCATGTTGATGTATGGCAATACCAACACAATATTGTAAAGAAATTAGCCTCTAATTAAAATAAATAAATTTTTAAAAAGGCCATATCATACCCACATACACCTGTGAAGATGTGGCTTACCCACAAATTACCAGAGAGGAGTCCTCATTTCAGTGATCCAGTTTCTTCCTTGGATGATAGATGAAGTAAAAATCTTTAATCCAGTAAGTGTAAGGAGATGGAGCCTCTCATGGTGGTTCTGAAAGATGCATTTGTGTTTCTTCAAACATCACCTAAGTTTGGTCTTGTATTCTCATGTAAATGTAGGGAAAGAATTGACATTTTTACTGTTCATCTTCAAGGGCTGAATCCCCACAGAGCCTAATTAAATATTTTATTGCCTCCTGAAATCATGAGAGAGTTGGTTCTTTAGAGACTAAGGGAGAAAAAAAAAGTGCAAATTGTTTTGCCAATTTTGACTCTTGGGAAGCAGTTATGAATCTCCATATATTTCTGCTATCTCATTAGATTCTTTTTTCTGCAAGGAATAGCCCATCTCTTCTTAGATATGATCTCTGGAGTGCAAAGTATCTGTGATGAACTGTTATATCCATCTCTGGGATGCATCTCCTTTTGCAAAGAATTAAAGAAAATAATCGAACATCGTTAACTGAAGTTTCAAGATATTGCTGAAATATTTCGAAGCATTTGTACACACACACACACACACGTGCACACACACGTGCACACACACACACACCAACACAGGCATTCAAGTATGTGTCTTTATGTATCATGACTTATATTTCAATGAATTATTGGTGGATTTTTTGAAAGGGAAGTTATTCAGTAAGAAGGAATAAAAATAATAGCATTTTTATTTTGAAATGGAGGGATCCTGCAACATCAAAAAGGAAGAAAGAGCAACAGAAAGAATACAAATATGATTCTAACTGCTTCTGAGGCAACATCAGCTTCTTTACTTTATCCATGTGCTCCTGCTTAATTGCTCAGTCGTGCCTGACTCTTTGTGAGCCTATGGACTATAGCCAAGCAAGTTCCTCTGTCTGTGGGATTTTTCAGGCAAGAAAACTGGAGGGGTTGTCGTTCCCTCCTCCAGGGGATCTTACTGACTGAGGATTAGAACCTGGGTCTCCTTCATCCCCTGATTTGTGGGTAGATTCTTTACCAATACGTCATTTGGAAAGCCACGTCCTTTGCTGATTTGGACTTTCCAAAGAAACAGTTCCCTGGTGGCTTGGTGGTAAAGAATCTGCCTGCCAATGCAGGAAATGCAGGAGACTAGGGTTTGATCCATGGGTGGAGAAAATCTCCTGAATGAGGAAGTGGCAACCCACTCAAATATTCTTGCCTGGAAAATCTCATGAACAGAGGAGCCTAAGGGATTGTAGTCGATGGGGTCACAAAGAGTCAGAGAGGTCTTAGCGACTAAACAACAATAACAACAGTCTAACTGCAGATACTGCTATTCTAACTCTGATGAAAGTATTACCCCTACGTTTGGCTAGACTATATTTCTGGACTTTATTCTATCAGTGAGTCACTCTTGTCAACTTTAAAGATAAAATTAAGTTAAAGTTAAGACTGCTCCTATGTCTCTTTGATATAGCCCCATTATGGTGGAATATTTTCTTTAATAATTTCATAAAGATAAAGTTAAGATAGCCAAGTTTCATCACCTCTTTGCTTCTAGTAGTCCAGTGTCTTCAGATTAAAAAGAAAATGAAAACCTCAATCTACTGGAAGTACATTTAAATAATTCTGATTCTGCTAAAAATGACAAGTCTAATTTTAGTGGCAATTAAATAATGTTTTCCACACAAGATGTAAATCACTAAATCACTTGACATCTATGTTCTGTTCTAATTTTTAAACAACCAAAAGCCCACCTAAAGGTTCCAATAATCCATCAATGTTCTTTTAGAGAATGTTACCAAAGGCGGGGGCAGGTGGGGAGGGGATGGCAGTGGGCTCAATTTGACCCATACACTGCAGTGTTCCAGCCTATGATCTACAGTTAACTATAAGAATATAGATACATCTTGAAAGTATGAGTGAAAAACAAAACAATTTTCTGAATCATATATACAGAGTGATGCCATTTATTTCACAAAACATAAAATTAAGCATTTACAAGTATACAATCCAGTGACAGTACATTCATAATGTCCAACCTCATGTCTATCTAGTCCAAAACATTTTTATCACCCTCAAGAAAACTCTGTAGACACTAGCTTTCCTTTTTAATTTTCACATTTTCCCAGCCTCTGAAAATAACTAATTTTCTTTTTGTCACTATACATCTGCCTCTTCAGGGTATTTCCTATAAGTATAATCACACAATATTATGTTCGTTTCTGGCTTTTTTCACTTAACAGGATGTATTTGCCCATGTTGTGGAACATACGGTTTTTCCAATAGTCACATACGGATGTGAGGGTTGGACCATAAAGACGCCTAAGCACCGAAGAATTGATGCTTTTGAACTGTGATGCTAGAGAAGACTCTTCCGAGTCCCTTGGACAGCAAGGAGATCAAACAAGTCAATGCTAAAGGAAATAAACCCTGAATATTCATTGGAAGGACTGATACTGAAGCTGAAGCTCCAATACTTTGGCCACCTGATGTGAAGAGCTGACTCACTGGAAAATACCCTGATGCTGGGAAAGATTGGAGGCAGAAACAGAAGGGGGTGTTAGAGGATGAGATGGTTAGATAGCATCATTAATTTAATGGACATGAATGTGACTAAAACTCCAGGAGATAATGAAGGACAGGGAAGCCTGACATGCTGCAGTCCATGAGGTCACAGAGTCAGACACAACTTAACAACTGAAGAACAGTGTGTTATTAGAACTTTATTTTTCTACTGTTGATAATATTTCATCATATGGATATACCAAATTTTCTTTAATGATGTATTAACTGGTAGATATTTGGCTAGACATTTGGATGGACATTCTTTTGTCAGTGTATATTTTCCACAACATTAAGATGTCCAACGTTATTCTTTAGATCTTTGGAAAAGGAAATGCTCCTCAGAGATGGATAAGGCAATCATGGAGTACTCTGAATATTAGAGATCACACCTAAAGAAAAGTAACTTCTTCCTGGGAGGGAAGAGTCCAGTGGGATAAAAAATGCACATGGGTTCCAAAGATATATACCAAGGTTCAAAACTGTCACAAGTATGTATTCTATAGTTATTTCCTCCAGAGAACCAGGTCTCTCAGAGAGTAGAAGATAAAAAACAAAACAACAACAAAAAAACACACCTCATTATTGAAACTCTTGAGAATTCATCCCCTAAATTACAGAAACTGTAACTGTTTCTGCTACATTCCCTTAGGACTACTCTACTAATATCAGATGGTGAGAAAACTCAACAGTGTCTTCCAGGAGCTTATGAGTGGGTCCATCTTGGTGCCCTTGCTGAGTGTAGAGCCACCAACCCCAGCCATCATCCAAGAGAGAAACTGGATCACTGAATTCAGGCTGTTACCTGATAATTTCTGGGTGAGGTACAGAATTTTCACAGGTGTTGGGGGTGTGGCATAGCACAAGGGACTCCTTTTCTTGGTAGTAACCTGGGGGTAATCCACAGAGACAAGTAAATCCTTGATGATACAAAGCCCTGTGGCGCTACTGGCCCTGATTCCAGATAGAGATTCCATATGCACTAAAATAACCTTTTTCTTCAATTTGTCTCCTCTGGTTGCTGGTTCTCCCTCAGAATATTTCCTCTGGTCTCACTGCTTCTTCTCCCTCACTGATGGAAATATACATCTAATCTCATTTCACTACTTGTCCTTTCAGATGTTCAACAAATTTTTATTTAGTAATTACTCTATATTAGGCACCAAGCTGTATTCTAGAGTTGAAGGAAACAATGAAAACATTGTTTTTTCTCTTAAGGAGCTTACAGCTCAAACAGGGGTAAGAGACATGAAAAGAAAGTTATACCCTAAACCAGTGCTGCAATCCTGGTTCAGTGGATGTGAAAGTGTTTGACTTTTTATGAGGAAATTAGTGAAGGCTTCACAAGCAAGCACACACTTTTACTGAACTTTAAAGTAGGACTTGAATTCTTCCAGTGGGGAAAGGGTGTGTGATGTCAGGGGAAAAATGTGGAGATTACTTAAATTGTAAAGTGTTTTCAGATCAGATCAGATCAGTCGCTCAGTCGTGTCTGACTCTTTGCGACCCCATGAATCTCAGCACGCCAGGCCTCCCTGTTCATCATCAACTCCCGGAGTTCACTGAGACTCACGTCCATCGAGTCAGTGATGCCATCCAACCATCTCATCCTCTGTAGTTCCCTTCTCCTCCTGCCCACAATCCCTCCCAGCATTAGAGTCTTTTCCAATGAGTCAACTCTTCGCATGAGGTGGCCAAAGTACTGGAGGAAATTGCAAATAGTTCTTAATACTGGACCAATAATGAGGGCTGGGAAAGAAAACTGAAAGCATGAGTTGGGCCAGTGAAGCAGCAGGCTGATAATAGAGACCTTATATTTTCATTATTGAATCGATACTTAATTATTTTTTAATTTTTTTTTTTTTTTGCTGGATGGCATGTGAGATCTTAGGTACCTAGCCACAGATGGAAGCCCATGGCCCTGCAGTGGAAGCCCAGAATCTTAACCACTGGACCACCAGGGCATGCTAAGTTGCTTTAGTTATGTTTGACACTTTGTCAGGTTTCTCTGTCCATGGGATTTCTCAGGCAAGAATACTAGAGAGGGTTGTCATGCCCTTCTCCAGGGGAATCTTTCTGCCTCAGAGATTGAACCTGCATCTCTTACATCTCCTGCATTGGTAGGTGGGTTCTTTACCACTGGAGCCACCTGGGAAGCCAGTCCTGATAATTCTGAAGTTAGGGGAGTCAGGGCAAGATTTATAGTGGATGGTGCTTATGATCAGCTCACTCTATGTAAAGATCATTCAGGTCAATGTGAGCAACAGAGTATTGAAGCTGTCAAAACTGTATATAGATGATGAGTGGAAATAGAAAAATGGAGGTAAGATTGTGAGGTGGGAAACAGATCTGTGAGTGATTGAAACAGTATGTCTGAAAATTCACTGATTAATAGTAGTCATACAAGGGCATTTATATTAGTTATTTTATTTATATGTTGCAGTGCTCAGTTGTTTCATTCATGTCCAACTCTTTGCAACTCTAGGACTGTGGTCCACTGGGTTCTTCTGTTCATGGTATTCTCCAGGCAAGCATACTGCAGTAGGTTGCCATGCCCTCCTCTAGGTAGTCTTCTTGACCAAGGGATGGAACCCATGTCTCCTGCATCTCCTGCATTGGCAGGCAGATTCTTTACCCACTGAGCGACCTGGGAAGCCCTTTTCTTGCAATAACGTTATACAATTGGATGCCGTTATTCCAATTTTATGGGTAAAGAATGTGAGACTCACTGCAGTGATATTGCTTGTCCAAGGCAAGTATTAGACTCTGGAGTCGAATTCGGAACCTGCTGTTTCCAAGGTGCTTACATTTCACTAAAATTTTAAATAAACATTATTTGTTAAACAGCTTTAGACTTAAGAAAAATTGTAAAGATAGCACACGGAGTTTTCATAAACTCCATACCCAGTTTCCCTTATTTGTAGCCTCTGTCTAGGATACCACATTACATTTAGACATTTCTTTCTTCTTGATTCTTCTTGGCAGTGACAGTTTCTCAGATTTCCCTTGTTTTCAATGAACTTAAATTTTGAGGAGTACTGATCAGGTAATTGATGATTGCAGCCATGAAATTAAAAGACACTTACTCCTTGGAAGGAAAGTTATGACCAACCTAGATAGCATATTAAAAAGCAGAGACATTGCTTTGCCAACAAAGGTCCGTCTAGTCATGGCTATGGTTTTTCCAGTAGTCATGTATGAGTTGAGAGTTGGACTGTGAAGAAAGCTGAGTGCCGAAGAATTGATGCTTTTGAACTGTGGTGTTGGAGAAGACTCTTGAGAGTCCCTTGGACTGCAAGGAGATCCAACCGGTCCATTCTGAAGGAGATCAGCCCTGGGTGTTCTTTGGAAGGACTGACGCTAAAGCTGAAACTCTAATACTTTGGCCCCCTCATTTGAAGAGTTGATTCATTGGAAAGAGTCAATTGATCCTGGGAGGGATTGAGGGCAGGAGGAGAAGTGGACGACAGAGGATGAGATGGCTAGATGGCATCACTGACTCGATGGACATGAGTTTGGGGGAGCTCCGGGAGTTGGTGATAGACAGGGAGGCCTGGCGTGCTGCAATTCATGGGGTCACGAAGAGTCAAATACGACTGAGTGACTGATCTGAACTGATCAGGTATTTTATAAAACATTCATTGATAGGAAGTAGTCTGATGTTTTCTCATGTTTGGAGTGGTTTATGATTTTGAAGAGGAAGACTATACAAGTGAAATTCTTTATTCATCATACCATATCAAGGGTACGTATACTATCAGCACAAGTAATCACTGTTCACTGTGACACTGATTACCTGGCTGACTGTCAGGTTTCTTTGCTGTAAATTTACTCTTTTTCCTCCTCTCAAACTGTATTCTTTGTAAGAGGGTTATTGCATATACCTTCCATTTCAAGAATGACAAATTACATTCCACCTCTTTGAGAGTACAGTGTCTACATAATTTATTGGATTTCTTTTGCATTAGGGATTTGTCTCTATTAATATTATTGATCATTTGCTTTATCAGTGTGAACTTAAGGATATTTATTTTAAATGCTTAATTATAATCCAATACCACTTTATTTAGCTTGTTGCTCAAAATTTTCTAGCTTTGGGTATTGGGAGTTCTTTCAGATGGCACCTATGTCCCTTTGATATAATATACTCCATTATGATAGAGTTTTCTTTCTTTCTTTTTTTTTTAATACTCCCTTACTTTATCAATGGCACCCCCCTCCAGTACTCTTGCCTGGAAAATCCCATGGACGGAGGAGCCTGGTAGGCTGCAGTCCATGGGATCGCGAAGAGTCGGACACGACTGAGCGACCTCACTTTCACTTTTCACTTTCATGTATTGGAGAAGGAAATGGCAACCCACTCTAGTGTTCTTGCCTGGACAATCCCAGGGATGGTGGGGCCTGGTGGGCTGCCATCTATGGGGTCGCACAGAGTCGGACACGACTGAAGTGACTTAGCAGTAGCAGTACTTTATGGAACCATCAGATGCTCCTGACTTATCTCATCTTTCCAGCTCCAGGCCTATAAATAGTTACTCCTCCAAGGAGCCCTGGTTCCTTCTGTTGGAGAATGGCATTAGAAATCAATATCTGGGACTTCCCTGGTGGTTTAGTGGTTGAGACTCTGAGCTTCCTATGCAGAGGGCACAGGTTTGATCATTGGTTGAGGAACTAAGACTCTTGTTAGGGAACTAAGATCCCACATCTTACACAACATGGGCACAATACAAACAAAACAAGATCTGGATTCCAGTTGTCTGTTTATATGAGTAATTAACCCTCTCAGTTGATGAGATAAATGTATGTGTGTTTGGTTTCCCTGGTGGCTCAGTGGTAAAGAATCGGCCTGTGATGTAGGTAATGCAAATTTGATCCCTAGGCAGAGAAGATCCCCTGGAAAAGGAAATGGCAACCCACTCCAGTATTCTTTCCTGGAGAATCCTATGGACAGAGGTGCCTGGTGGGCTATAGTCCATGGAGTCACAAAAGATTTGGACATGACTTAGTGACTAAGCAACAACAACAACTCATGTGTGTATACTAATCTGTGTGCATGCATGTATGGTTAGTCATTCAGTTGTGTCCCCCTCTAGGTCTCCATAGATTGTAGCCTTCTTGGTTTCATGTCCATGGGATTCTTCAGGCAAGAATATTTGAGCAGGTTGCCATGCCCTCCTCCAGGGTACTTTCCTGACCCAGGGCCTAAACCCAGGTCTCCTGCATTGGCAGGCACATTCTTTACCTCTGAACCACCAGAGAAGCCCTATACCAATCTATGTATGTATGTACATATATGTATACACATACGTGTTTATATACACATATATAAAACCTGTGTCTAAATAACTTCTCTCTAACTTGATTTATTACCATATAGTTACTCCAGCCCTTTCCCCTTTCTTATGTGCAGAAACCACTGCAGTAGTGAGATTCTGGGTTTCCACATCTGTCATCCACTTACATAATTGTTCCATTCCAGTATACACCTATGCTGCTGCTGCTGCTAAGTCGCTTCAGTCGTGTCCGACTCTGTGCGACCCCATAGATGGCAGCCCACCAGGCTCTGCCATCCCTGGGATTCTCCAGGAAAGAACACTTGAGTGGGTTGCCATTTCCTTCTGCAAAGCATTAAAAAGTAAAAAGTGAAAGTGAAGTCGCTCAGTCGTGTCCGTTCTTCGTGACCCCATGGACTGCAGCAAGCATCATAACTGTTAACTCATATTATGGTGGAATGCAACTGTATCAACTTGAGTTCAGTTCAGTCACTCAGTCGTGTCCGACTCTTTGCGACTCCATGAATCGCAGCACACCAGGCTTCCCTGTCCATCACCAACTCCCGGAGTTCACTCAGATTCACGTCCATTGAGTCAGTGATGCCATCCAGCCATCTCATGCTCAGTTGTCCGCTTCTCCTCCTGCCCCCAATCCCTTCCAGCATCAGAGTCTTTTCCAATGAGTCAACTCTTTGCATGAGGTGGCCAAACTACTGGAGTTTCAGCTTTAGCATCATTTCTTCCAAAGAAATCCCAGGGCTGATCTCCTTCAGAATGGACTGGTTGGATCTCCTTGTAGTCCAAGGGACTCTCAAGAGTCTTGTCCAACACCACAGTTCAAACACATCAATTCTTCAGTGCTCAGCTTTCTTCACATTCCAACTCTCACATCCATATGACCACTGGAAAAATCATAGCCTTGACTAGACGGACCTTTGTTGGCAAAGTAATGTCTCTACTTTTGAATATGCTATCTAGGTTGGTCATAACTTTCCTTCCAAAGAGTAAACATCTTTTAATTTCATGGCTGCCATCACCATTTGCAGTGATTTTGGAGCCCCCAAAAATAAAGTCTGACACTGTTTCCCCATGTATTTCCCATGAAGTGATGCAACCGGATGCCATGATCTTCATTTTCTGAATGTTGAGCTTTAATCCAATTTTTTCACTCTCCACTTTCACTTTCATCAAGAGGCTTTTTAGTTCCTCTTCACTTTCTGCCATAAGGGTGGTGTCATCCGCATATCTGAGGTTATTGATATTTCTCCAAGCAATCTTGATTCCAGCTTGTGCTTCTTCCAGTCCAGCGTTTCTCATGATGTACTCTGCATAGAAGTTAAATAAGCAGGGTGACAATATACAACCTTGATGTACTCCTTTTCTTATTTGGAACTAGTCTGTTGTTCCATGTCCACTGTTGCTTCCTGACCTGCATGTAGGTTTCTCAAGAGGCACGTCAGGTTGTCTGGTATTCCCATCTCTTTCAGAATTTCCCACAGTTTATTGTGATCCACACAGTCAAAGGCTTTGGCATAGTCAATAAAGCAGAAATAGATGTTTTTCTGGAACTCTCTTGCTTTTCCCATGATCCAGCGGATGTTGGCGATTTGATCTCTGGTTCCTCTGCCTTTTCTCAAACCAGCTTGAACATCTGTAAGTTCACAGTTCACGTACTGCTGAAGCCTGGCTTGGAGAATTTTGAGCATTACTTTACTAGTGTATGAGATGAGAGCAATTGTGTGGTAGTTTGAGCATTCTTTGGCATTGCTTTTCTTTGGGATTGCAATGAAAACTGACCTTTTCCAGTCCTGTGGCCACTGCTGAGTTTTTCAAATTTGCTGGCATATTAAGTGCAGCACTTTCATGGCATCATCTTTCAGGATTTGAAATAGCTCAACTGGAATTCCATCACCTCCACTTGCTTTTTTCGTAATGATGCTTTGTAAGGCACACTTTACTTCACATTCCATGATGTCTGGCTCTAGGTGAGTGATCACACCATCGTGATTATCTGGGTCACAAAGATCTTTTTTTGTTCAGTTTTTCTGTGTATTCCTGCCACCTCTTCTTAATATCTACTGCTTCTGTTAGATCCATACCATTTCTGCCCTTTATTGAGCCCATCTTTGTGTGAAATGTTCCCTTGGTATCTCTAATTTTCGTCTGAGTTAAATTCACCCATTCCAGTCCATTTTAGTTCACTGATTCCTAGAATGTTGAAGTTCACTCTTGCCATCTCCTATTTGACCACTTCCAATTTGCCTTGATTCATGGACCTGACTTTCCAGGTTCCTATGCAAATATTGCTCTTTACAGCATCGGACCTTGCTTCTACCACCAGTCACCTCCACAACTGGGTATTGTTTTTGCTTTGGCTCCCTCCCTTCATTCTTTCTGGAGTTATTTCTCCACTGATCTCCAGTAGCATATTGGGCACCAATCGACCTGGGGAGTTTCTCTTTAAGTATCCTATCATTTTGCCTTTTTTTAAAATTTTATTTTATTTTTAAACTTTACAATATTGTATTAGTTTTGCCAAATATCAAAATGAGTCTGCCACAGGTATACATTTGTTCCCCATCCTGAACCCTCCTCCCTCGTCCCTCCCCATACCATCCCTCTGGGTTGTCCCAGGGCACCAGCCCCAAGCATCCAGTATCGTGCATCTCATTGTGCCTTTTCATACTGTTCATGGGGTTCTCAAGGCAAGAATACTGAAGTGGTTTGCCATTCCTTTCTCCAGTGGACCACATTGTGTCAGACCTCTCCACCATGCCCGCCTGACTTGCGTTGCCCCATGGGCATGGCCTAGTTTCATTGAGTTAGATAAGGCTGTGGTCCTAGTGTGATTAGATTGACTAGTTTTCTGTGATTATGGTTTCAGTGTGTCTGCCCTCTGATGCCCTCTTGCAACACCTACCATCTTACTTGGGTTTCTCTTACTTTGGACGAGGGGTATCTCCTCACCACCACCCCTCCTGACCTTGAACGTGGAATAGCTCCTCTAGGCCCTCCTGTGCCTGCGCAGCCACCACTCCTTGGATGTGGGGTTGCTCATCTGGGCTGCTGCCCCTGGCCTCGGGCAGCGGGTAGCTCCTCTCAGCCACTTCCCCTGACCTCGGACATGGGGTAACTCCTCTCGGCTGCCGCCCCTAACCTTAGACGTTGGGTAGCTCTTCCCAGCTGCCGCCCCTGACCTTGGACGTGGGGTAGCTCCTCTTGGCTGTTCCTGTGCTGTTGCAGCCTGGCACTCTCGGCTGCTGCCCCTAACCTCGGACATGGTGGTAACTCCTCTTGGCCACTGCCCCTCAGGCATGGGGTCCTCCTGGCTTCTTCCCCTGACCTCAGCCATGAGGGAAGGGCACCTGAGTACAGTAATTATGTACAATTCTTTGCCTTTAATTTTATAGTCTCTACTCATTTCCAGTAATACTAAGTTCACCACTGTTTCCCATTCTTCCTTCAGTGAAGGTGTTCCATTTATTTGAGTACAATTAGATTTTTTTCTCCACAGTCTGCATTCCATCCTGGAATTCCCTTAACCTTCTAACTGATGTCTTTATTTGCATACCTAGATATTTACTCTTTGTAAAGTTTAATACATTTTGAAAAATACATACTCTCACATGTTCACAGTTAAAGTATCCTATGGAATAGTTTCACTGATGGAAAAACTGCTTTTCTTTTAACTTTTCATTGTTTCTTCCTCAGAGTCATACAACCTTAACTTTTCAATCTGACTTCATTCATTTAGAAACAAGCATATAAGATTTATCCATGCTATTTTATGGCTTCCATGAATCAAGGAAAATTGGAAGTGGTCAAACAAGAGACGGCAAGAGTGAATGTCGACATTCTAGGAATCAGCGAACTAAAGTGGACTGGAATGCGTGAATTTAACTCAGATGACCATTCTATGTACTTCTGCGGGCAGGAATCCCTCAGAAGAAATGGAGTAGCCATCATGGTCAACAAAAGAGTCTGAAATGCAGTACTTGGATACAATCTCAAAAATGACAGAATGATCTCTGTTCATGTCCAAGGCAAACCATTCAATAGCACAGTAATCCAAGTCTATGCCCCAACCAGTAATGCTGAAGAAGCTGAATTTGAACGGTTCTACGAAGACCTACAAGACCTTTTAGAACTAACACCCAAAAAAGATGTCCTTTTAATTATAGGGGACTGGAATGCAAAAGTAGGAAGTCAAGAAACACCTGGAGTAACAGGCAAATTTGGCTTGGAATACGGAATGAAGCAGGGCAAAGACTAATAGAGTTTTGCTAAGAAAATGCACTGATCATATCAAACACCCTCTTCCAACAACACAAGAGAAGACTCTACACATGGACATCACCAGATGGTCAACACCAAAATCAGACTGATTATATTCTTTGCAGCCAAGATGGAGAGGCTCTATACAGTAAACAAAAACAAGACCAGGAGCTGACTGTGACTCAGATCATGAACTCCTTATTGCCAAATTCAGACTCAAATTGAAGAAAGTAGGGAAAAGCACTAGACCATACAGGTATGGCCTAAATCATATCCCTTATGATTCTACAGTGAAAGTGAGAAATAGATTTAAGCGCCTAGATCTGAGAGATAGAGTGCCTGATGAACTTTGGAATGATGTTCATGACATTGTACAGGAGACAGGGATCAAGACCATCCCCGTGGAAAAGAAATGCAAAAAGCAAAATGGCTATTTGGGGATGCCTTACAAATAGCTGTGAAAAGAAGAGAAGAGAAAAGCAAAGGAGAAAGGGAAAGATATAAGCATCTGAATGCAGAGTTCCAAAGAATAGCAAGAAGAGATAAGAAAGCCTTCTTCAGCAATCAATGCAAAGAAATAGAAGAAAACAACAAAATGAGAAAGACTAGAGATCACTTCAAGAATATTAGAGATACCAAGGGAACATTTCATGCAAATATGGGCTTGATAAAGGACAGAAATGGTATGGACCTAACAGAAGTAGAAGATATTAAGAAGAGATGGCAAGAATACACAGAAGAACTGTACAAAAAAGATCTTCACGACCCAGATAATCACAAAGGTGTGATCACTGGCCTAGAGGCAGACATCCTGGAATGTGAAGTCAAGTGGGCCTTAGAAAGCATCACTATGAACAAAGCTAGTGGAAGTAATGGAATTCCAGTCGAGCTATTCCAAATACTGAAAGATGATGCCGTGAAAGTGCTGCACTCAATATGCCAGCAAATTTGGAAAACTCAGCAGTGGCCACAGGGCTGGAAAAGGTCAGTTTTCCTTCCAATCGCAAAGAAAGGCAATGCCAAAGAATGCTCAAACTACCACACAATTGCACTCATCTCGCACGCTAGTAAAGTAATGGTCAAAATTCTCCAAGCCAGGCTTCAGCAATACGTGAACTGTGAAATTCCAGATGTTCAAGCTGGTTTTAGAAAAGGCAGGGGAACTAGAGACCAAATTGCCAACATCCGCTGGATCATGGAAAAAGCAAGAGAGTTCCAGAAAAACATCTATTTCTGCTTTATTGACTATGCCAAAGCCTTTGACTGTGTGGATCACAATAAACTGTGGAAAATTCTTCAAGAGATGGGAATACCAGACCACCTGATCTGCCTCTTGAGAAATTTGTATGCAGGTCAGGAAGCAACTGTTAGAACTGGACATGGAATAACAGACTGATTCCAAATAGGAAAAGGAGTACGTCAAGGCTGTATATTGTCACTCTGCTTATTTAACTTCTATGCAGAGTACATCATGAGAAACGCTGGACTAGAAGAAGCACAAGCTGGAGTCAAGATTGCAGGGAGAAATATCAATAATCTCAGATATGCAGATGACACCACCCTTATGGAAGAAAGTGAAGAGAAACTAAAAAGCCTCTTAATGAAAGTGAAAGTGGAGAGTGAAAAAATTGGATTAAAGCTCAACATTCAGAAAACGAAGATCATGGCATCTGGTCCCATCACTTCATGGGAAATAGATGGGGAAACAGTGGAAACAGTGTCAGACTTTATTTTTTGGGGCTCCAAAATCACTGCAGATGGTGACTGCAGCCATGAAAATAAAAGACGCTTACTTCTTGGAAGGAAAGTTATGACCAACCTAGATAGCATATTTAAAAGCAGAGACATTACTTTGCCAACAAACGTTCGTCTAGTCAAGGCTATGATTTTTTCAGTGGTTATGTATGAATGTGAGAGTTGGACTGTGAAGAAGGCTGAGCACCGAAGAATTGATGCGTTGAACTGTGATGCTGGACAAGACTCTTGAGATTCCCTTGGACAGCAAGAAGATCCAACCAGTCCATTCTAAAGGAGATTAGCCCTGGGATTTCTTTGGAAGCAATGATGTTAAAGCTGAAATTCCAGTACTTTGGCCCCCTCATGCGAAGAGTTCACTCATTGGAAAAGACTCTGATGCTGGGAGGGATTGGGGGCAAGAGGAGAAGGGGACGACAGAGGGTGAGATGGCTTGATGGCATCACTGACTCGATGGACGTTAGTCTGAGTGAACTCCGGGAGTTGGTGATGGACAGGGAGGCCTGGTGTGCTGCGATTCATGGTGTTGCAAAGTGTCGGACATGACTGAGTGACTGAACTGAACTGAATTTATTTTTTTCACTAGTTTTTTTTTTTTTTTTTTTTTTTACCACGAATTTATTTTTTTTCATTTGTACAGATGTACCACAGTGTATTTATACATTTACTTAATTGAAGGGCACCTTGGTTGCTTGCAATTTTAGAGACCATGAATAAAGCTGCTATAATCATTTGAATGCAGATTTTTGTGTGGACATATTTTTGGATTAGTTGGGTGTATACCTTAGTTGTACATCCCAGGTTTCACAGTGGTAAAGGATTTGCCTGCCGATGTAGGAGATGCGGGTTTGATCTCCGGGTCAGGAAGATACCTTGGAGGAGGAAATGGCAACCCACTCCATCATTCTTGCCTGAAAAATTCCATGGACAGAGGACCTGCCAGCCTACAGTCCATGGGGTCACAAAGAGTAGGACATGAAAAATGACTATGCAGACATGCACATACCTAGTATTTACACTGCTGGATTGTATGGTAAGATTATATTTAACTTCAGAAGAATCTACCAAGCCATACTCCTAAGTGACTATGCTATTTTTTAATCCCACTGGTAATGAATGAGAGTTTGTATTGCTTCACAAACTTGTCAATTGGTATGTCGAGTATTTTCGTTTGTTTTCAGCCATTCTAAAATGTGTATATTGGTTGTTGTATATTATAATTATCTAATGATAAAAGATGCTGTGATTTTTTCCAGAAGCTTTCTTGCCATCAGTGTTTCTTTGATGAGATGTCTTTACCTTCGTTCATGCCAAGTCACTGCAGTGGTGTCCATTTTAAATTGGGTTATTTGTTTTCTTATTATTGAATTTATGAGTTCTATGTATAATTTGGATTCAAGTCCTTTATTAGACACATTTTTTCAAGTACTATTTCTAAGATTGCTGCTTGACTATTGTCACTCTTAGCCACTTTTACAAAGCAGATTTTTAAAGGAATGAAATACAACTTATTTTTTTTATGAATTATTCTTTTGGTGCTGTGTCTAAAACCTCATTGCCAAATCTAAGATACTCTAGATTTCCCCCAGTGTTTTCTTCTAGATGACTTATGGTTTTGTGTTTTAAGTATATGATACACCTTGAGGTAATTTTTGTGAAAGGGCTTTGTCCCATTTTCTCACCATCAAGTAGGATTTTATTTTCGGCTCTGTGTTACACATTCTCTACAAAACAGAGGAAGTTCCTATACTCAATCTACTGCAGGTTTGTTATTATTATTATGAACGTGTTTTGGGTTTTATCAACCGCTCTTTCTACATAAATTGATGTGATTTCTCTTCATTAGCTTGTTGACATAGTAGATTAAATTGATTTTCTTTTTAGTATTTAAAAAATTAACATGAAAAGTTGTAGTTTTCTAAGAATTTGTCCATTTCTTCCAAGTTGTCCATTTTTTTATTAACAAAATTTAAAGTTAACACTATTGTTAACTGAAGGAAGGAATAGATTACATTTATTTTCACATTTTTAACTCATCCTGCATACCTGGAATAAATTCTCCTTGGTCTTAGTATAAAATTCCCTCTATTGTTTGTTTTGATTTGCTAATATTTTGTTGAGGACCTTTGTACCTATATTTGTGAGTTATACTGATCTGCAGCTTTCTTTTCCTGTAATATGTCTACATAGCTTTCTGTTAGTTAAGGCTGGCTTTACAGAATGAATTAGAAAGTATCTTAACTGTTTCTACTTTCTGGAAACATTGTGGGGAATTGAAGTAATTTCTTTCTGAAATTATCGCTAGAATTCACTATCATTTCAGCAATATTTTAAAAATAACAGTTTAACCTATCAAAACATTTCCCAGGTCACTAGATTTTGAAAAAAAAAAAAAAAAAAAAAGCTTTAAAATGTTTTGCTTTAATTCTATAAATTTTACTATATATATTTAAATGTTTTAATTGATCTTTTTTTTTTCTTTTTTAACTTTACAATATTGTATTGGTTTTGCCATATATCAACATGAATAACATGAATCCTCCACAGGTGTACACGTGTTCCGCATTCTGAACCCTCCTCCCTCCTCCCTCCCTGTACCATCCCTCTGGGTCGTCCCAGTGCACCAGCCTCAAGCATCCAGTATCATGCATTGAACCTGGACTGGTGACTTGTTTCATATATGGTATTATACATGTTATTTAAACAGATAAATAGTAATGTGAGGATAAATGGTAGTGTGAGACTATGAATAATTTTAGGTCATAAAGATTGAAAATATTTTTCTAGTTGGGTATTAATATTATTATTATTGGGGGCATTCAGGGAGCTATAAGATAGATGTATAATACTGCTATCACCCAAAGAAAGTGATTACCCATCGTTTCTTCTTTCAGTGAAATACAGTATTTTGCTTCTTTTCCTCCCTTTTTGTCTATTTCATTTCTCTCTCCTCTGTATTTTCTATCTCTTTTCATGCACATAGAAGAAGACTTGTACAGTTCCCTTCTTCATGTCTGGCTCATTCTTGAGATCCCAGTAGACATGGCTACCCCATTAGGATACTTGAACTAAAAACTGGATTCTCAGAGGAAAGCAAACTAATAGATTTATCCTATAGAAGACTTCTGCTGGCCCTATCAACTGCTTCAGATGCAGGAGAACTCAGTGACACCGTAGTGCATTGTTTGGATGTGCCCAAGTTTACTTATCCAATCGGCTTCCCTGGTGGCTCAGATGGTAAAGCATCTGCCTGCAAGGCGGGAGACCTCGGTTCGATCCCTGGATTGGGAAGATCCCCTGGAGAAGGAAATAACAACCCACTCCAGTACTATTGCCTGAAGAATCCCGTGGATGGAGGAATCTGGTAGGCTACAGCCCACAGGGTTGCAAAGAATCTGACACGACTGAATGATTTCACGTTCACCTACTGAAGAACATCTTGCTTCCTTCTCTGTTAATTTCTTTTTTTTTTTTTTCACCCACTGTATTTTATTTCATTTTTTAATTTTTATTTTTAAATATAAATTTATTTATTTTAATTGGAGGTTAATTACTTTGCAATATTGTATTGGTTTTGCCATACATTAACCTGAATCCGCCACAGGTATACACGTGTTCCCCATTCCGAACCCCCCTCCCTCCACCCACCCGTACCATCTCTTGATGGCTTCTTTCAGCTAAATTTGCACTGTTCCTGTTTCTATTTCTGCAGTTTCATTGGCTACATGGAAGTAGGAAACCAAACTTGTATTTCAGAGTTTACCCTCCTGGGACTCTCAGAGGAAGTATTACTGCAGCCTCTCCTCTTTTGGTTCTTCCTGTTCATGTACCTGGTCACCTTCATTGGGAACCTTCTCATCATCCTGGCCATTATCACTAACTCCCACCTCCACACACCCATGTATTTCTTTCTCTTCAACCTATCTTTTTCAGACATCTGTTTCACCTCTACCACCATCCCAAAGATGCTGTGGAACATCAAGACTCAGAGTCAAGTTATCACCTATGAAGGCTGCATCATACAGATGTATTTTTTCATGCTTTTTGGGATATTAGACAACATCCTCTTGACTGTGATGGCTTATGACCGGTTTGTAGCCATCTGCCACCCATTGCAGTACCTGATCATCATGAATCCTAAGTTTTGTGACCTCCTGCTTCTGACATCCTGGTTAGTGAGTGTCCTCGACTCTCTGTTACATGGCTTAATGATTTTGCGACTCTCTTTTTGCACAAAATTGGAAATTCACCATTTTTTTTGTGAACTTTATGAGGTGATTCAGCTTGCTTGTTCTGATACTTTCCTCAATGACCTGATGATATATTTTGCAAGTGGAGTTCTGGTTATTGTTCCACTCACTGGTATCCTTTTTTCTTACTCTAAGATTGTATCCTCTATTTTGAAAATTTCATCCACAAGGGGCAAGTATAAAGCATTTTCCACATGTGTGTCTCACCTCTCAACTGTCTCCTTGTTCTATGGTACAAGCCTTGGGGTGTATCTTAGCTCTGCCAGCACACAAAACTCCAGGGCAACTGCAGTAGCCTCAGTGATGTACACTGTGGTCACACCCATGCTGAACCCTTTTATCTACAGTCTTAAAAACAAAGACATAAAGCAAGCCCTTAAAACACTCTTCAGTAGAGAAACATTCTTGGTATAAGGGAAATATTTGTCTGAAGATAGAGACTTTTTCATGAGTAACAGTCCTCAAAACCCTAAGAGATCCTAATCATGATTAATATTATCAGTGACCAGAAAGATAATTTGAAATTTAAGTTATTTAAAGAGTTCAATTTCTTTCATTTTTCATATATAGCAATGGTTTCTTCCTGTATTTTCTTTAAAATTTTGATCTCTTAATATATTCTCTGGGTTTAGTGTGGGAAATAGAACCTACTGCATAAGTTTTCACAAGTATAATATGTAATACAGGAAATGTAATGCTTAAAATAATACAGGATTGCTGAAGAAATTGTGCAATGCTTTCTCTACCAGGTGAAAGTAACTGTACTTCATATGATCTTCTGTTGACAAGTCATTTGACATATTGGAGTCTGTACACTAATGGCCAGGGTTTGGGTTAATCCAATTTGTAACTAGATCACATCAACAATAGGAGAAGCAACTTGAGTCACCAACTGATGTAGTTTACAATAATCTTCATCTGCTCTCCTACAATGACTGACAGGTAGATTGTACCCCTGTGAGAGACCAGGGCTCAGAGAACCCAACTTAGTCATGGCCAGATTCCTGAATCACAAAAACTTTAAGATAATTGATATGTGTACTTTGTCTAAGTTTTGTGGGAGAATATGTTATCCACAAAATATTAATAAATAATACAGAGGTATAGAAAACTAGTATAATTCTTATATATTTACATAGGAGACAAAATGACCCAACACTTGGAAAAATCTTGATTATCTCTTGTAAAAGTATATATATATTTACAGGGTAGTGTGCCTGTTTAGTCATTCAGTCATATTTCACTCATTGTAACCCCATGGCCTTTAGTCCTATAAGCTCCCGATTTCATGGAATTTTCCAGGCAAGAATAGTGGAGAGGGTTGCCATTTTCTTCTCCAGGGAATCTTCTTGACCCAGGGATCAAGAAGAATTTGGTCAAGAAGAACTCAAGTCTGTTGTATCTCCTCCAATGGCAGGTGAATTCTTTACCACTGAGCCACCTGGGAAGCCAACATATTTACAGTAGGACTCAGCAATTCTGCTCCTGGGTTTTTATTTGAAGTAAATGAAAGCATCAGTTCAGTTTAGTTCAGTCACTCAGTCGTGTCTGACTCTTTGCAACCCCATGAATCACAGCACGCCAGGCCTCCCTGTCCATCACCAACTCCTGAAATTCACCCAAACTCATGTGCATCGAGTTGGTGATGCCATCTAGCCATCTCATCCTCTGTCGTCCCCTTCTTCTCCTGCCCTCAATCCCTCCCAGCATCAGGGTCTTTTCCAATGAGTCAGCTCTTCACATGAGGTGGCCAAAGTACTGGAGTTTCAGCCTTAGTATCAGTCCTTCCAATGAACACCCAGGACTGATCTCCTTTAGAATGGGCTGGTTGGATCTCCTTGCAGTCCAAGGGACTTTCAAGAGTCTTCTCCAACACCACAGTTCAAACGCATCAATTCTTCGGCACTCAGCTTTCTTCACAGTCCAACTCTCACATCCATACATGACCACTGGAAAAACCATAGCCTTGACTAGTCGGACCTTTGTTGGCAAAGTAATATCTCTGCTTTTTAATATGCTATCTAGGTTGGGCATAACTTTCTTTCCAAGGAATAAGCGACTTTTAATTTCATGGCTGCAATTACACCATCTGCAGTGATTTTGGAGCTCCCCAAAATAAAGTCTAACACTGTTTCCACTGTTTCCCCATCTATTTTTCATGAAGTGAGAGGACCAGATGCCATGTTCTTAGTTTTCTGAATGTTGAGCTTTAAGCCAACTTTTTCACTCTCCTCTTTCACTTTCATTAAGAGTCCATACAAAGACTTAGTCACAAACAATTATAACAATTGATTCATAGTAGACAAAGTGGAAGAAAAACTGAAATATCCACTGATACATAATTATAAAAAAGTTGTAGTATATTCATACAATGAAATCTACTAAGCAATAAAAATAAACCAACTACAGATACAAATGACAATTTAAATGAATTCCAAAATCTATTATGAGTGAATAATGCTAGAAAGTTCCCATAATAGAAGCAATTTCTATGAAGTTATACATAGTCAAAACCAATGTTAAGGTGATTGGAATCAGATCAGTGGTGCCTGTGCCAAAGAAGGGGCTTAGGATATACTGAATATGAAGCATGAGGAACTTTTCAGAGAAGATGGAGATATCATACATCTTTTATGCAAATATTTGTGAGGATGTTGCTTAAAAAAATAGTTTTGAAAGACTTTGTTTCAAGGGTGACAAGTGAAAACAACATACATCCTGAAAGGTCTTCTCTGAGTGGCCAGTCTACCTGTGTCTCAAACAATTTACACTAGAGTAGCTTTGGTTTCCTCTTGATATCAATTTCTAGCACATAATGGAAGATATCATATCTTTCAAGGATTAGCTTAAAGTCTGGAGGAAGTGTAAACTTGGACTCTAGGTAAAACCAACTCTGTACACATGCCTTCAGCTCTCCTTACTGGCCAGGGAGAGATGATTTACATGGATGACATTCTACTATAGGAGACAATTCTTCCTGAAGTATAACTCTGAGAAAACAAAGAAACTTCTCCCAGGGGTCAGAACCAGAATCAGGGCACACAGGATATTATTGCCTTACACTGTATATGATCTCCTCATTTAAGGGCAGAATATGGAAATATACCTTACTCAGAAATTGAAGAACACTTGGGGAATTTGTCTAAGGGATGTTGCTCAGTCATTCATCAAGTGGGTGCTACACATTGCATTAGTCAGCTTGGGATGCTGTAACAAAATACAAGAGATTGGGCAGCTTAAATAACAGAAACTTATTTCTCACATTCTGGATGGTGGGAGTCTGAGATCAGGTGCCAAAACAGTTGGGTTTTGGTGAGAGCACTGTTTCTGGCTTTCACGTGGTTGCCTCCTCACCGTGCCTTCAAATGGCTTTTTCGTGAGAGTGGAAACACACACACACACACACACACACACACACACACCCAGAGAGAGAGATAGAGAGGGAGATGGAGAGAGAGAAGCAAAGAGAAAGAGGAACCACTTTATCTTCTTATAAGGCCACCAAGGGTATTAAATTATGACACTACAGTTATGACTTCATTTAACCTGTTGTTTTGCTGAAAGTTTTGTTTTAGGTTCAAAGGATTTGATAACAAACTAAGCCACTCTTTACACACAAGCAAACAATTTCAATTTTAAAAGAACATTATTTGATTTCAATATTCAGTCATTTAAAGAAAAGAAATAGAAACAATAGAGACAAGCAACAGCATATACATCACCAAATTGGGTCATCTGACATCCAGAACTAAACAGCACTGGAAAGTCCCTCGGGTTTCCCCTGTGGCTCAGCTGGTACAGAAAAGTCACTCATTAAAAGAAATCTGGAGCCCCAATAGGGAAAGGGTCTTGGGCAGTGCATCCACTTCATGGTGAGTTTTATAATTGTAGTTTTGGAGGTTCTCATTTACAATCCCAGGTGGCAAACTGATACCATCATCAGTTTGTGCACAAAATGCAGCCCTGGTTTTACTTTAACCATTTTGAAATTCTGTTTTCTGTGAGTCATAAGATTTCATTAAACCCTGAGCTGTTGATCTGCTCTCCAGGGGCTCAAAAATTTCACATCTCACTCTCTTTCTTATCTAAAGTCCTGACTGACTAGAGGTGCTTGTGGGCAGGCATGAAATCTGAGCAGTGTCCAAGGAGGTCAGAAGCCACGTTAGAGACCTGCTCTCCTGCTTCTGAAGCCTGAATAAGACTCCCTCCATTTTAATTTTCCCAACACCTGTATCAACTCCTAGAAGCTCTATCTCCAAATACAGTGATGTCACACTGGGGACTTGAATTTGAACACATGAGTTTTGAGGGGACACAATTCAGTCTGCAGCACATATCTCAAGTGTGACAGGCACTATGTTAGGAATGGAGGAATAAAAATTGTGCACTTTTGGTTGAGTGAGGGTACATAGAATTTACAATAATCACACTATAATTATTGATTATACCATTTGACTCTCAGATGACAATCTATTTCCCTCACTTAAAAGTTTATAGACACCAGATCACTCTGATATGTAATCTTAACAATATACCTTGACTTTTATTAGCATAAAAAGGAAAGGAAAGAATCAGTTCTTTATCAAGGTAGACTGGGTTGTCATTGTTTAGTTACTAAACTGTGTTAGACTCTTTTCTGACCCCATGGACTGTAGCCTTCCAGGCACTTGTGTCCATGGGATTTCCCAGGCAAGAATACTGGAATGGGTTGCCATTTCCTTCTCCAGGGGATCTTCCCAACTCGCAGATCAAACCTGTGTCTCCTGTATTGGCAGGTGGATTCTTTACCACTAAGACACCTGTGAATCCCAGACTGGGTTAAGGAATGGCATTGAATACTATAGACTAATCACAGTCACTTATCTCTATCAAACATTTTGGATTCTTCCCTTTTGCTTCAAGGGAATTTTGTAATCAAGCATGTCAGACTGACAAGTTTCTACCTTGTCTTTTTTACCTGTGCTGAAGAAAATAGGAGAAGAAACGGAAAAAGGATCCAGCAGATCTTCTTCCCAATGTGTACATCTTTCCTCTTCCCTTTCAACTAGTTATCACCCTATATTATCACTTTTGATCTCTGGTCAGTCCTAAATAGCCCCTTCTTAAAGAGGTTTTTCCTCCTCTTTTGTTATCCCCAACTGAATTCCTTCCCTTTGTGATATGTTTTCACACTGATCACTTATTTTCCACTACAGTGTAGAAAAACAGCACAGTGATTTGGGTGGGTGGGTGGGGGTTGTTGGCGATATTCTACCAAATGAACACCTTTGCTTGACTTCAAACTTGGACTTTGTCATTGACTGAGATTTTCATGTTATTATTATTAAAAATATTATTATAATTCCTTGAATATCATATGATTAACTGTGAGCCTCATGGATGACTCAGTGGCATCAGTTCAGTTCAGTTGCTCAGTCGTGTCCAACTTTTTGTGACCTCATGGACTGCAGCATGCCAGGCCTCCCTGTCTATCACCAACCCCTGGAATGTACTAAAACTCATGTCCTTTGAGTCCGTGATGTCATCTAACCATCTCATCCTGTCATCCCCTTCTCCTCTCACCTTCAGTCTTTCTCGGTGGCATAATAGATTGCTAATGTTCACTTGCTCTCATCTTACTGAAATTACCAGACTTACATGTGATGACTTTCCTTCCAAGGAGTAAGCATCTTTTAATTTCATGGCTGCAGTCACCATCTTCAGTGATCCTGGAGCCCAAAAAATATAGTCTGACACTGTTTCCACTGTTTCCCCATCTATTTCCCATGAAGTGATGAGACCAGATGCCATGATCTTCATTTTCTGAATGTTGAGCTTTAAGCCAACTTTTTCACTCTCCTCTTTCACTTTCATCAAGAGGCTTTTGAGTTCCTCTTCACTTTCTGCCATAAGGGTGGTGTTATCTGCATATCTGAGGTTATTGATATTTCTCCCAGCAATCTTGATTCCAGCTTGTGCTTCTTCCAGTCCAGCATTTCTCATTATGTACTCTGCATAGAAGTTAAATAAGCAGAGTGACAATATACAGCCTTGACGTACTCCTTTTCCTATTTGGAACCAGTCTGTGGTTCCACCTCCAGTTCTAACTATTGCTTCCTACCTGCCTACAGATTTCTCGAAGGAAAGTTATGACCAACCTAGATAGCATATTGAAAAACAGATACATTACTTTACCAACAAAGGTCCGTCTAGTCAAGGCTATGGTTTTTCTTGTGGTCATGTACGGATGTGAGAGTTGGACTGTGAAGAAGGCTGAGCACCGAAGAATTGATGCTTTTGAACTGTGGTGTTGGAGAAGACTCTTGAGAGTCCCTTGGACTGCAAGGAAATCCAACCAGTCCATTCTGAAGGAGATCAGCCCTGCGATTTCTTTGGAAGGAATGATGCTAAAGCTGAAATTCCAGTACTTTGGCCACCTCATGCGAAGAGTTCACTCATTGGAAAAGACTCTGATGCTGGGAGGGATTAGGGGCAGGAGGAGAAGGGGACGACAGAGGATGAAATGGTTGGATGGCATCACTAACTCGATGGACCTGAGTCTGAGTGAACTCCAGGAGTTGGTGATGGACAGGGAGGCCTGGCGTGCTGTGATTCATGGGGTCACAAAGAGTCGGACACGACTGAGTGACTGAACTGACTTACATGTGATGACCCCATGAGACTTTCCATGGCAAACATACAATGACTGTTACACCATGGACCTGCTCAGTGGATGGTGTTCCCTTTTATTAGTGTGCACTGTCAGTTAAAAGGGCCCTCATGATAAATACACACAGTAATTCTCTCTTGGATCAGGTGAGATCAAGGACTTTCCTCATACGTTTGGGTGAGGCTCCAATAGTGTCAACTCAAGGTGTTTGATTGTGGCCTTCAATTCTTAGAAGAAGAAATTTCATGTCATAGCCACATAAATCAACTTTTAATGATATCCTGCATCTTGGAAGCTACTCTGAGAAGTCCAGTGAGATAGGAGACATGACTCGAGCTCCCATGTATACCCTAAAGGGGAAAATATGGCACAAGCATTTGCTTTCTTTTAATATTTTAACAAGTAAGAATCACATCCATCAGAGAAAAAATACCAAAGAATATTTCATTCAATGAGGCCCTATGGGAATTCATATTAATAAGTCACAAAAAAGTTACAAATGCTTTTCCTCAATATATTCAAGTCTGTCTCATCAAAGGGGATGAGAAAACACAATCATCTCACAGAGGCTTCATGAGTTGTTCCATCTCCTTACTCTTTTAGGGGCAGCTTCCAATTTTGTCCACCATTCAAGGAAGTAATTGGATGGGAGAAGGCAGATGTTTCCATGACATTATTTGGGTGAGCCACTGCATCTTCATAGGTGCTGGAGGATATGGAAGAGCATAATAGGCTATTTTCATTTGTGAATTTTAGGGGAATCAGTGGGGAAAACAATATAAGAAAAGTTTAATGATCAAGAGACTTTCTAAGACAGGTTCTTGATTTTTTGGGGTAAGAATTTTTGGAGGAAAGACAGTTTAGGGAAAACGATGAAATTAGGTACAATGCTGACACACAGTTGGCTGTACCCAGGAGATCAGATCAGGTCAGATGAGTTGCTCAGTCGTGTCCGACTCTTTGCGACCCCATGAATTGCAGCATGCCAGGTCTCCCTGTCCATCACCAGCTCCCGGAGTTCACTCAGACTCATGTCCATTGAGTCAGTGATGCCATCCAGCCATCTCATCCTCTGTCGTCCCCTTCTCCTCCTGCCCCCAATCCCTTCCAGCATCAGAGTCTTTTCCAATGAGTCAACTCTTTGCATGAGGTGGCCAAAGTACTGGAGTTTCAGCTTTAGCATCATTCCTTCCAAAGAAATCCCAGGGCTGATCTCCTTCAGAATGGACTAGTTGGATCTCCTTGCAGTCCAAGGGACTCTCAAGAATCTTCTCCAACACCACAGTTCAAAAGCATCAATTCTTTGGCGCTCAGCCTTCTTCACAGTCCAACTCTCACATCCTTACATACCACAAGAAAAACCATAGCCTTGACTAGATGAACTTTTGTTGGCAAAGTAATGTCTCTGCTTTTGAACATGCTATCTAGGTTGGTCATAACTTTCCTTCCAAGGAGTAAGTGTCTTTTAATTTCATGGCTGCAGTCACCATCTGTAGTGATTTTGGAACCCAGAAAAATAAAGTCTGACACTGTTTCCACTGTTTCCCCATCTATTTCCCATGAAGTGATGGGACCGGATGCCATGATCTTCGTTTTCTGAATGTTGAGCTTTAAGCCAACATTTTCACTCTCCTCTTTCACTTTCATCAAGAGGCTTTTGAGTTCCTCTTCACTTTCTGCCATAAGGGTGGTGTTATCTGCATATCTGAGGTTATTGATATTTCTCCCAGCAATCTTGATTCCAGTTTGTGTTTCTTCCAGTCCAGCGTTTCTCATGATGTACTCTGCATATAAGTTAAATAAACAGGGTGACAATATACTGCCTTGACGAACTCCTAAGGTGGGCCAATTATATTCTTCTGAACATGTATGTTGATTGCTCAGTCATGTCCTACTTTTTGCAACCCCATGGACTATAGCCTGGCCTGGCTCCTCTGTCCATGGGATTCTCCAGGAAAGAATATTGGAGTGGGTAGCCATTACCATTTCTAGGGGATCTTCCTTATCCAGGGATTGAACCCAGGTTTCCTGCATCACAGGCAGATTCTTTACCATCTGAGTCACTGGAAATCTCATAAGCAACATGGAACCAGGAAACCATACACAGGTTGCAGAATTTTTTTTCTGCTTGGATTCTCAGAAGAGACAGAACTGAAGCCTCTCCTTTTTGGGCTGTTCCTGTTCTTGTACCTGATCACCTTCTTTGGGAACCTTCTCACTATCCTGACCATTGTCATTGACTCCCACCTTCACACACCCATGTATTTCTTCCTCTCCAACCTATTGTTTGTAGATATCTGTTTCATCTCCATGTCCATCTCAAAGATGCTGTGGAACATCCAGATAAAGAGCAAAGCCAAACCTATGAAGGCTGCCTCTGCGAGTTACACTTTTTTGTGCTCTTTGTAGCTTTGGATTACTTTCTCCTGAATGCAATGGCCCATGACTTGTTTGTAGCCATCTGTCAGCCCTTGGATTACACAGTCATCATGATCCCCCAGCTCTGTGGTCTCCTGCTTCTGGTATGTTGGTTATTAAGCATTCTGGACTCTTTGTTAAATAGTTTACTTGTATTGCGGCTCTCCTTCTGTGCTGACATGGTAATCCCCCACTTTTTCAGAGAAAGCAATCAGGTGCTTCAACATACCTGTTCTGACAATTTTTAAAATCACCTAATGCTGTATTTTGCATCTTGGTGAGTTTTATTTCATTCACTAGTATCCTTTTCTCTTACTCTAAGATTCTTTTATCTCTTCTGAGAGTTTCATCAGTTAGAGGCAAGTATAAGGTATTTTTCACCTGTGGATCTCACATCTCTATTGTTTCCTTGTTCTATGGTGCAAGACTTGAGATGTAGATAAGTTCTGGAATAACCCTAAGTACCAAGGTCAGTAAAATAGTTTCAGTTATGTATACAGTGGTTACACCCTGCTGAACCCTTTTATCTATAGTCTGAGAAATAAGGACATAAAATGTCCTTTGATAAATTGTGCCACTTCTATCACTTTTGAAGGGTGACAGAGATGTTTGTCTTGGGGCTGGAGAGGTGCCCGTGAATAACACAAAATTTAAAAAATATATTAAGATTCAGAAATCCAGATACTTTGTGACTGTTTCTGTTTGTTCATAAAATTTACAAATTTTTGAAACATCATTTCATGTATTTTGTTTGATAATGACCTAGATATCTCTAAACTCTTTTCATCATTTTCCTGTTTTCTTTTCCTAAAATTCACCCCCAATTTTAGAAACCAAGGAATTTAGTTGTAATCATTTTAATTAAGTAAATTTTAGTTTTTGAGTAATCTATATTTAAAATATTCATTAATTAAAAATATATATTTGATGTTTCATTTTACTTGTCAGGTTAGTAATGAATGTTAAAATTTCTATAGATATATAAGAGATTGAACCTGATTTTCCACTTAGAATTGTACCATTGATTACAATGATAACATCTCATTGCATCAACTTTTTCTTTCAGTATACCTATTTTTATGCTAATTGTCTACTAATCTAGACAAGGAGTCTCTAATGTCTGTAAAGAAGAAGAGAGTATGTAAACATTTTTGGCTCTCAAGTCACATAGCCTCTATGACAACCACTCAATTCTGCCATGGTAACAGAAGTCAGCCAACAAAGCAGAAATAGACAACATGAAAACAAAGGAGCATGGTTTTATTCAAATAAATGATTGGCAGAGAAAAGTTGTGGGTCATGTTTGGAATGCAATCCTCTTGGTTACTACCAGCTACATGTTTGTGCTGTGTTCTGTATCAACTTTATTAAAAAGATATCTAGAATCACTTTACCTCTTGTTAAAAGAGAAATTGTATGTGATTTAACAGGTGGAAGTGAAGTGACAATAATTGCCCTCTGAAGGTCTTGACATTCGATGAGTTGACAGATAGATGCAAGTGTGCGATGAATTTTAGCTTGACTTCACTATATTCTGCTCTGTTCAGCACTTCTTCCCAACTAGTGTTCCTGATGATCGAAAGTGACCTCAAGTGTATCAACAGACATTTGGCTGCAGAGCCAGAGATATGACAGATCTGCAAAAACTTCATCACAAACTCAAACTTTGCAGTCTCTCTTCAGCAATTAGATGTTCTTTGAATAACGGGTTGGTGGTTATTTTGAAAACCACAACTGCTTTCAAATCTTCCATTCCAAGCTGTTCTCTCAAATGTGTAAGATCTAATTTCTATAATAAATTCATAATCCCTAAATCATAGTAGTCCTGGTTCTATGACTGAATGCTCACTTCTGCAATCACTGGTTTCAGAAGTGGTTTCAAAGGAATATAACTCTAGAGCTGGACATCTGAAATTGGTTCTGTGTTCTGATTAAATTTAAAGGCATTAATGACTCTAGTGTGCATGTGTGGGGGTGGTAGCTAAAAGAGACAGCAATATTTCACAGCATGCTGTGGCAAATCTACAATTAAATTAAACTTAAATTATTACTTTTAGATAACTATAGATATACACCTTTAGAAAGCAAGATTCTCAGTACCAAAGTATTTGATACCTTAGAGCTTTTTAGTAAAAGAAATATAATGTTTTCGTGGGTTACTTCTAAGAGTATAGGAGAACTTGGAGAAGGAAATATTGAACTCAGGACTTGAACTGCTTTAATTTCCAGTTCAAGTTCCAGGCAAGGAAACAGAAAGCAGAAATCCCTTAAAGGAGTGCTCTGTTACTGGAAGGATTTCAGAAATTAGTTCTACTATCAAGTACTTTGTGATGCCAAGGTATTGATTCTCACATGTACTGTGCTAATTCAGAAAATAGATAAGATGGAGAGTGATGTCAGCAACATGGTGGAGTGCAAAGCTGCCCTTGCTCTCCCTGTCAATCTACAATCAGTAAAACATAACCAGTGAAACACAAGTGTCTCTGTCCATCACATAAAGATGGTAGATAATTTACAAATTTGTACATCTAAAAGTGGTAGACCGAAATGCATCAATAAGGTGAAACTGAGGGAACGATGGAGGCAGTGTTTGCAGTTCAAGAATCTGCCTGTGATAGCTGAACCCTCAGCCCCAGAGAACCTTGCGGGGTTAGGGGAGGTGGAACACAAGACTCTGGCCTCCCAATCACAGAGACACCAGTGGCTACTGGCAACTGGGTAACTTTAGCAGTGGGGCCTGGAACACTGTTCCTCCAACTTCTGAGGTGCCTGTGACTGTGAATCTGCATCTGATCCTTGCAGTAGTAGAGCCTGTGAATCTTACAGCATGACACAAGAGAGGCATCTGCATGAACCCAGCTTCCCCAGGGCAGTGGTAACTGTAAGTCATGCCATCCTGAATGCAAGGGAGGAACCCACCATCCTGGTGCACCAGACAGCAATGTCAGTGACATTGGTAACAACAAGGCACCAACAACCTCAGAGACACAAGAAGTGAAAATGAAGGCACAGAGCCACACCTGACAGAAGCAGGGTAGGGTAAAAAGTGCCATTTCTTTATATAACCACAGACAGCTCAGGTTAGAGAAAGGAACAAATAAAATGCTATATCTCCACTTAGTTGAAAATAAAAGAAAGTCCTCTAATTTCTAATCTATTGAATTTTTAGCATCAAGCAGAAAGGTGGTTCATGCCTGAAATGTACAGAAGTACAACACATCAAGCACTATGAAGACCCAGAATAACATTATCACAGAAAGAAAATGACAATTCTTCAGAAGCCAAACTTAAAGTCACAGAATACAGTGATCTAACTGACAGAGAATTCAAACCCCTGTCAAGAAGAAACTCAACAAGCTACAAGAAAATTCAGAGGTACTTTAATGAGTTCAGGAATAAAATTAGTGAACAGGAAAAATACTTATAAAAATATCAAGTCTCTAAAAAAGAATCAGACAGAAATTCTAGACCTTAGGAATTCAATAAACAAGATGAAGAATGCACTAAAAAGCATTGTAAATTGAGCAAGATGATAAATATAAACAGGATTGGGGAATTGCAAATTTATATCAGAATAGGCTTCTAAAAATTTATTATAACATAAAGGTTAAAGGGGGAAATAAAACAGAAAAATATCTATGAGCACCACATTTAGCTAATGAACTCACAAGATAACACACAGAGAATTGAAGACAACAAAAACACAAAATGAAAAAGATGAAATTCACATAGGTAATTATTGATAAAATGTTATCAACAGAATAAACTATTTCCTGTGAGATATTATATACAAATTTTATAATAATCACAAAACATAAATCTAAAGTGGAGGAACAAAATATAAAATAGAGAAAACTGAGAAGAACATTTAAGAGAAGCAGCAAACCAAAAATGGCAGACAGAAACATGAGGAAAAAAGGACAATGCATGTATAGAACAACCAGAAAGCGAAAGATAAAGTGGCAATATTAAGTCTTTATTTACCAATAATCTTCCTAAATGTAAATGGATTGAATTCACCCCAAAAACAGAGTGGCTAGATGGATTAAAAACAAGACTTAACTATGTGCTCCTGCAGGAGACTCACCTCAGCTCTAAAGGACAACATAGGCTCAAACTGAAGACATAGAAGATGATACTTAAAGTCAGTGACAGCCAAGAAAATATGGATGTAGCCATACTTATATCAGACAAAATATACTTCAAGCCAAAAAATGAATAAGAGACACATGTGAACAGTACATAATGGTAAAAAGGACAATTCATCAGGAAGACATAGATATTAATCTTCATGAACCTAATATAGGAGCAATAAAATATATAAAACAAGTATTAAGAGACCCCAAAGGAGAATTGACAGCAACACAATAGTAGTAAGAAACTTTAACACCCTAGTTTCATTAATGGATAGATTATCCAGATAGAAAGTCAACAAGGAAACAGTGGGCTTAAATGAGGCATTAGGCAGGATGAATATGATAGATTTATACAGAACATTCCATTTAAATGCAGCACAATATACATTCTGTTCAAGTGCACATGAAACTTTTTCAAGGATTGAGCATATGCTTGGACACAAAGCAAATCTGAGTAAATTTAATAAGATTTAAAGCATATCAATCATCTTTCTGATTACAATGATAAAAAACTAGAAGTCAACTATGGGAAGAAAGCTGGAAAATTTCATATATGTGGAAAGTGAACAACATGCCCACTGAACAAAGAAATCAATGGGGAATCAAAAATTAGACAGCACTGAAACATGTATAATATCATATAAAAAATGAATCACCAGTCCAGATTTGATGCAGGATACAGGATGCTTGGGGCTGGTGCACTGGGATGACCCAGAGGGATGGTACGGGGAGGGAGGTGGGAGGGGAGTTCAGGATGGGGAACATGTGTATACCTGTGGTGGATTTATGTTGATGTATGGCAAAACCAATACAATATTGTAAAGTAATTATCCTCTAATTAAATAAATGTAAATAAAATTTAAATTAAAAATTTAAATAAAATATAAATAAAATAAAAAAATATTAAAAAAAAACCAAAAATTAGCTAAAAGCAAATGAAAATGAAAATACAATGCACTCAAATCTTTGGGGTGGAGCAGAAATGGTACTAAAAAGCACACTTATAGCAATAAAGGCCTAACAAAGAAACAAAAAAACTCAAAGAAATAATCTAAAGTGAAAGTGAAAGTGAAGTTGCTCAGTCGTGTCTGACTCTTTGTGACCCCCATGGACTTTTTTAGCCTACAAAGCTCCTCCATCCCTGGGATTTTCCAGGCAAGAGTACTGTAGTGAGTTGCCATTTCCTTCTCCAGAGGATCTTCCCAACCCAGGGATGGAACCTGGGTCTCCCACATTGTAGGCAGATGCTTTACCATCTGAGCCACCAGGGAAGTCTATGCTTACACCTAAATGAGCTAAAAAAAGAACACACAGACCAAAGTCTGTATAAAGAAGGGAGCAATAAAGAACAGAGCAGAAATAAATGAAATAGAGACTAAAAATACAATAGAAAAGATCAGTGAACTAGGAGCTGGCCTTGGAAATGAATACCTTTAACTATATAAAGGGAGAAGGCAATGGCACCCCACTCCAGTACTCTTGCCTGGAGAATCCCAGGGATGGGGGAGCCTGATGGACTGCCATCTATGGGGTCGCACAGAGTCAGACACGACTGAAGAGACTTACCAGCAGCAGCAGCAACTATATAAAGAGACAGAAGGCTCTGATAAATAAAATTAGAGATGTAAAAGGGGAAATAATAATAGATACCACAGAAATACAAAGGATCATCAGGGAATATTATGAACAGCTAAATACCAAGTTGGACAAATTTTTGGAAGACTATTTCTGGAAGAAATGGATGAATTTTTAGAATCATGCAAACTTCCAAGACTGATCATGAAGCAATAGAAAAGCTGAAGAGATTGGTTACTTGTACAGAGATTATGAGGAATTAATTTGTAGCTCAGCGGGTAAAGAATCTGACTGCAATGCAGGAGACCTGGGTTTGATTTCTTGGTTGGGAAGATCCCCTAGAGAAGGGATAGGCTACCCACTCCAGTATGCTTGCCTGGGAAATCCCATGGACAGAGGAGCCTGGTAGGCTACAGTCCATGACATCACAAGAATTGAACACGACTTAGCAACTAAAACCACCACCATAGAGATTAAAACCATTATCAAAATGCTATGCCCAAACAACAGTCCAGGACCACGTGGCATCACTGCTGAATTCTCCCAAACATTCAATTATTTAATACCTATTCAATCTTCTCCAATAAATTGAAGTGGAGGAAAAGCTTTCTAACTCACTTTATGAGGCCAACATTACCTTGATACAAAAAACAGAAAGAGCAACACACAAAAATTAAACAAAAGACCAATATCTCTCATGAACATACATCCAAAAATCCTGAACAAAATATTAGAATGCTAAGTACAGAATCCCATCAAGGGGATCATATGCCATGATCAAGTAGGATTTAATTTGGAGATGCAAGAATTTTTCTTATATCTGAAAATCGATCAATGTGGTGCACCACATTAATAAAATGAAGGATAAAAAATGATAATCTAAATAGATGCAAAAAAGCATTTGATAAGAATCAGTGCCCATTGATGATAAAAAAAAATTCTTAGTCAAGTGGGTATAGAAGGGTCATATTTCAACATAATAAAGGCCATATATGACAAATCCAGAGCTGACATCGTACTCAGTGGTGAAAAACTGAAAGATATCCCTCTAATATCAGGAATAAGACAAGAATGCCCTGTTTCAACATCTTATACAACAGAGCTTGAAACTCTTGCCAGAGCAATTAGGCAAGAAAATTTAAAAAGCCATCCAAACTGGAAAAGATGAACTAAAACTGTCACTGAGAATGATGTGATTCTGTACATATAGAAAACCCTGAAGACACCACCAACATTTTAATAGAAATAAAAAAAGGTAAAGTTGCAAGACACAAAATCAACATACAAAAATCTGTTGCATTTCTATACACTAATAATAAGCTAGCAGAAAGAGTAATTAAGAAAACAATTCCATTTCAACTGTTAAAAAAGAATAAAGTACTTAGAGATAAATTTAACCTAGGATGTGAAAGACCTGTATATTGAAACTGATATGGCATTGTTTAAAAAAAAAAAAAAAAAACTTGTCATACAAAAATGGAAATATATCATGTGCTCATGATTGGAAGAATTACCATTTTTAAAATGTCCATATTTTGTAAAGCAATCTACAGATTCAAAGCAATTTCCATCAAAATCCCAAGGATTTTTTTTCCCCACAGAAATAGCACAAAAAAATTCTAAACTTTATATGGAAGCACAAAAGACCTCTAATAGCTAAAACAATCCTGGGGAAACCCATCTGAGCTTTCTATTCTCTTACATTGATATGTGTATCAATTTTTTCTGAAAATATCATGCTGTCTTGATTACTAGAGCCTCGTGATATTCTTCAAAGTCAAAAGTGGCATATGTCCTGGGCTTCCCTGGTGATGCTAGAGGTAAAGAACCTGCCTGCCAATCCAGGAGACATAGGTTTGATCCCTGGGTTGGGAAGATCCCCTGGAGTAAGAAATGGCAACCCACTCTAGTATTCTTGCCTGGACAGTTCTAAGGGCAGAGGAGCCTGGCAGGCTACATTCCATGGGGTTAAAAAAGAGTCTGACATGACTGATTATGCATAGATGAATATGGTGGTGGTGGTGGTTTATTTGCTAAGTCATGTCTGACTCTTGTGACCCCATGGACTGTAGCCTGCCAGGCTCCTCTGTCCATGGGGATTCTCCAGGCAAGAATACTGAAGTGGGTTGCCATTTCCTTCTCCAGATAGATGAATACACACATAATTAATTAGTGACATATATGTATATATATGATATGTGTGTATTAATTTATGACAAAGGAGCAAATTAATTAACTTATGACAAAGGAGCAATTAAAAGACAATTTGTGTTGTTGTTGTTCAGTCGCTAAGTTGTGCTCAACTCTTTGAGACACCATGAACTGAAGTATGTTGGGCTTCCTTGTCCTTCACTTCATGTCTGCAGTGAATTTAGAACTCAAGAAAAGAAAAATTGTCAGTGTTTCCACTTCCCCTTCTATTTGCTGTGAACTGATGGTGCTAGATGCCAAGATTCTAGATTTTAATATTGAATTTTAAGCGAGCTTTTTCATGCTCCTCTTTTACCTTCATCAAGAGGCTCTTTAGTTCCTCTTCACCTTCTGCCATTAGAGTGGTGACTGCATATCTGAGGTTGTTGATATTTCTCCTGGCAATCTTGATTCAAGCTTGTGATTCATCCAGACCAGCATTTTGCATGATGTACTCTGCATATAAGTTTAATGAGAGGGATGACAATATACAGCCTTGATATATTCCTTTCCCAATTCTGAAACAGTTTTACATGTTTGGTCCTACTTGCTTCTTGACCCACATACAGGTTTCTCAGGAGACAGGCAAAGTGATCTGCTACTCCTAACTCTTTAAGAATTTTCCATTTGTTGTGATCCACACAAAGACTTTAGTGTAGCCAAAGAAGCAGAAGTTGATGTTTGTCTGGAACTCCCTTGCTTTCTCTATGATCCAACAAATGTTGGCAATTGACTTCTGGTTCCTCTGCCTCTGCAAAACCTAGCTTGTACATCTGGAAGTTCTCGGTTCACAAACAAGTGAACCCTAGACTGAAGGATTTTGAGAATAACCTTACTAGCATGAGAAATGAGCAAAATTGTACAGTAGTTTGAGCATTCTTTGGCATTGCCTTTCTTTGGGATTGGAATGAAAACTGACCTTTTCCAGTCCTGTGGCCACTGCTGAGTTTTCCAAGTTTGCTGGCATATTGAGTGCAGTAATTTCACAGCATCATCTTTCAGGATTTGAAATAGCTCAGCTGGAATTTCATCATCTCCACTAACTTTGTTCATAGTGATGCTTTCTAAGGCCCATTTGACTTTACATTCTAGGATATCTGGCTCTAGGTGAGTGATCACACCATCGTGATTATCTGGGTCATGAAGATCTTTTTTGTACAGTTCTTCTGTGTATTCTTGCCATCTCTTCTTAATATTTCTACTTCTGTTAGGTCCATACCATTTCTGTCCTTTATCGAGCCCATCTTTGCATGAAATGTTCCCTTGGTATCTCTAATTTTCTTGAAGAGATCTCTAGTCTTTCTCATTCTGTGGTTTTCCCCTATTTCTTTGCACTGATCACTGAGGAAGGCTTTCTTATCTCTCCTTGCTATTTGGAACTCTGCATTCAGGTGCTTATATCTTTCCTTTTCTCCTTTGCTTTTCACTTTTCTTCTTTTCACAGCTATTTGTAAGGCCTCCTCAGACAGCCGTTTTGTTTTGCATTTCTTTTCCATGGGAATGGTCTTGATCCCTGTCTCCTGTACAATGTCATGAACCTCATTCCATAGTTCATCAAGCACTCTGTCTGTCAAATGTAGTCCCTTAAATCTACTTCTCACTTCAACTGTATAATCATAAGGGATTTGATTTAGGTCATACCTGAATGGTCTAGTGGTTTTCCCTACTTTCTTCAATTTAAGTCTGAATTTGGCAATAACAGGTTTATGATCTGAGCCACAGTCAGCTCCTGGTCTTGTTTTTGCTGACTGTATAGAGCTTCTCCATCTTTGGCTGCAGAGAATATAATCAATCTGATTTCAGTGTTGACCATCTGGTGATGTCCATATGTAGGGTTAGGGTTAGCATCGCTTCCTAATGCCCACTTGACTATTAGGGAAATGCAAATCAAAAACTCAGTGAGCAATCTCCTTATACCCAATAGGATCACTATTATTAAAATAGCAAGAAGTAATGAGTGTTGGATTGGATGTGGAGAAAAGAGAACCCTCATACACTTTAATGTAGCCACTATGGGAAACAGAATGGAAATTTCTTTTTTTTTTTTTTTTAATTTAATTTAATTTTTTAAATTTAATTTTATTTTTAAACTTTATATAATTGTATTAGTTTTGCCAAATATCAAAATTATTCCGCCACAGGCATACATGTGTTCCCCATCCTGAACCCTCCTCCCTCCTCCCTCCCCACACCATCCCTCTGGTTTGTCCCAATGCACCAGCCCCAAGCATCCAGTATCGCGCATTGAACCTGGACTGGCAACTCGTTTCTTACATGATATTCTACATGTTTCAATGTCACTCTCCAAAATTTTCCCACCCTCTCCCTCTCCCACAGAGTCCATAAGACTGTTCTATACATCAGTGTCTCTTTTGCTGTCTCGTATACAGGGTTATCGTTACCATCTTTCTAAATTCCATATATATGCGTTAGTATACTGTATTTATGTTTTTCCTTCTGGCTTACTTCACTCTGTATAATAGGCTCCAGTTTCATCCACCTCATTAGAACTGATTCAAATGTATTCTTTTTAATGGCTGAGTAATACTCCATTGTGTATATGTACCACTGCTTTCTTATCCATTCATCTGCTGATGAACATCTAGGTTGCTTCCATGTCCTGGCTATTATAAACAGTGCTGCGATGAACATTGGGGTACACATGTCTCTTTCCCTTCTGGTTTCCTCAGTGTGTATGCCCAGCAGTGGGATTGCTGGATCATAAGGCAGTTCTATTTCCAGTTTTTAAAGGAATCTCCACACTGTTCTCCATCGTGGCTGTACTAGTTTGCATTCCCACCAACAGTGTAAGAGGGTTCCCTTTTCTCCACACCCTCTCCAGCATTTATTATTTGTAGACTTTTGGATTGCAGCCATTCTGACTGGTGTGAAATGGTACCTCATAGTGGTTTTGATTTGCATTTCTCTGATAATGAGTGATGTTGAGCATCTTTTCATGTGTTTGTTAGCCATCTGTATGTCTTCTTTGGAGAAATGTCTATTTAGATCTTTGGCCCATTTTTTGATTGGGTCATTTATTTTTCTGGAGTTGAGCTGTAGGAGTTGCTTGTATATTTTTGAGATTAGTTGTTTGTCAGTTGCTTCATTTGCAATTATTTTCTCCCATTCTGAAGGCTGTCTTTTCACCTTGCTAATAGTTTCCTTTGTTGTGCAGAAGCTTTTAAGGTTAATTAGGTCCCATTTGTTTATTTTTGCTTTTATTTCCAATATTCTGGGAGGTGGGTCATAGAGGATCCTGCTGTGATGTATGTCAGAGAGTGTTTTGCCTATGTTCTCCTCTAGGAGTTTTATAGTTTCTGGTCTTACGTTTAGATCTTTAATCCATTTTGAGTTTATTTTTGTGTATGGTGTTAGAAAGTGGTCTAGTTTCATTCTTTTACAAGTGGTTGACCAGATTTCCCAGCACCACTTGTTAAGGAGATTGTCTTTAATCTATTGTATATTCTTGCCTCCTTTGTCAAAGATAAGGTGTCCATATGTGCGTGGATTTATCTCTGGGCTTTCTATTTTATTCCGTTGATCTATATTTCTGTCTTTGTGCCAGTACCATACTGTCTTGATAACTGTGGCTTTGTAGTAGAGCCTGAAGTCAGGTAGGTTGATTCCTCCAGTTCCATTCTTCTTTCTCAAGATCACTTTGGCTATTCGAGGTTTTCTGTTTTTCCATACAAATTGTGAAATTATTTGTTCTAGCTCTGTGAAGAATACTGTTGGTAGCTTGATAGGGATTGTGTTGAATCTATAAGTTGCTTTGGGTAGTATACTCATTTTCACTATATTGATTCTTCCAATCCATGAACATGGTATATTTCTCCATCTATTAGTGTCCTCTTTGATTTCTTTCACCAGTGTTTTATAGTTTTCTATATATAGGTCTTTAGTTTCTTTAGGTAGATATATTCCTAAGTATTTTATTCTTTCCGTTGCAATGGTGAATGGAATTGTTTCCTTAATTTCTCTCTCTGTTTTCTCATTATTAGTGTATAGGAATGCAAGGGATTTCTGTGTGTTGATTTTATATCCTGCAACTTTACTATAGTCATTGATTATTTCTAGTAATTTTCTGGTGGAATCTTTAGGGTTTTCTATGTAGGGAATCATGTCATCTGCAAATAGTGAGAGTTTTACTTCTTCTTTTCCAATTTGGATTCCTTTTATTTCTTTTTCTGCTCTGATTGCTGTGGCCAAAACTTCCAAAACTATGTTGAATAGTAATGGTGAAAGTGGGCACCCTTGTCTTGTTCCTGACTTTAGAGGAAATGCTTTCAATTTTTCACCATTGAGGATAATGTTTGCTGTGGGTTTGTCATATATAGCTTTTATTATGTTGAGGTATGTTCCTTCTATTCCTGCTTTCTGGAGAGTTTTTATCATAAATGGGTGTTGAATTTTGTCAAAGGCTTTCTCTGCATCTATTGAGATAATCATATGGTTTTTATTTTTCAATTTGTTAATGTGGTGTATTACATTGATTGATTTGCGGACATTGAAGAATCCTTGCATCCCTGGGATAAAGCCCACTTGATCATGGTGTATGATCTTTTTAATGTGTTGTTGGATTCTGATTGCTAGAATTTTGTTAAGGATTTTTGCATCTATGTTCATCAGTGATATTGGCCTGTAGTTTTCTTTTTTTGTGGGATCTTTGTCAGGTTTTGGTATTAGGGTGATGGTGGCCTCATAGAATGAGTTTGGAAGTTTACCTTCCTCTGCAATTTTTTGAAAGAGTTTTAGCAGCATAGGTGTCAGCTCTTCTCTAAATTTTTGGTAGAATTCAGCTGTGAAGCCGTCTGGACCTGGGCTTTTGTTTGCTGGAAGATTTTTGATTACAGTTTCAATTTCCGTGCTTGTGATGTGTCTGTTAAGATTTTCTATTTCTTCCTGGTCGAGTTTTGGAAAGTTGTACTTTTCTAAGAATTTGTCAGTTTCTTCCACATTGTCCATTTTATTGGCATATAATTGCTGATAGTAGTCTCTTATGATCCTTTGTATTTCTGTGTTGTCTGTTGTGATCTCTCCGTTTTCGTTTCTAATTTTGTTGATTTGATTTTTTCCCTTTGTTTCTTGATGAGTCTGGCTAATGGTTTGTCCATTTTATTTATCCTTTCAAAGAACCAGCTTTTGGCTTTGTTGATTTTTGCTATGGTCTCTTTTGTTTCTTTTGCATTTATTTCTGCTCTAATTTTTAAGATTTCTTTCCTTCTACTAACCCTGGGGTTCTTCATTTCTTCCTTTTCTAGTTGCTTTAGGTGTAGAGTTAGGTTATTTATTTGACTTTTTTCTTGTTTCTTGAGGTGTGCCTGTATTGCTATGAACTTTCCCCTTAGGACTGCTTTTACTGTGTCCCACAGGTCTTGGGTTGTTGTGTTTTCATTTTCATTCGTTTCTATGCAAATTTTGATTTCTTTTTTGATTTCTTCTGTGATTTGTTGGTTATTCAGCAGGGTGTTGTTCAGCCTCCATATGTTGGAATTTTTAATAGTTTTTCTCCTGTAATTGAGATCTAATCTTACTGCATTGTGGTCAGAAAAAATGCTTGGGATGATTTCTATTTTTTTGAATTTACCAAGGCTAGCTTTATGGCCCAGGATGTGATCTATCCTGGAGAAGGTTCCATGTGCGCTTGAGAAAAAGATGAAATTCATTGTTTTGGGATGAAATGTCCTATAGATATCAATTAGGTCTAACTGGTCTATTGTATCATTTAAAGTTTGTGTTTCCTTGTTAATTTTCTGTTCAGTTGATCTATCCATAGGTGTAAGTGAGGTATTAAATTCTCCCACTATTATTGTGTTATTGTTAATTTCTCCTTTCATACTTGTTAGCATTTGTCTTATGTACTGTGGTGGTCCCGTGTTGAGTGCATATATATTTATAATTGTTATATCTTCTTCTTGGATTGATCCTTTGATCATTATGTAGTGACCTTCTTTGTCTCTTTTCACAGCCTTTGTTTTAAAGTGTATTTTATCTGATATGAGTATTCTACTCCTGCTTTCTTTTGGTGTCTATTTGCATGGAAAATCTTTTCCCAGCCCTTCACTTTCAGTCTGCATGTGTCCCCTGTTTTGAGGTGGGTCTCTTGTACACAACAGATGTAGGGGTCTTGTTTTTGTATCCATTCAGCCAGTCTTTGTCTTTTGGTTGGGGCATTCAACCCATTTACGTTTAAGGTAATTACTGGTAAGTATGATCCCGTTGCCATTTACTTTTTGTTTTGGGTTCGAGTTTATACACTGTTTTTGTGTTTCCTGTCTAGAGAATATCCTTTAGTATTTGTTGGAGAGCTGGTTTGGTGGTGCAGAATTCTCTCAGCTTTTGCTTGTCTGAAAAGCTTTTGATTTCTCCTTCATACTTGAATGAGATCCTTGCTGGGTACAATAATCTGGGCTGTAGGTTATTTTCTTTCATCATTTTAAGTATGTCTTGCCATTCCCTCCTGGCTTGAAGAGTTTCTATTGAAAGATCAGCTGTTATCCTTATGGGAATTCCCTTGTGTGTTATGTGTTGTTTTTCCCTTGCTGCTTTTAATATTTGTTCTTTGTGTTTGATCTTTGTTAATTTGATTAATATGTGTCTTGGGGTGTTTCTCCTTGGGTTTATCCTGTTTGGGACTCTCTGGGTTTCTTGGACTTGGGTGATTATTTCCTTCCCCATTTTAGGGAAGTTTTCCACTATTATCTCCTCAAGTATTTTTTTCATGGTCTTTCTTTTTGTCTTCTTCTTCTGGAACCCCTATGATTCGAATGTTGTAGCATTTAATATTGTCCTGGAGGTCTCTGAGATTGTCGTCATTTCTTTTAATTCGTTTTTCTTTTATCCTCTCTGATTCATTTATATCTACCATTCTATCTTCTAATTCACTAATCCTATCTTCTGCCTCTGTTATTCTACTATTTGTTGCCTCCAGAGTGTTTTTAATTTCATTTATTGCATTATTCATTATATATTGACTCTTTTTTATTTCTTCTAGGTCCTTGTTAAACCTTTCTTGCATCTTCTCAATCCTTGTCTCCAGGCTATTTATCTGTGATTCCATTTTAGTTTCAAGATTTTGGATCAATTTCAGTATCATTATTCGTAATTCTTTATCAGGTAGATTCCCTATCTCTTCCTCTTTTGTTTGGTTTGGTGGGCATTTATCCTGTTCCTTTATCTGCTGAGTATTCCTCTGTCTCTTCATCTTGTTTAAATTGCTGAGTTTGGGGTGTCCTTTATGTATTCTGGCAGTTTGTGGAGTTCTCTTTATTGTGGCGTTTCCTCACTGTGTGTGGGTTTGTACAGGTGGCTTGTCAAGGTTTCCTGGTTAGGGAAGCTTGTGTCGGTGTTCTGGTTGGTGGAGCTGTATTTCTTCTCTCTGGAGTGCAATGTAATGTCCAGTAGTGAGTTATGAGATGTCTATAGTTTTGGGGTGACTTTGGGCAGCCTGTATCTTGAAGCTCAGGGTTGTGTTCCTTTGTTGCTGGAGAATTTGCTTGGTATGTCTTGCCCTGGAACTTATTGACCCTTGTGTGGTGCTTGGTTTCAGTGTCGGTATGGAGGCATTTGATGAGCTCCTGTCAATTAATGTTCCTTGGAGTCAGGAGTTCCCTGGAGTCAGGGTTTGGACTTAAGTCTCCTGCTTCCGGTTATTGGTCTTATTTTTACAGTAGTTTCAAAACTTCTCCTTCTAAACAGCACCATTGATAAAACATCTACATTAAAGATGAAAAGTTTCTCTACGATGAGGGTCACTCAGAGAGGTTCACAGGGTTACATGGAGAAGAGAAGAGGGAGGAGGGAGTTAGAGGTGACCCAAATGAGATGAGGTGAATCAATAGTGGAGAGAGTGGGCTAGCCAGTAGTCACTTCCTTATGTGCCCTCCACAACTGGACCACTCAGAGATGTTCACGGAGTTATACAGAGAAGAGAAGGAGGAGGAAGGTGACAGAGGTGGCCAGAAGGATAAAAGGGGGGAATGAAAAGGAGGGAGACAGATCCAGCTAGTAATCAGTTCCCTAAGTGTTCTCCACCGTCTGGAACACACAGAAATTCACAGGGTTGGGTAGAGTAGAGGGGTTACGGAGGAGACACAGGCGACCTGGTGGAGAAAAAGGAGAGTCTAAAGGGAGAGAGAGCAGTCAAGCCAGTATTCTTGCTCCCTAGTGAAAAATGGGTCCTGAAGATTGGGTTCTTAAAGGTACAAAATTGGTAACAATTACATAAAAGCAAAAATTAAAAATCTAGAGTAGAGTTTGGAATTTCAAAAATACGATGTTAAAGAAAAGAAGAAGGAAAAGAAAGAGAGAAAAAACGAACAAACAAAAACAAACAAGGTCACAAAAATTGTAAAGAAAGTACAGGTACAAAATTGATAACTAATACCAAAAATCAAAAATTAAAAATCTAGAGTAGAGTTTGGAATTTCAAACATATAATGTTAAAAAAAAAAAAAAAAGAAGAAGAAGAAAAATTAAGAGAGAAAACAGACAAACAAAAACAAACAATGTCACAAAAATTATAAAGAAAATACAGGTACAAAATTGATATTATTCAGATATACAATGTTATATAGAAGAAGAAGAGAAAGAAACAGAGAAGAACAAAAAAAGAAGTCACAGAAATTATATAAAAAAAAAAAAAAACTATAGGTACAAAATTGATAACAAATACCAAAAAGCGAAAATTAAAAATCTAGAGTAGAGTTTGGAATTTCAAAAATACAATGTTAAAGAAAAGAAGAGAAAAAAAAAAAAAAAAAACAAGGTCAAAAAATTATAAAATATATATATATGAAGTTTGCTGAAGAAGAAAAAATAGGGTCTTTTTTTTTTTTGCAAAGTAAAAGGTTATAAAAGTGAAAATTAAAGGAACAATAGAGGACTTAATATTTTTTTTTAATTAAAAAAAAAGAAAGAATGATCGTAAAAATAATAAAAATATATCTAGGACTTTCTTGGTGTTGTTGTGGGTTCAGTTCATTTTTGGCTAGTTCCTTGGTCAGATTTATATTTCTCAAGATCTATAGGCCCCTTCCTATGTAGTCCGGAGTAACCACAGGGTTTTGGTCTATTGCCTGTAGCTTCCAAGTTTTTCCCTCTGTTATATCTTCTTCTGTTTGCTAGTCTCTTCAGTATCTGGTTTCCACCCTGACACAAAGGGGATGGTGGAGGACAGTTTTTTTTTGTTTTTTTTTTTTTAGGCTTACTTGTTCAGTCGCGCTGTGGGGAGGGAGGGAGGAATGCTGCAAACAAATAACACTGGCGTGGGCTTGCAGTGCCTCAGCCACCCTGGGTCTGCCCCCGCTCACGGTGCATGTAGCCACCCTGCCCACACTGCTCGGGCTCTAGGTTGTTCCGCTGGGAACAATCCGAGGCCGGCCCTGGGTTGCATGCATCTCCCAGGTCCAAGCCGCTCAGGTTCAGGCACTCGGGTAGTCCTCAGAGGTGCAGACTCAGTTGGGCCTGCGTTTTGTGCTCTTCCCAGGTCCGAGCAGCTCAGGTGATGAGGTGTTTGGCGAGCGCCAATGCTGCGACTTAATGCCTCCCCGCCACTCGGTTATCTGGATGTAAAACCGGCGCACCTTCTCAGGCAGATGTTGACCGTCCAGACCCCCAAGAAGTTTTAGTTAGCAAAGAAGCCTGCTTACAGTTTTATAGATAATGTCTCTCTGGGGCTGCGATTGCCCCCTTCTGGCTCTGGCTGCCTGTCACCGGAGGGGGAAGGTCTGCAGCCGGCTATCTCTGTTCAGTCGTTTGTTCCATGTGCGGGCCTGGCGGTCTTAGGTTAGGACTGGCTTTTCGCGTGGTAGATATCCCACAGTCTGGTTTGCTAGCCCAAATTATTTCGCTCAGATAGCGCTCAGGGTATTCAGGCCAGATTCTTACTCTAAGCGATGCAGCCCGCGCCGCGCCTCTCTGCCCAGCCCCCGCTTGCTAATGGCGGATGCAGGCGTCTGTGCTGCTTCTCTGCTGGGGGAGTTACCGTAGGGCTCTCAATCTGCGAGTTTTAATTGTTAATTTATTTTTTCTCCCTGTTATGTTGCCCTCTGTGCTTCCAAAGCTCGGCACAGATTCGGCAGTGAGAAGGTTTCCTGGTGTTTGGAAACTTCTCTCTTTTTAAGATTCCCTTCCCGGGATGGAGCTCCATCCCTCCCTCTTTTGTCTCTTTTTTTTTGTCTTTAATATTTTTTCCTACCTCCTTTCGAAGAGTTGGGTTGCTTTTCTGGGTGCCTGATGTCCTCTGCCGGCATTCAGACGTTGTTTTGTGGAATTTACTCGACGTTTAAATGCTCTTTTGATGAATTTGTGGGGGAGAAAGTGTTCTCCCCGTCCTACTCCTCCGCCATCTTGGCTTCTCCCCTCAGAATGGAAATTTCTTAAAAATTAAGAATAAAACTGTCATATGATCCACCTATCCAATTTGGGGGTATTTATCCAAAGAGTATGAAAATGCTTTACTAGAAAGATAGATATATGCTCCCCTATATTAATCATGACATTATTTACAATAGCCAATACATGGAAATACCTAAGTACCCATTAGTGATTGGAGAAGGCAGTGGCAACCCACTCCAGTACTCTTGACTGGCAAATCCTATGGATGGAGGAGCCTGGTGGGCTGCAGTCCATGGGGTCGCTAGGAGTCAGACATGACTGAGCGACTTCACTTTCACTTTTCATTTTTATGCACTGGAGAAGGAAATGGCAACCCACTCCAGTGTTCTTTCCTGGAGAATACCAGGGGCGGTGGAGCCTGGTGGGCTGCCATCTATGGGGTCGCACAGAGTCAGACACAACTGAAGTGACTTAGCAGCAGCATCAGCCACATCAGTGATTTGATAGGTAAAGAAGATGCAATATATATATATATATATATATATATATATATGTGTGTGTGTGTGTGTGTGTGTGTGTGTGTGTGTGTGTGTGTGTATAGACACACATGGAATACCACTAAGCCTTTAAAAGATGATATCTTAACATTTGTGACAACAGAGACTGGCCTTGAAGATATTATGTAAAGGGAAATAACTCATATATGGAATGTAAAAAACAAATGAGCAAAATAAGTGAACAATCCAAACCAAAGAAAAAAACATGTAGATACATGGAACAGAATAGTGATTGCCAGAGGGAAAGGAGTTGGGTACAGTGAGAAATAAGTAAATGAGATCAACAGTATGGTGATGAATAAAACATAGTTTTTGGTAGTGCTCATGCTCTAGGGTATACAGAAGTAGAAATGTAAAATCGAATACAAACCTTGTTGTGTGGTTTTGAGCATGCTGTGTAAACTCTAGAACATTTCAGTATTAAATCTTGTTTCTCAAATCTCCCTGTTTTTTGTTTTTGTTTTTGTTTTTTCTGAGGTGAGTTCTGTGATCTTATTTAGAACCACACGGACTGATCCAGCCACAATCTTGACCCCAGTGAAGAAAATGTTTTGGGGTCTTGCTATAAATAATATGAAACAGGTGAGTGCCTGAGGCACTCCTAGCTGATAGCATCACTACCAATAGGCTGGATACAACAGTAGGAGTCTATCTGATAGGCTAGGTGAATTCAGTTTTTTTATTTCTCCTTCTCCATGAACTCTCCTGCCTTCTAGAGCTCAGAACTCCCATCACCTTATCCCAGCCCTGAATTAAAGTTTCATCCAAGGCAGACTTAGGATGGTATCTTGATTAGTCTCCTCGGATCTTCAAAACTTTAACTTGTGGTGTGGACAGAACCTTGGTATCTCCTAGGCTGTGTTACTATCATGGCTTTCTCATCTCCAGCCACACTGAGCAGAGTAGGAGTGGATACAGCTCAAGCTGGCAAGATAAGTTATGTTTCCTCTAGGTAATGTAGAAATCGTGCCTGAGAATTCCTTTTTCTTTATTAAATAAAGATGATTTCATTCTCATTTGACCCAAGACTGAGAAAACATCACGTGAGCACATTAAAGAAGTTTTGGGCACTGGCAGGTGTAGCTGCCCTGGATGTTGATGCAGACACTGTGGCCTTTACAGACTCTGGGTCTGTGCAGACATTCGTCCACATTTGCAAGGGTAAGGAGAGTGTGATGGATACCTGTGGCTGTAGACAGCTTTCCGGGCTGGGGTTTGGCTAAGTTTCCTGGTATAAGCATCCAGAAGAGCCCGCTCTCTCTTCCCCAGTTTGTGGGGGCCTTTTCTCGTTCCCATGGAGGCTTCCTATGGTTAGCATGGTGGCCCAGATGTTCTGTTGTCCCAATGTGGCCAGAAGTGACCCAGGTCCACCCTGTCTGCCTGCTCTGGCTCCCTCAGCCTCTCTGGGAAGCTCCCAGCTGGGATGGGGACATCACAGATGCATGTGTCACAGGCTAAGGATTTGAACAAAGGCCTGGGTGGGCCTTCCTGGGAACTGAGTTCAGAGGAAATTCTGTGGTCCCTGAATAAGGCCCATATTGGCTCCCAGTGATGGACTTTGTCTGACTTCCCCAGGGCAAGTGCTGCCAACTTAGTTCACCTTGGATCCTGCTGACCCTGGCAGGGCAGCACTCCCCATCCATGCTAACTCAGATACTCCAGCTCCATGGAGATGGACCAAGACCCACCCCTGAGCCAGGCTGCTCAAGAATGAGGCTTGTGGGCAGTGGCACAGAAAATGAGCATGATGGTAAAAAGGCCATGGTCATCTGGGCAGTGGGCACCAGGCTGTGCTGGACACTGGAGCTGATGTCTGATCACACAGGCTTGGGGCTGTGAAAGTGCCTTTTTCTGATTCCCATGAAGGCTTCCCCCAGGCTGGCAGAAAGTGGTAAGAATCCACAGCTGATCAAGGCTTTTAATGGAGAAGGACTGGGTGGCTGGAGCAGGAAGCAGATGCCCTTGGGTGAAGGGTGGCAGTTGTTTCTGCCATCTGGCAGTTGGTCTCCCACCAGGGACGTAGACCTGTGCACCCTGCTGAGTGGGGCTCAGCCTCCACCTTCTGTCCCCATGTGTTCTGGGTCATCGTGGGATCTGAGTTGATCTCCTAAGTAGGGGGTCAGGCAATGGGCAGTGATGACCTCTCATCATCTGGTCCAGATGAAAGCCTCTTCATTTACCTGATTCTTCAAGTGGGTTGGGCATTGATGTTACCCCGACATACCCCTGACACAACATCCTCTCAGGCCCCAGTCATCAGAGCTGCCTCAGGTCCATGAACTGAAATTACTGGGGAGGGTCAGGATGGAGCCTTGGGTGGGGAAATAGATGAAGGCTGAGCAACTGAGATGTGGGGTCGGGATGACAGGTGTTGTCTTTCCCAGGTGGGCTTTTTATTGGGGGCAGGGCCAGTTGGAAATAGTGGGTCTTTCCTTGATACTTTCTGCTCCCACATTTCTGAACAGGTCACCCGGGTCCACCATGACACAGGGGGTCTGAGAAGTCCCCAGTGAGGGCAAACGTCCTCCCAGCAGTCACTATCGATGGTGAAGAGAACAGATATTTTTCTGGAAACCACAGTGCTGTGACCTCATTGAATATCTTGAATGTCACGCTCTCCTTTGTTTTACACAAATAAGATGCCAGGTGGTGGGGGGATGTTCTGAACATCCAGAAGACACCCTCTGCAGAGGTTCTGAGCCTTAGGGTTCAGACAGGGTTGGGAGACCAGGTAGGTGCACAGAATGGCCCTCTAATGCCTGGAGAAAGTGGGACAAGAAGCCCAAAGAGCAGCCCAGTTCTCCTGTCCATAGCAGACCCCACAGCAGGTCATGGGTAGACACATCCTCAGGTGCAGCAAAGGCTGGAATGCTGAAGTGGTGGTGCACAGACAGTCCAGCTGAGCCTGTCACAGGGCTAAGTCTTCAGGTAACAGGCTTTGCTCCAAAGCCACAGGTTCCTTTTTCAGTCAACCACCTTGAGGTCTGTTAGGGTCCTGTCCCACCCCAGTCTTGTTCATGCATGTCTCTGTACGGGTTGGCAGCAGTGGGTGGGAGATACTCACAGTCCAGAAACAGTGAGTGGAATTCATGACCACCATGTGCAATTATGCAGGTTATTCACTGCACAAGAGTGTCCAGCCAAGGAGTCAAATGGGAAGAGGAAAATCAGCTCAATCTCCATTCCCCAAACATGCAGCGTTCACCTGGAGATGAGGGGCCTTTATCTAATTCACATGAAGGTTTTGAATTCTGCCAAGGCTACATGTTTAAAGTGCAACATCCACCCACAGGGGACCCTGTGAACCAGCAGAGCCTTCACACAGATGCAGGTCCCCTCATTTCTCCCACCAGGGGGGCTATGCCATCCTCCATCTGCAGGGAAGGAGGGAAGGGGCTGAGACCAAGGTTGTGGACTCTTCTCTCTGCAGCACAGTGGGTCAAAGGACCCTCTTCAGAGTCCTCTGGACCCTGGACTTAGCCACTTCCTCACCTCCCACCTTCACTCTCCTCCCCTCCCTATCCTTGGTATTCAAGTCTAACCCTCTTCTTGGACACCTCTTGGAGTTCTGTCTGCCCCACTGCTGGCTACCTCTGCCCCATCCCCATGGAAAGGGGGCAAAGCATGCTGATATGTGGAGGCTAGGCTCCTCCTCTGTCCATGGTGAGGGGCTGGGCAAACACAACTGCTCTTGAACACCCACACTGGACACAGCCCCCAAGGATGACCATCCAGGAAAGGGTGTGTTAGGTCATCATAACCATAATTTAAAAGCCCAATAGCCATCACTGTTTTGTGCTTTGTGATCTCATATACCTTCCCAGCAATTCTCTGCAGTAAGCACCATGGTTACCTCATTTTTATGCATCCTTTTTTTTTATAGTTAGGTAAGCTGGGGCACAGAGATGTGAAATAATTTGTCCAAGATCACACAGTTAACAAAAGGAAAAGTTGCTTTTGTTTTTATCTGTAATGGATAGGGATTCTTATAAAAGAAAACACTAAACTACAATAATATTATCACATCTCAAAAGTTAAGGATTTCTGAATCAGTATCCTGGCCAGTGTCAAACTCACAGCTATCAGGTAGCAAAGCCAGGATTTGGGTCCCTGGCTCATTATGCCACCCTGCCTCTCTGTGCAGGTGAGATAGGAACAGTTACACTTGTCCCAACTGAGATCTGAGTACTGCACTTGTAACCAGGTCCTGCCCCTTGGATGCTGCAGGAATGACTCAGCATTTGGCTGACCCCAAACCTCATGAATGGAGAGGTGGAGGACACAGGGTCATTTTTACCTTGACATGTGTTCCCACTCTCATTCCTGAACATTGTTACCCCAGAAATAAGCTCACATCCTTGGATGAACATGTAGTAGAAGCCTCCTGCCATGTTCCAGCAGTCTGCTAATTTCCCACAGGACACTGTTAAGGGTCCACACTCATTGATGTCTGAACACAGCAAGAAAAATGGTCACTTCCCTAAAGTCTGTGATCTCTCAAGGCTGAGATCCCCACACTGTACCTGACTCCCCAGCTCTGGGCCTAATGTTTACTCCATGTCTTTTTGGAAAGAATTAGACTCTTGGGCAATACTGCTGAGTCTAGGCTGCTGCAGGAGCAAACCATTCCTGAAGCTTGTGCAGTCCAGCTCTGCTTTTCTTGGTCCTCTGGCTGGCACCCCAGAAGGGACACAGTGGGAAGTACTGATGTGGGGAGTGGGTGGAAGCTCTGCACCCCCCTCCTCATTCCTGAAAGGATAAACTGAGGCACAAACTCCAGACTCCTGGAGACACTCTCCTTCCCAGGAAACTAAGCTTACTCACTTCTTATCTCTCCACCTTCATATCTTTTCTTTTCTCTTTTTTCAGTCCTTGATGACAGTTCTGAGGAGGAAGCCTGGGGCCCCCAACCAACATCCATGTCTTCCACAAGCGCTGGAGTATACTCCACAATCTCTGCATGCCCCGCCACCACCCCAAATCTCTGTACCACCACAACTGTCCAAGGGGTCGGTGAAGATCTCCCCAGATGAAGAAATGAATGCTGGAGCACAGTGGCAGGTGGTGTCACTGATGCATGAGGAGTTTGGAGGGAACCACTGAACACAGGCTGTGGGGATGGAGACTTTTTGCAGAGGTCCAAGGAGTGAAGGAAACCAGCTATCAGCTAGTGGCCAAAGGGCAGAAGGAGGGAGGGAAGGATGAATGGGGGGAAGGGAGGGAGAGGGGAGGGAGGGAAGAAGGCAGAGACATGACACCATCAAAAGAGGAAGAGTTCAGAACACTCTGGGCAGGAAAAAACAACTCCTCTTATTCCCAGAGAACCAATGCTGAACTTCATTTGAAAAATATGCCTCCTTCTCTCCTTTGTTGGTGAGAGAACCCAGGCCCTGGCATGTAGTCTCTGTCTTCCCAATGCTCACCCCTAATGTTTGGAGTTGCAGGTACCACTGGCAACAACAGCAGCACCAAGAGTCCTGGGGTAGTAAGACAGAGATGAGAAAGATAGGAAAATTGAGCTTCAACTTCAACCCCTTTCCTCATGATCCCACAATCTCATGAAGCAGTGCCTTAAATAAAGTTCTTTCTCTCTTCTATAGATTCATCCTATTGATTTTATTTCTTTTAAGAACCTGGACTAACACAGATGGCAAAATGAGAATCTCTGTTAGGTCCACACACTTCCCTAGGAATAAGCTTCACCAACTTTCTTTTTTGAGAACTTAATATAATTGAGTTAATACCCTTCTTAAAATTCCTTCCTTCCTCTCCCTTATATAAATAGTGGGAGAGCTAGAAATAAAGCAAAAGTTGGATGTAAATCAAAGAAGAGAGGACATTCTCAAATTGGATAAATAGTCCCAGACAGCTTTAGTTGTCTATCTCCACTGTTATGGTTCTACTTGCTAGCCTTTGTGTGTCCTAAGTCACTTCAGTCATGTCCAACTCTTTGCGATCCTAGGGTCTGTAGCCAGCCAGGATCCTCTGTCCATGGGATTCTCCAGGCAAGAATACTGGAGTGAGTTGCCATGCCCTCCTTCAGGGGATCTTTCCAACTCAGGGATCAAACCCATTTCTCTTATGTCTTCTGCATTGGCAGGCAGGTTCTTTACCACTAGTGCCACCTGAGAAGCCCTTATGTCTACTTACCTGGCAGCATACTTAGATGTCCATTTCTCAAGCTGTGGAGACCAGCAAGCCCAGCCATAGAGGACCTTTTATCTTGGTATTTTCAGTATGACTTATGCTTTTCATGACCTGACAGGAAACTACAGGTCTGGATGATTTCTTTCCCCTCATTACATCTCTGAAATTTCAGAGTATTTATATTGCATTACTACTATTTGCACTGAAAGCCTCCTAAAGGGCAGTTTTTATATCTTTTTGATATAGGATGATCTATGACACGGAGAATCATTATATTGGTCTTTTCTCCTATAAGGACTTTTGCTCAGAGTGAATAGAAATATCTGTTTATTGCTTATTAACAATTTTTTTTAATTTTTAAGTTTATTTTGAAATAAAGATTCAGAGGAAGTTGCAAAACACTACCAAAGATCCTGTGTAATCTTTACTCATTTTCTCACAAAGGTTGTGTTTTTATGTAATGATAGTCCAATATCCAGGTTTCCTAGGTGGCTCAGTGGTAAAGAATCCATCCGCAATGGAGGAGAAATGGGTTTGATCCCTGGGTTGGCAATATACCCTGGAGAAGGAAATGGCAACCCACTCCAGTATTTTTGCCTGGAAAATCCCATGGGTATAGGAGTCTAGCAGGCTATAGTTCAACAGGTTGTGAAGACTTGGACACAGACTGAGTGATTCAACAACAAAAGGTCCAATATCTAAATCAAGAAATTGACATTGGTATAATGTGTATATAATTTCATGCCATTTTATCACATGTTTAGATTCCTGTAACTGTCACTGCAATCAAGACACATCAGTATTCCATCGCCACAAAGATCTCCCTCATGCCACTGCAGCATCCCTAACATTGGCAGGTCTAAAACTAAGGATTTTATTCTTCAACAAGACCCAACATAGTCTGAGATTCATATTTGTTGATGAAAGAAAATAGTCCTGATATGCATTTAAACATGAGAAAAGCATACCCCTCAAATTTTCCAGTAGTCTATGTGATGGAATTATGATAATTTTGTTTGCAGTTTTTAACTTTATTTTTTTTTCTATGTGGTCGTGTTTATTAGGTCTGCTAGAGCTGCCACAATAAAATATAGACTGAGTGGCTTAAACAGCAGAAATTTATTTTGTCACAGTTCTGGGGCTGGATGTCCAAGATCAAGTGCTGGTAGGGTTGGTTTCTGATGAAAGCTCTCTCTGGGCTTGTACCTGGCCCTGTTTTCACTGTGTCCTCATATGACCCTTCCCCTCTTTGTGGAAAGACAGTGATCATTGGTGTCCTCTAGTTCTAAAGCTTGAGCTCTTCGTGCTCCATCTCTTAGACATGACAACACCGGTGTCCTATTCCCTCACCCTTCCCTTGGCCTCCATTCCCCTGATGAAGTGCTTCTGTGCTGCTCCTTAGTGCCACTGACATCCCAAAATCTCCATAGTGTTGTCCATTGTGGCTGTACCAGTTTACATTCCCACCAACATGTAGGAGGGGTCCGTTTTCTCCACATCCTCTGCAGCACTTGTTGTTTGTAGAATTTTTGGTGATGGCCATCCTGACCAGTGTGAGGTGATACTTCTTTACAGTTTTGATTTGCATGTCTCTAATAATTAGTGATGTTGAGCATCATTCATGTCCTTTATGGTCATCTCTATGTGGCTCCATAGGCTTTCTAGGTGGCCCAATGGGTAAAAAATATATCTGCAATGCAGGAGATGCAGGATTGATACCTGGGTTGGGAAAATCCCCTGGAGGAGGGCATGGCAACCCACTCCAGTATTCTTTTTTTTTTTTTTTTTAATTAATTTATTTCTTATTGAAGGATAATTGCTTTACAGAGTTTTGCTGTTTTCTGTCAAACCTCAACATGAATTAGCCATAGTTCTCCAGTATTCTTGCCTGGAGAATTCCATGGATAGAGGAGTCTGGTAGGCTACACGTTCATGGGCTTACAAAGAGTCAGACATGACTCACAAACCCACAAATGTCTTCTTTGGAGAAATGTCTATATAGATCTTCTGCCCACTTCTGTTTTTATTTTATTTTAATATTAAGCCACATGAACTGTTTGAATATTTTTGAGATTAATGCTTTGTTAGTTGCTGCTTTGGAAAATATTTTCTCCCATTCTGAAGTTGTCATTTAGAAAGAAGTTTTATGTATCTGTTTATTTGGCTATGTCAGATCTTATTAATAGTTGTGGAATGTGGGATCTTCATTGCATCATGTGGGATATTTTGTTGCAGTGTGGGCTCAGTAGTTGCATGTGGGCTCAGTCGCCCCAAGCATGTGTAATCATAGTTCCCTGACCAGGGATCAGACTCACATCTCTAGCAATTCAAGGTGGATTCTTACCCACTGGACCAAAAAGGATTAAAAAGATATTGCTATGATGTCAAGGAGTGTTCTGCCTATGTTTTCTTCTAAGAGTCTTAGAGTATTTGGTCTTACATTTGGGTGTTTAAACCATTTTGAATTTATTTGTGTGGCATTATGGAGTATTTTATTATTATTATTATTATTATTTTTTTGCATGCAGCTGTCCAGTTTTCTCAGCATAACTTATTGAAGAGATTATCTCTTCTCCATTGTATATTTTTGCCTTCTTTGTCAGAGTACATAACCACAGGTGCGTGTGGGTTTATCTCTACTTTCTATCCTGTACCATTGATGTAGATTTCTATTTTTGTGCCAGTACCATATTGTTTTAATAACTGCAGAGTTTTAGTACAGTCTGATTTCAGGGACTCTGATTCATCTAGTTCTGTTTATCTTTCTCAAAATTGCTTTTGCTATTCCATATAAATTGAACTTTTTGTTTTAGTTTTGTGAAAAAGAACATATAAAACCAACCCAGTTAGCATCATATTCAACAGTGGAATGCTGAAAATATTTTCCTTAATTAAAAACTTTAGATAAATTTCTCTTAACCGTTTCTGTAATAGTTACATCATTTGTGTGTGTGTGTGTGTGTGCACTGCATATGTCAACCGGTGTTCCTGATGGCATCTCTGTGGATGATTTTTTCTTAGAGTTTAGGTTACTTTGTTGTATATCAGCTCTCTCTGGATCCAAGGAAATGTATGACTTTGTAGTTTCTAAGACTATTTCTCATTACTAGCTTGATATTACCATTTTCCATTATCTATTTTTTATAAAACACATAAAAATGATTTATTAGTTAAAATGTGTTACCTTATTTTGCATAAAAATGGTGGATTAATTATCACAATATCTCTTTTGTAAAGTGAAAGGTACATTATCAATTATTTTATTTTATTTTTTTGGCTTCAGACTTTTTTTTTTTTTAATTTTAATTGTAGGTCAACTACTTTATAATATTGCACTGGCTTTGCCATACCTCAACATGAATCTGCCATGGGTATGCACATGTTCCCCATCCTGAACCCCCCTCCCTCCTTCCTCCCCGTACCATCCCTCTGGGTTGTCTCAGTGCACAAGCCCTAGGCATCCAGTATCATGCATTGAACCTGGACTGGCGATTCGTTTCATATATTATATTATACATGTTTCAATGCCATTCTCCCAAATCATTCCACCCTCTCCCTCTCCCACAAAGTCCAAAAGACTGCTCTATACATCTGTGTCTCTTCTGCTGTCTCGCATACAGGTTTATCGTTGCCATCTTTCTAAATTCCATATATATGCATTAGTATACTGTATTGGTGTTTTTCTTTCTGGCTTACTTCACTCTGTATAATAGGCTCCAGTTTCATCCACCTCATTAGAACTGATTCAAACGTATTCTTTTTAATGGCTTAGCCAGATGTGTGAATACCCTCTATTTTTTTTGACATTTTAAAAATTTTGCTTTAATTTTAAGTTTTATACTTTAAATCATCAGCATAGAGCCAAATTCATATATTTATATCAATTTACAAGGTTAGTTTTGTATAAAAAGGACATCTTTTGTAAACCTAAAAATTCATGAGTATATATGCTTTTAAGGAATTGATAACTGATTATACATTTATTTACTTTTATGATAGATTTTATGTATAATTTGAAATATAGATTTTGGTGCAATGACACACTAAAATCTTATATAGACTACACCCTGGGACCACAATTATTAACACAGCACCACATTATAAAATCTTGCATAATGTGTATACACATGTTTATTTTGCTGCTGATACTTGATTTTCAGTGGAGACATTATAAAACTTTATTCTTTAAAATGTCTTCATCAAATGTTGAAGAATTTATAGAATATGCTCAACATAATTATAATACTAGTATTTCACCCCTCAAAATAAATGATTTCAAAGTAAAATTATCCCAGTTGTCTCCAAAATATTTTTGTAATATATATCCAAACCAGAAAAATTGACATCAAATTTGACTGTCATGTTATTTTGTCACTTTGATCTAGGATAGCCTTATGAAACTTTTATAAGGATACTGACATTAGAAGAGTCTGCATTTGCCTAATTGTTTCCTCATGATGTCATTTGACTTGTGTGCCTTTCTCCTGTATTTCATGTGTACTGAAAGTCTGGTCACAAAGAATGGGTACCTGTAAGCTTTTTCTAGAAGTGGCCAGAAGGTAAGTATTTTTGGCTTTGTAGTCTTGCATTCTCTTTCACAAGCACTCAACTTGATATTGTAGCTTGAAAGCGGCTATGGCATCAGTCCTTCAGATGGATATTCAGGACTGATTTCCTTTACAATTGACTGGTTTGATCTTCTTGCTGTCCAAGGGACTCTCAAGAGTCTTCTCAAACACCTAAATAAAGCCTGGATTGTATTTAGGTTAGACTGATTTGCCACAATCTTTTATTTCACAAGTGAGATGTTGTAAACTCATGTTTTATCAGGAAATATAAACTGTCAGACATACTTTTGATGTTGAGATTGATTATTAATTCATTTGGTGGTTGTCTAATCTAACAATGTAAAATAACACTTTGTTCCTTGTAATTAATCAATTATCTCATAGAAAATTCTGTGGGATAGTCTTGTCTTTCAACAAGATTTTCCCTTGTGCTTTTAGTGATGATTTACTAAATACTGTAAAGTTATCATGATCTATTTCTATCATATCTTCCATATTTATTGGCTGTTACTTTTCTTATCATTATCCTCAAGCTAGGCTTCAACATTACGTGAACTGGGAACTTCCAGGTGTTCAAGCTGGGTTTAGAAAATGCAGAATAAACAGAGGTAACATTACCAACATTCACTGGATCATAGAGAAAGCAAGGCAATTCCCTCCAAAACTTCTACTTCTGTTTCATTGACTATGCAAAAGCCTTTGACTGTGTCAATCATAACAAAGTGGGAAAACTTAAAGAGTTGTGAATACCAGATCACTTTAACTGTCTCCTGAGAATCCTGTATGTGGGTCAAGAAGCAACAGTTGAAACCCTGTATGGACAATTGACTGGTTCAGAATTGAGAAAGGAGAACGATGAGGCTGTTTATTGTCACCCTGTTTATTTAACTTATACACAGAGCACTTCATGCTATATGTCAGCCGGGCTGGATGAGTTACAAGCCGGAATTAAGATTACCAGGACCTCAGATACGTGGATGATACCACTCTAATGGCAGAAAGTGAAGAGGAACTAAAGAACCTCTTGATGTGGGTGAAGGAAGAGAGGGAAAATGCCAGCTTAAAACTCAATATTAAAAACTAATATCGTGCCATCTGGTCCCATTACTTCAAGTCAAATAGAAGAGGAAAATGTGGAAGCTGTGACATATTTCCTCTTCTTGGGCTCTAAAATCATTGTGGATAGTGACTACAGCCACGAAATTAGAAGACAATTGTTTCTTGGCAGGAAAGCTATGACAAACCTAGACAGTGTATTAAAAAGCAAAGACACCACTTTGCTGACAAAGGTCTGTATAGTCAAGGCTATGGTCTTTTCAGTAGTCATCTAAGGATGTAAGCCTGGACAATAAAGAAGTAAGACCATTGAAGAATTGATGTTTTGAACTGTGGTGCTGGAGAAGACTCTTGGGAGTCCCTTGGAAAGCAAAGTGATCAAACCAGTCAATTTTTTTTAATTTAATTTAAAAATTTTTAAATCAATTACTTAATTTATTTTACTTTACAATATTGTACTGGTTTTGCCATACATTGACTTGAATCTGCTGTGAGTGTACATGTGCTCCCCATCCTGAACCCCCCTCCCACCTCCCTCCCCATTCCATCCCTCTGGGTCATCCCAGTACACCAGCCCCGAGCATCCTGTATCATGCATTAAACCTGGACTGGCGATTCATTTAACATATGATATTTTATACGTTTCAGTGAAATTCTCCCAAACCATCCCACCCTCGTCCTCTCCCAGAGTCCAAAAGACTGTTCTATACATATGTGTCTCTTTTGCTGTCTCGCATACAGGATTATCGTTACCTTCTTTCTAAATTCCATATATATGTGTTAGTATACTGTACTGGTGTTTTTCTTTATGGCTTACTTCACTCTGTATAATAGGCTCCAGTTTCATCCACCTCATTAGAACTGATTCAAATGTATTCTTTTGAATGGCTGAGTAATACTCCATTGTGTATATGTACCACTGCTTTCTTATCCATTTATTGGCTGATGGACATCTAGGTTGCTTCCATGTCCTAGCTATTATAAACAGTGCTGCGACGAACATTGGGGTGCACGTGTCTCTTTCGATTCTGGTTTCCTTGGTGTGTATGCCCAGCAGTGGGATTGCTGGGTCATATGGAGCTCTATTTCCAGGTTTTTAAGGAATCTCCACACTGTTGTCCATAGTGGCTGTACTAGTTTGCATTCCAACAGTGTAAGAGGGTGCCTTTTCTCCACTCCCTCTACAGCATTTATTGCTTGTAGACTTTTGGATCACAGCCATTCTGACTGGCGTGAAATGGTACCTCATTGTGGTTTTGGTTTGCATTTCTCTGATAATGAGTGATGTTGAGCATCTTTTCATGTGTTTGTTAGCCATCTGTATGTCTTCTTTGGAGAAATGTCTGTTTAGTTCTTTGGCCCATTTTTTGATTGGTTCATTTATTTTTCTGGAATTGAGCTGCAGGAGTTGCTTGTGTATTTTTGAGGTAAATTCTTTGTCAGTTGCTTCATTTGCTATTATTTTCTCCCATTATGAAGGCTATCTTTTCACCTTGCTTATAGTTTCCTTTGTTGTGCAGAAGCTTTTAATTTTAATTAGGTCCCATTTGTTTATTTTTGCTTTTATTTCCAATATTCTGAGAGGTTGGTCATTGAGGATCCTGCTGTGGTTTATGTCGGAGAGTGTTTTGCCTATGTTTTCCTCTAGTATTTTAATAATTTCTGATATTACATTTAGATCTTTAATCCATTTTGAGTTTATTTTTGTGTATGGTGTTAGAAAGTGTTCTAGTTTCATTCTTTTACAAGTGGTTGATCAGTTTTCCCAGCGTCACTTGTTAAAGAGATTGTTGTTTCTCCATTGTATATTCTTGCCTCCTTTGTCAAAGATAAGGTGTCCATAGGTGTGTGGATTTATCTCTGGGCTTTCTATTTTGTTCCATTGATCTATATTTCTGTCTTTGTGCCAGTACCATACTGTCTTGATTACAAGTCAACCTTAAATGAAATCAACCCTGAATACTCTTTGGAAGGACTGATGCTGAAAATGAAACTCCAGTACTTGGGCACCTGATAGGAACAGCTGACTCACTGGAAAAGATCCTGATGCTGGGAAAAACTGAAGGCAGAAGGAGAAGAGCAAGACAGGATGAGATGGTTGGATGGCATCATTGATTCAATGGACAAGAAGTTGAGCAAACTCTGGGAGATGATGTAGGACAGGGAAGCCTGGTGTGCTTCAGTCCATGGGGATGCAGAGTTGGACATGTCTTACTGATTGAAGAACAATCTGTACTCATTGATGGGGCTTCCCAGGTGGCTCAGTGGAAAAGAATCCACCTGCCAATGCAGGAGATGTGGGTTTGACCCTGGGATGGGAGGATTCCCTGGAGAAGGAAATGGCAACCCACTTCAGTATTCTTGCCTGGGAAATCCCATGGACAGAGGAACCTGATGGGCTACATTCCATAGGGTTTCAAAAGAGTCAGACATTACTCAATGAGTAAACAACAACAAGAACTCATGGATATTTTAAAGTTTATATATTATGATAACTTACAGTAATTTTCTATTTTGTTTCAAGTGATACAAAGAGATTAGTGGGTGTTTGCAGGACATTTACTGTAGATGTAATCCTCTGGCTTATATCTTGAATAGGTCACATTTTGAGAAAGAAATAATTTGTTATATACGTAAACAAAACAAAACTGTGCAGTAACAATATACACTTCTTTATATATATATATATATATATATATATATATATATATATACACACACATACACTTCTAATGAATATGTTAGCAATCTTTAGAAATAGAGAGTGAAGAAGATGAAGCATGTATGTATGGAGACCATCTGTCCTAGGTTGCCTGTAATGAAAATGTTTTTTAGAACATAATCCAGAAAAATCTTGGGAAACCATATTGGTTGTTTACCCTATATGTAGGGTTTGACCTGTTTCCTCTCTTACTTATTTTAAGTTTGACTTCTGAAGCTCATTCTCCTTGTCATATATCTTCAATTAGAGGAATTTTGTAGAAAAAAAATGTTGAAGCAGATGATTTAATCCAAGGCAACTGGGGAATTGGGTCATAGCTCCTTGATTATGCTGTTAGTGAAGTAAGCATCCCATATGGAACAGAAAACCCAAATTCTCCAGCAATCTGAATATCACACGTTCCCTTCATGCTTTCTTCCACAATGGTTCCATGAAGAGTTACTTGTAAAAAACACGAATTTTTTTTTTTCCATGACGGAGGTGACAGTTCAGAATTTTCCTCATTGTCTAGGATACCAGATCATCTGGTTTACTGACTGATTCAAGCATCCTGAGAAGAAAAGTGTGAAAAATAATATTTTTTTAGAAAGTGCTAGACTTTTACACCAAAAACTAAAAAAGATAGTCAAAAGAAGTCAAAGAAGACCCAAAGAATTAAATAAACTTTCTATGACCATGGGTCAGGAGGCAATATAGTTAATATGGCAGCATTCCCCCAAGTTGATCTATAGACTCAACATAGTCCTTATCAACATCTCAGCTAACTTTTTTTCAGAAATTGACAAGCACTTCTTACAATTTACATGGGACTTCACCCTTATGGCAGAAACGGAAGATGAACTAAAAAGCCTCTTGATGAAAGTGAAAGAGGAGAGTGAAAGAGTTGGCTTAAAGTTCAACATTCAGAAAACTAAGATCATGGCATCTGGTCCCACGACTTCATGGGAAATAGATGGGGAAACAGTGGAAACAGTGTCAGACTTTATTTTTTGGGGCTCCAAAATCACTGCAGATGGTGATTGCAGTCATGAAATTAAAAGACGCTTACTCCTTGGAAGAAAAGTTATGACCAACCTAGATAGCATATTAAAAAGCAGAAATATTACTTTGCCAACAAAGGTCTGTCTAGTTAAGGCTATGGTTTTTCCAGTAGTCATTTATGGATATGAGAGTTGGACTGTGAAGAAAGCTGAGCACCGAAGAATTGATGCTTTTTAACTGTAGTGTTGGAGAAGACTCTTGAGAGTGCCTTGGACTGCAAGGAAATCCAACCAGTCCATTCTAAAGGAGATCAGTCCTGGGTGTTCTTTTGAAGGAATGATGCTAAAGCTGAAACTCCAGTACTTTGGCCACTTCATGAAAAGAGTTGACTCATTGGAAAAGACTCTGATGCTGGGAGAGATTTGGGGCAGGAGGAGAAGGGGATGACAGAGGATGAGATGGCTGGATGGCATCACCGACTGAATGGTATGAGTTTGAGTGAGCTCCAGGAGTTGGTGATGGACGGGGAGGCCTGGCGTGCTGGCGATTCATGGGATCGCGAAGAGTCGGACACGACTGAGTGACTGAACTGAACTGAACTGATGCGGTCCCAAATTGTTAAAAAATCCTGAGAAAAACTTATTGATAGAGTCAAAGTGAAATTTACTACAAAATACTTGAATCAAGATATACGAATGAAAGAGCTTAGAGTACAGACATGAACACTTATATTTAGGGTAACTTATTTTGACAAGGTTTTCAGTAAAGTTCACTGGGGGAAAGAATAACCTTTTAAAAAAATGATGCTGGGACAACTGCAAATCCACATGCTAAAGAATGTGGACCTCACAAAAAAAGTATAAAATTTGTATCATTAAAATGTTAATTATACATCAGTGTCTCTTTTGCTGTATAGAACAGTCTTATGGACTCTGTGGGAGAGGGAGAGAGTAGGAAGATCTGGGAGAATGGCACTGAAACATGTAAAATATCATGTATGAAACGAGATGCCAGTCCAGGTTCGATGCACGATACTGGATGCTTGGGGCTAGTGCACTGGGACGACCCAGAGGGATGCTATGGGGAGGAAGGAGGGAGGAGGGTTCAGGATGGGGAACACATGTCTACCTGTGGTGGATTCATTTTGATATTTGGCAAAACTAATACAATTATGTAAAGTTTAAAAATAAAATAAAATTAATTTAAAAAAGAGAAATGAACGCATATGACTATACAAAATTAAAAAAAAATGTTAATTATAAATTGATATACCTATGGAAGTGAAAGTGTTAGTTGCTCAGTCATGTCCAATTCTTTGTGATTCCATCGTTTGTAGGTCGTCAGGCTTCACTGTCCATGGTATTCCCCAGGCAAGAATTCTGGAGTTGGTTGCCATTTCCTCCTCTGGGGGATCTTCCTGACCCAGGGATTGAACCTGGGTCTCCTGCACCACAGGTAGATTGCTTACCACTAGCGCCACCTGGGAAACAATTACTATATGTAAAACTATATTATTATAAGCAATCAGTTCAGTTCAGGTCAGTCACTCAGTTGTGTCCGACTCTTTGCAACCCCATGAATTGCAGCACGCCAGGATTCCCTGTCCATCACCACTCCCAGAGTTCACTCAAACTCACATCCATTGAGTCGGTGATGCCATCCAGCCATCTCATCCTCTATTGTTCCCTTCTCCTCCTGCCCCCCATCCCTTGCAGCATCAGAGTCTTTCCCAATGAGTCAACTCTTCTCATGAGGTAGCCAAAGTACTGGAGTTTCAGCTTTAGCATCATTCCTTCCAAAGAACACTCAGGACTGATCTCCTTCAGAATGGACTGGTTGGATCTCCTTGCAGTCCAAGGGACTCTCAAGAGTCTTCTCCAACACCACAGTTAAAAAGCATCAATTCTTTGGTGCTCAGCTTTCTTCACAGTCCAATTCTCACATCCATATATGACTACTGGAAAAACCATAGCCTTGACTAGACGGACCTCTGTTGGCAGAGTAATGTCTCTGCTTTTGAATATGCTATCTAGGTTGAATATGCTATCTGTAACCAATACCTAATACAATTAATATACATTATATATATATATATATATATATATATATATACACACAATTAATATAGACAATACCTATATGCAATTACTAAAAGTTCTGAAGTCTTGGAAGAAACATGCATGCAAATTTTTGTGACCTTGTTGCAAGCCATTGTTTTAAGATAAGACTGCCAAAGTGCAAGTGAACAAAAAAATGGATAAACTGGATTTCTTCAAAAATTAAAACTTCTGGGGAATGGTCCCAAGATGCCGGAGGAATAGGATAGGGAGACCACTTTCTCCCCCACAAATTCATCTAAAGATCATTTGAATGCTGAGTAACTTCCACAAAACAACCTCTGAATGCTGGGGTAGGACACCATGCACCCAGAAATGCAGCCCATTCTCTTTGAAAGGAGGTAGGACAAAATATAAAAGACAAAAAGAGACAAAAGAGTTAGGGACAGAGACCCATCATGGGGAGGGAGTTGTGAAGGAGAAGAAGTTTCCAAAACAGTAGGAAACCCCCTCAAAGGCAGGTCTGTGGGGAGATTTGAAATCTCAGAGGGCAACATAACTGGGAGGGGGGAAAAAACCCCACAGATTAGGCGCCTAACCACAGCTGCCAGCAGAGAAGTAGCCTAGAAGCTCAGATCTACCACCCCTGCTGTGTACAGGCCACCCTGCTGGAGGCAGAGAGGCAGGCATGTGACAGCCAGAGCTAGAAGGCAAGGGGCTGCTCCAATCTCGGCCCCAGAGACCAGCATCCTCCACCAAACTGTGAGCAGGCTCCCAGTTGCTAACCACGTCTTCCTGGGATCCTGGATGGTTGACATCTGCCAGGAAGGTCACAGCCTGACATCAGCTCCCCAGAGGAGACACACAGCACACATGAGACAGTGCTCTCATGCTCTAGGAAACCAAGCCAGGACTGGGAGGTGATTAAGACGCACTGCACATCTGGGGCAGTGCACTTGCCAAGCACCTGGTTGTCTGAGCTGCTCGGACCTGGGAAGGGCACAAAACACATGCCCAATCAAGTCTGTGCCCTTGTGGAGTACCCCAGAACCTGAACCTGAGCGGTTTAGACCTGGGAAGTGCACGAAATGCAGGGCCCACTTTGGACAGTGCCTTCCAGAGCATCCTGGAGCCTGAGCAGTGTAGACCAGGAAAGCACATGCTGCTGTGACCTGGGACAAACCCAGTGTGGTCCATACACTGTGAGCACTCCCCACACATGCCAGCGATATTTATTTGCAGTGTTCCTCCCCTCCCCACAACACAACTGAACAAGTGAGCCTAAATAAGTGACTGCCTTCACCCCCTTGTGTCAGGGCAGCAATTAGACACCAAAGAGACCTGCAAACAGAGGAAGCCAAAATGAACAAAGAAGAGGGAACCACTGGAAGTAACAGGTGCAACAGATTAAAACCTTATAGTTAACATTGACTAAGCATTGGAGGGGGCCTGTAGACCTGGAGAACAAGTACAAGCTGGAACAAGGAACTTTTTGAAACTGAACTGACTCCACACTGCTTTCAACAGCTCCAGAGAAATTCCTAGATATAGTTTTGCTATCATCACTTTTTAATTTTTTAAAAATTTATGTTCCTTATTACTCCTTTAATTTTCATTTTTACAACCTACTGTTACCTTGCAAAAAAGACCCTATTTTTAAAGCATATTTCATAAATATATATTTTATAAATTTTGTGATTGATTTTGCTTTGTATTTTTAAAATTGTATTTTTGAGAGTTTAACCTCTACTCTAGATTTTTAATTTTTGCTTTTTGGTATTTGTTATCAATTTTGTACCTTTAAGAACCTAACCTTCAATATCCATTTTCACTTAGGGATGTTGATTACTGGCTTGATTGCTCTCTCCCCTTTGGACTCTCCCTTTTATCTCCAGGTCACCTCTATCTCCTCCTTCCCCCTTCTCTTTTCTACTTTGTGAATATCTCTGGATGTTCTGGGCCGTGGAGAACACTTAGGGAACTGATTACTTGCTAGATTGGTCTCTCCTCTTTTGACTCCCCCCTCTTCTCCTCCTGGTCACCTCTATCTTCCTCATCCCTCTTCTCTTCTCTATGTAACTCTGAACCTTTCTGGGTGTTTCAGACGGTGGAGAGCACATATGGAATTGATTACTGGCTAGATTGCTCCTTCCCCTTTTGACTCTCCCTGTTCTCCTGGTCACCATGCTAATTCTCCAGCAAAGCAGGAAAAAAGCCTTGAGAATTAAAAGACAAGCTGTTCAAAGCCATACCAATCCCACTGACACCCCAACTCTCTACTGGACACTTCACTGCACTCCAGAGAGAAGAGACCCAGCTCCACCCACCAGGACACAGATGCAAGCTCCCCTAACCAGGAAACCTTGACAAGCCACTAGTCCACAGGGCAGGCTCCACAATAAAGAGGAACCATAAATTTCCATCATACAGAATGGACACCCCAAACAGAGCAATCTAAACAAAATGAAAAGGCAGAGAAATATTCAGCAGGTAAAGGAACATGATAAATGCCCAACAGATCAAACAAAAGAGAAGGAGATAGGGAGTCTACCTGAAAAAGAATTCAGAATAATGATAGTAAAGATGATCCAAAAGCTTGAAAACAAAATGGAGTTACAGATAAATAAATTAGAGACAAGGATTGAGAAGATGCAAAAAATGTTTAACAAGGATCTAGAAGAGATAAAGAAGAGTCAATAAATTATGAACAATGCAATAACTGAGATCAAAAGCACTCTGGAGGGAACCAACAGTAGAATAACTGAGGCAGAAGATAGCATAAGTGAGGTGGAAGATAGAATAGTGGAAATAAATGAAGCAAAGAAGGAAAAATTTAAAAAAGAATTAAAATAAGTGAGGACAACCTCAGAGACCTCCATCCCTACATTCAAATCATAGGAGTCCCAGAAGAAGAAGACAAAAAGAAAAGGCATGAGAAAATACTTGAGGAGAGAATAGTTGAAAACTTCCCTAAAATGAGGAAGGAAATAGCCATCCAAGTTCAAGAAACCCAGAGAATCCCAAACAGAATAAACCCAAGGTAAAACACCCCAAGACACATACTAATCAAACTAACGAAGAGCAAATATTAAAAGTAGCAAGGGAAAAACAACCAAAAACACACAAGGGGATCCCCATAAGGATAACAGCTGATCCTTCAATAGAAACTCTTCAGGTCAGGAGGGAATGGCAGGACATACTTAAGGTGATGAAAGAGAAAAACCAACAACCCAGATTACTATACCCAACAAGGATCACATTAAAATATGAAGGAGAAATTAAAAGCTTTACAGAGAAGCAAAAGCTGAGAGAATTCAGTACCACCAAACCAGCTCTTGAGTAAGTGCTAAATGATCTTCTTTAGACAGGAAACACAGAAAACGTGTATAAACTTGAACCCCAAACAACAAAGTAATTGGTAAGAGGGTCATACTTATCAATAATTACTTTAAATGCAAATGGGTTGAATGCTGAAACCAAAAGGCAAAGACTTGATACAAAAACAAGCCCCCTATATATGCTGTCTACAAGAGACCCACCTCAAAACAAGGGACACAAACAGATTGAAAATGAAGGGCTGGAAATAAATATTTCATGCAAATAGAGACCAAAAGAAAGCAGGAGTAGCAATACTCATATCAGATAAAATAGACTTTGAAATAAAGGCCATGAAAAGAGACAAAGAAGGACTCTACATAATGATCAAAGGATCAAACAAAGAAGAAGATATAACAATTATAAACATATATGCACCCAACCTAAGAGCACCTCAATACGTAAAACAAATGCTAACAAGCATGAAAGGGGAAATTAACAGTAACACAATAAGAGTAGGAGACTTTAATACCCCACTCACACCTATGGATAGATAAACTAAGCAGAAAATTAGCAAGGAAACAAAAACTTTAAATGATACAATGGACCAGTTAGACCTGATTGATATCTTTGGATGCTTGGGGCTAGTGCACTGGGACGACCCAGAGGGATGGTATGGGGAGGGAGGAGGGAGGAGGGTTCAGGATGGGGAACACATGTATACCTGTGGCGGATTCATTTTGATATTTGGCAAAACTAATACAATTATGTAAAGTTTAAAAATAAAAAAAAAAAAATACAAAAAATACAAAAAAAAAAAAGACATTTCACCCCAAAACAATGAATTTCACCTTTTTCCCAAGTGCACACAGAACATTCTCCAGGATTAATCACATTCTGGGCATAGGTCTAACCTTAATAAATTCAAAGAAAATTGAAACCATTTCAAACCTCTTTTTTGATCATAATGTGGTAAGAGTAGATATCAACTCAAAGAAAGGCAATGACAAAGAATGCTCAAACTACCGCACAATTGCACTCATCTCACATGCTAGTAAAGTAATGCTCAAATTTCTCCAAGCCAGGATCAGCAATACGTGAACCATGAACTTCCAGATGTTCAAGCTGAATTTAAAAAAGGCAGAGGAACCAGAGATCAAATCGCCAACATCCGCTGGATCATGGGAAAAGCAAGAGAGTTCCAGAAAAACATCTATTTCTGCTTTATTGACTATGCCAAAGCCTTTGACTGTGTGGATCATAATAAACTGGAAAATTCTAAAAGAGATGGGAATACAAGACCACCTGACCTGCTTCTTGAGAAACCTATATGCAGGTCAGGAAGAAACAGTTAAAACAGTTAGAACATGGAACAACAGACTGGTTCTAAATAGGAAAAGGAGTATGTCAAGACTGTATATTGTCACCCTGCTTATTTAACTTATATGCAGAGTACATCATGAGAAATGCTGGACTGGAAGAAGCACAAGCTGGAATCAAGATTGCCAGGAGAAATATCGATAACCTCAGATATGCAGATGACACCAGCCTTATGGCAGAAAGTGAAGAGGAACTAAAAAGCCTCTTGAGGAAAGTGAATGAGAAGACTGAAAAGGTTGGTGTAAAGCTCAACATTCAGAAAACTAAGATCATGGCACCTGGTCCCATCATTTCATGGCAAGTAGATGCGGAAACAGTGGCAACAGTGTAGGACTTTATTATTATCTTTTTTTTTTTTTTTTTGGCTCCAGGATCACTGCAAATGGTGATTGCAGCCATGAAATTAAAAGATGCTTACTCCTTGGAAGGAAAGTTATGACCAACCTAGATAGCATATTCAAAAGCAGAGACATTATTTTGCCAACAAAGGTCCGTCTAGTCAAGGCTATGGTTTTTCCAGTAGTCATGTATGGATGTGAGATTTGGACTGTGAAGAAAGCTGAGCACCGAAGAATTGATGCTTTTGAACTGTGGTGTTGGAGAAGACTCTCGAGAGTCCCTTGGACTGCAAGGAGATCCAACCAGTCTATTCTAAAGGAGATCAGTCCTGGATGTTCTTTGGAAGGAATGAAGCTAAAGCTGAAACTCCAGTACTTTGGCCACCTCAAGAGAAGAGTTGACTCTTTGGCAAAGACTCTGATGCTGGGAGGGATTTGGGGCAGGAGGAGAAGGGGACGACAGAGGATGAGATGGCTGGATGGCATCACCAACTCAATGGATGTGAGTTTGAGTGAACTCTGGGAGTTGGTGATGGAGAGGGAGGCCTGGTGTGCTGCAGTTCATGGAGTCACAGAGTCGGACTCGACTGAGTGACTGAACTGAATTCAACTGAATAGGGAAAAAAACTATTAACAATACAAACATAAGGAGATTAAACAACACAGTTCTGAGTAACCAACAAATCATGGAATAAATCAAAAAGGATATAAAAATATGCACAGAAACAAATGAAAATGGAAACACGACAACCCAAAACCTATGGGATTCAGTAAAAGCAGCGCTAAGGGCAAGGTTCATATCATTACAAGCTTACTTCAAGAAACAAGAGAAAAATCAGATAAATAACCTAACTTTACATGTAAAGCAACTAGAAAAAGAAGAAATGAAGAACCCCAGGGTTAGTAGAAGGAAATAAATCATAAAAATTAGGGCAGAAATCAATGAAAAAGAAATAAAGGTGACTATGGGGCGGAAACGAGAGGAGTTACCTGGAGCCATGGCTGCGCGGGTGCAGGAGGGCCTAGAGGAGCTATCCCACATTGAAGGGCAGGAAGGGTGGCGGTGAGGAGATACACGTCGTCCAAGGTAAGGAGCAATGGCTGTGCTTTGCTGGAGCAGCCATGAAGAGATACCCCACACCCAAGGTAAGAGAAACCCAAGTAAGATGGTAGGTGTTGCAAGAGGGCATCAGAGGGCAAACACACTGAAACCATACTCACAGAAAACTAGTCAATCTAATCACACTAGGACCACAGCCTTGTCTAACTCAATGAAACTAAGCCATGCCCATGGGGCAAACCAAGACAGGTGGATCATGGTGGAGAGATCTGACAGAATGTGGTCCACTGGAGAAGGGAATGACAAACCACTTCAGTATTCTTGCCTTGAGAACCCCATGAACAGTATGGAAAGGCAAAATGATAGGATACTGAAAGAGGAATTCCCCAGGTCAGTAGGTGCCCAATATGCTACTGGAGATCAGTGGAGAAATAACTCCAGAAAGAAGGAAGGGATGGAGCCAAAGCAAAAAGAATACCCAGCTGTGGATGTGACTGGTGATAGAAGCAAGGTCCGATGTTGTAAAGAGCAATATTTGCATAGGAACCTGGAATGTCAGGTCCATGAATCAAGGCAAATTGGAAGTGGTCAAACAAGAGATAGCAACAGTGAATGTCGGCATTCTAGGAATCAGTCAACTGAAATGGACTGGAATGGGTGAATTTAACTCAGATGACCATTATGTCTACTACTGCAGGCAGTAATCCCTCAGAAGAAATGGAGTGGCCATCATGGTCAACAAAAGAGTCCGAAATGCAGTACTTGGATGCAATCTCAAAAATGACAGAATGATCTCTGTTTGTTTCCAAGGCAAACCATTCAATATCACAGTAATACAAGTCGATGCCCCAACCAGTAATGCTGAAGAAGCTGAAGTTGAACGATTCAATGAAGACCTACAAGACCTTTTAGAACTAACACCCAAAAAAGATGTCCTTTTCATTATAGGGGACTGGAATGTAAAAGTAGGAAGTCAAGAAACACCTCGAGTAACAGACAAATTTGGCCTTGGAATACGGAATGAAGCAGGGCAAAGACTAATAGAGTTTTGCCAAGAAAATGCACTGGTCATAACAAACACCCTCTTCCAACAATACAAGAGAAGACTCTATACATGGACATCACCAGATTGTCAACACCGAAATCAGATTGATTATATTCTTTGCAGCCAAAGAAGGAGAAGCTCTATACAGTTAGCAAAAACAAGACCAGGAGCTGACTGTGACTCAGAACATGAACTCCTTATTTCCAAATTCAGACTTAAATTGAAGAAAGTTGAGAAAACCAGTAGACCATTCAGGTATGACCTAAATCAAATCCCTTATGATTATACAATGGAAGTGAGAAATAGGTTTAAGGGCCTAGATCTGATAGATAGAGTGCCTGATGAACTATGGAATGAGGTTCGTGACATTGTACAGGAGACAGGGATCAAGACCATTCCCATAGAAAAGAAATGCAAAAAAGCAAAATGGCTGTCTGGTGAGACCTTACAAATAGCTGTGAAAAGAAGAGAAGCAAAAAGCAAAGGAGAAAAAGGAAGATATAAACATCTGAATGCAGAGTTCCAAAGAATAGCAAAAAGACATAAGAAAGCCTTCTTCAGCGATCAATGCAAAGCAATAGAGGAAAACAACAGAATGGGAAAGACTAGGGATCTCTTCTAGAAAATGATAGATACCAAAGGAACATTTCATGCAAAGATGAGCTTGATAAAGGACAGAAATGGTATGAACCTAAAAGAAGCAGACAATATTAAGAAGAGATGGCAAGAATACACAGAAGAACTGTACAAAAAAGATCTTCATAACTCAGGTAATCACGATGGTGTGATCACTGACCGAGAGCCAGACATCCTGGAATGTGAAATCAAGTGGGCATTAGAAAGCATCACTACGAACAAAGCTAGTGGAGGTGATGGAATTCCAGTTGAGCTATTCTGAATCCTGAAAGATGATGCTGTGAAAGTGCTGCACTCAATATGCCAGCAAATTTGGAAAACTCAGCAGTGGCCACAGGCCTGGAAAAGGTCAGTTTTTATTCCAATCCCAAAGAAAGGCAATGCCAAAGAATGCTCAAACTACCGCACAGTTGTATTCATCTCACACGCTAGTAAAGTAATGCTCAAAATTTTCCAAGCCAGGCTTCAGCAATATGTGAACCGTGAACTTGCTGATGTTCAAGCTGGTTTTAGAAAAGGCTGAGGAACCACAGATCAAATTGCCAACATCTGCTGGATCATAGAAAAAGCAAGAGAGTTTCAGGAAAACATCTATTTCTGCTTTATTGACTATTCCAAAGCCTTTGACTGTGTGGATCACAATAAACTGTGTAAAAGTCTTCAAGAGATGGGAATACCAGACCACCTGATCTGCCTCTTGAGAAATTTGTATGCAGGTCAGGAAGCAACAGTTAGAACTGGACATGGAACAACAGACTGGTTCCAAATAGGAAAAGGAGTTCGTCAAGGCTGTATATTGTCACCCTGTTTATTTAGCTTATATGCAGAGTACATCATGAGAAACGCTGGACTGGAAGAAGCACAAGCTGGAGTCAAGATTGCGGGGAGAAATATCAATAACCTCAGATATGCAGATGACACCAGCCTTATGGCAGAAAGTGAAGAGGAACTAAAAAGCCTCTTGATGAAAGTGAAAATGGAGAGTGAAAAAGTTGGCGTAAAGCTCAACATTCAGAAAATGAAGATCATGGCATCCGGTCCCACCACTTCATGGGAAATAGATGAGGAAACAGTGGAAACAGTGTCAGACTTTATATTTCTGGGCTCCACTACAGATGGTGACTGCAGCCATGAAATTAAAAGACACTTACTCCTTGAAAGGAAAGTTATGACCAACCTAGATAGCATATTCAAAAGCAGAGACATTACTTTGCCAACAAAGGTTCGTCTAGTCAAGGCTATGGTTTTTCCTTTGGTCATGTATGGATGTGAGAGTTGGACTGTGAAGAAGGCTGAGCACTGACGAATTGATGCCTTTGCACTGTGGTGTTGGAGAAGACTCTTGAGAGTCCCTTGGACTGCAAGGAGATCCAACCGGTCCATTCTGAAGGAGATCAGCCCTGGGATTACTTTGGAAGGAATGATGCTAAAGCTGAAACTCCTGTACTTGGGCCACCTCATGCGAAGTGTTGACTCATTGGCAAAGACTCTGATGCTGGGAAGGTTTGGGGGCAGGAGAAGAAGGGGATGACACAGGATGAGATGGCTGGATGGCATCACTGACTCAATGGACATGAGTCTGAGTGAACTCCGGTAGTTGGTGAGGGACAGGGAGGCCTGGCGTGCTGCGATTCATAGGTTCGCAAAGAGTCGGACATGACTGAGCGACTGATCTGATCTGATCTGATCTGATAGCAGTAATCTACAAAACTAAAAGTTGGTTCTTTCAGAAGATAAGTAAGATAGACCAACAATTAGCCAGACTCATCAAGAAAAAAAAGGAGAAGAATCAAATAAACAAAATAGAAATGAAAATGGAGAAATCACAGCAGACAATGCAGAAATACAAAGGATCATAAAAGACTACTATCAGCAATTATATGCCAATAAAATGAACAACGTGGAAGAAGTGGACAAATTCTTAGAAAAGTACGACTTTCCAAAACTGGACCAGGAAGAAATAGAAAATCTTAACAGAGCTATCACAAGCATGGGATCAAAACTCTAATAAAAATTCTTCTAACAAATAAAAGCCCAGGATCAGGTGGCTTCACAGCTGAATTCTACCAAAAATTTAGAGAAGAGCTAGCGCCTATCCTACTCAAACTCTTCTAGAAAATTTCAGAGGAAGGTAAACTCCCAAACTCTTTCTATTGCACCATCATCACCCTAATACCAAAACCAGAAAAGATGCCATAAAAAAGAAAACTTTAGGCCAATATCACTGATGAACATAGATGCAAAAATCCTCAACAGAATTCTAGCAAACAGAATCCTGCAACATATTAAAAAGATCACACATCATGACCAAGTGGGCTTTATCCCAGGAATGCAAGGATTCTTCAATATTCACAAATCAATCAATGTGATACACCATATTAACAAATTGAAGGATAAAAACCATATAATTATCTCAATAGATACAAAGAAAGCCTTTAACAAAATTCAACATCCATTTATGATAAAATCCTTCCAGAAAGCAGGCACAGAAAGAACATACCTCAACATAATAAAAGCCATATATGATAAACGCACAGCAAACATTATCCTCAATGGCAAAAAATCAAAGGGTTTCCCCTAAAGTCAGAAACAAGACAAGGGTGACCACTCTCATCACTACTATTCAACATATTTTTGGAAGTTTTAGCCACAGTAATCAGAGCAAAAAAAGAAATAAAAAGAATCTAGATTGGAAAAGAAGAAGTAAAACTCTCACTATTTGCAGATGACATGATCTTTTACATAGAAAACCATAAAGACTCCACCAGAAAATTACTAGAGCTAATCAATGATTATAGAAAAGTTGCAGGACATAGAATTAATACACAGAAATCCCTTGCATTCCTGTACACTAACCATGAAAATACAGAAGGAGAAATTAAGGAAACAATTCCATTCACCATTGTGATGAAAAGAATAAAACACTTCGGAATAAATCTACCTAAAGAAACAAAAGACCTATACATAGAGAACTATAAAACACTGATAACAAAATCAAAGATGAGACTAATAGATGGAGAAATATACTGTGTTCATGTATCAGAAGAATCAACATAGTGAAAATGAGGGTACTACACAAAGCAGTCTATAGATTCAATGCAATCCCTATCAAGCTATCAACGGTATTTTTCACAGAACTAGAACAAATAATTTCACAGTTTGTATGGAAATACAAAGTCCTCGAATAGCCAGAGTAATCTTGAAAAAGAAGAATGGAACTGGAGGAATCAACCTTCCTGACTTCAGACTATACTACAAAGCTGGCACAAAAACTGAAATATAGATTAATGGAACAAATAGAAAGCCTATAGATAAGTCCATGCATCTATGGACACCTCATCTTTGACAAATGAATAAAAAATATACAATGGAGAAAATACAATTTCTTTAAGAAGTGGTGCTGGGAAAACTAGTCATCCACCTGTAAAAGAATGAAACTAGAACATTTTCTAACACCATACAAAAAAATAAACTCAAAATGGATTAAAGACCTAAATGTAAGATCAGAAAGTTTAAAACTCCTAGAGGAAAACATAGGCAAAACACTCTCTGACGTAAATCACAGCAAGATCCTCTATGACCCACTTCCCAGAGTAATGGAAATAAAAGCAAAAATAAATGGGACCTAATTAAACTTAAAAGCTTTTACACAACGAAGGAAACTATAAGGAAGGTGAAAAGACAGCCTTCAGAATGGGAGAAAATAATAGCAAACAAAGCAACTGACAAAGAATTTATCTCAGAAATATGCAAGCAGCTCATGCAGCTCAATTCCAAAAAGTAAACAACCAAATCAAAAAATGGGCCAAAAAACTAAAAGGACATTTATCCAAAGAAGACAGACAGATGGCTAACAAACACATGAAAAAATGCTCAACATCACTCATTATCAGAGAAATGCAAATCAAAACCACAATGAGGTACCATTTCACGCCAGTCAGAATGGCTGCTATCAAAAAGTCTACAAACAGTAAATGCTGAAGAGGGTGTGGAGAAAAGGGAACCCTGTTACACTGTTGGTGGGAATACAAACTAGTACAGCCACTATGGAGAACAGTGTGGAGATTCCTTAAAAACTGGAAATAGAACAGCCATACAACCCAGTAATCCCACCGGTGGGCATACACAGGTAGGAAACCAGAATTGAGAGAGACACGTGTACCCCAATGTCCATCGTAGCACTGTTTACAATAGCTAGGACATGGAAGCAACCTAGATGTCCATCAGCAGATGAATAGATAAGAAAGCTGTGGTACATATATACAATGGAGTATTACTCAGCCATTAAAAAGAATACATTTGAATCAGTTCTAATGAGTTGGATGAAACTGGAGCCTATTATACAGAGTGAAGTAAGGTAGAAAGAAAAACACCAATACAGTATATTAATGCATATATATGGAATTTATAAAGATGGTTACGATGACCTTATATGCAAGACAGTGAAAGAGACACAGATGTAAAGAACAGACTTTTGGACTCTGTGGGAGAAGGCGAGGATGGGATGATTTGAGAGAATAACATTGAAACATGTATATTACCATATGTGAAACAGATCACCTGTCCGAGTTTGATGCATGAAACGGGCACTCAAAGCTGCTGCACTGGGACAACCCAGAGGGATGGGGTGGGGAGGGATGTGGGAGGGAGTTTGGGAGGGTGGATACATGTACACCTGTGGCTGATTCATGTTAATGTACAGCAAAAACCACCACAATATTGTAAAGTACTTAGTCTCCAATTAAAATAAATAAATTAGTTAAAAAATTAAAACTTCTGTGCATCAGTTGACACTATGAGAGAGTGAAAACATTGAGAGAAATGGTGGGCTGAGGTCCTTGCACAATTCATATAGACCCCATGGGTCTCAGTATTTTCATCTGTCGAATAGAAACAGTAATACCTTATTTTCAAGTGGTGATGTGAAGAATATATGATTAGAAAACATGAGAACTGTTTTTGTAAACTCAAAAATACAAATTATTGGTAAGATTCACAGTGCCAGGATCTCTCTATGACCTCTGTGATTTTTTTGATGTTTTGCATTATTTGTGCGTGTTGCAAATCCCAGGAATGATTACTTTTAAGGAAATTCTCCAATCTAATGTAATCCTTATACTTTACTTTTATGACTACATAAGCCGTGTATTTACTGTTTTCTATATACAGGGGTGGCTTTCCAGGTGGCACTAGTGGTAAAGAACCCATCTGCCAATGCAGAAAGATTCGGGAGATAAGCATTTAATACCTGGGTTGAGAAGATCTCCTGGAGAAGGGCATAGAAACCTACTCCAGTATTCTTGCTTGGAGAATCCCATGGACAGAGAAGTCTGGTAGGCTATGGTCCATAGGGTCTCAAAGAGTCAAACGTGACTGAAGCAATTTGGCACACACACACACACACACACACACACACACACACACACACACATAGAGGGGTACTAGGGTTGATATGGGTTAAATGATGGTCCTGTGACTCTGGTTAGCTTGTGCGTCTGTGCTTCAGATCCACAGTTACTGCTTATTGAGCTTAACACAGGACTATACTCTTCCTTAAGAGTTTGTGCATGAAAAAGCCCATGCTGCATGGACAAAATAGGTGCTCAACCCAGGTGGAGAATAAGAAGATAGTTATGTATGAGAGTCAAGATGAGAATAGAAATGCAATGAGCAGAAGTAAGAGGAAGACATTCTTTCATGACAGAGGAATGTCCTGAGTGAGTTTAGATGTAAACCAGTGTGAGTCATAGGATATCACCTGCTTTATACCCAATTGTCCAGTATGATAGGAATGTGCTGCTCAATGAATCAATCAGTGAAGTGCTCTGGGGAAATGCATGATTTTACCTCACTATGTTTAGAGGGTTCCGACATGGCCCTGCTGGAGAGTGTGTACTCCTCAGACTCAGTTTTCTTTTTCTTGATCACTTTGAACCATATATTGTATTGCTCTTGCACCTGTAGAGACAAAGCATGCTCTGCATCAGCTCTCAGAGAGAAATGAGGATGAGAAGAGTCCTAAGCAGGAGTCAGACAGTGGTACCTGCTGGCTGAGGAGGCAGTACACCAGGAAGATGAAGAAACCTTGCAGGCTGTTGATGATGGTGAAGAGGTAAGCCATGACGTGGGGAGCTGGTCCCACCTGCAGGATTCCCAGACACCATGTACATCCCAAGATAAAGAGCTGAGCTGTGGCTTTAAATGTTAGCATCCTGAGTAGGAGGACAAAAAAGATTCACTATGCACCCTGACCAACACAGTCAAGTCCATCTCTTTTCAACTCAAACAATGTCTCTGACTTAGTTGTGGCCAATCGGATGTTCACTGTGAAGGATTATCTAAAAGAAATTTTTTTGTTGTTGTTCTGGAATGGCATATTATCTTAGACTGAAGTTGGTAGTGAAACTTCATAATGTGGCTTTCAGTAATAGGATGAATATCCCAAGTTTCAATTAACTAATATTACTGTGGATGTTCTGTGCACATGGCTTTGTGCTGGCCCTGAGCATTAAAAATAAGAAAGGCAAGATTTCTGATTTCACAGACCTTACCACCTTTTGGAAAGACAAATACAATGGTCAATTATACTTGTGAAATTGAAGGTCCCTCTGCCCTGGTCCCTCCAATGATTTCCCTATCTTTTCCATCTCCATGAATTGACCCACATCATGCTTTGTCAGATGATTCATTCTGTGTAAAGGAAAAGAAAGCAAAGGATATCCTTGGCTTCTTAGAAGATATGATATATAGATAATCAACCTGACTTCACCAGGTAGAGCAGGGCAGATAAGGGTAGTGGGACGAACATGAATAAAGACATGGGCATGAAAGGGAATGCTGGGGCCTGTGTCAGGTATGTAAGTGATTTATAAGGATATACATATTCTCAGGACTTTTCTTATAGTGTCATGGTGGTAATCCCTGTTTACCAGAACAAAATCAATTTCCTTTGTAGCTAAAATAGTTCCATTCTCGGGTTAGAGATGAATGGAATATTTTTGACTTAGGTATCAGCAACAAAACAGTATTCAAGCTTCCAAGAGGGTGGCTGAACTCCTCCTCTCAAGTCCGCTTGAAACCCTGTGAAGGGACACTAGAAGCTTGGAACTCTATGTCCTTGCTCCTGGACCATGCTTTTTATGGTGTGGGGTTGGGAGGGGGTGTGGTGGGGTAGGGTGGTGATGTGTACCTCTGATCCATCTCACCTAGTCTTCCGGAGAGTGGACACATCACTGTTGAGTGAGGAAAGCTTCTTTTTCACAATCCAGAATGTTATCAGGAAGAAAACTAAATTAATCTGCAGAAACATCACAAGGGATATTAAGTGCATCCAGATCTGCTAATCCTTCCCTGTGGCTCATCCAACATCTAAATCAGCAGGTAGGAAGGGTTTGTATTTCATAACAGTGATAGAAAACCAGACTGAACACCAGTAACTCACTTTGCATGGGGATTTACATGTTTAAACACCGAGAGTGCTATGTCTAAGGAAATGCTCCTTCCTGGTTTTAAAATGGGAATTTCTGCATCCCGGGACCCTCTCATTCCTCAGCTAATTGGAATAATTGGTCACCTTGTCCATAGCCCTCTTTTTGCTTGTGGTTTTAATTCACCCTCAGCCAGGGAGGAAAGATCCTCTGATGTCATCCATTACTCACAGAGAAGATGGTGCAGACAGGGCCAAGAAATGTCCATACAAATCCTTTCTCTGTGCTGAGCCAGCATCTAAGAGAGGTGGTTGAGAATCAAGAGTATATTAGCCTTTGTGGATAAAGAATTGATAGATGAACATATCTCTCATTCCTCAAAGTTTTTCCTAACTCCTTTATTATTTTATTATTAATTATTATTATTATTATTTTTTAGTCAGAATATTTCACATAAGATCACCCTTAGCAAATTTCAATACACAACACAATATTAGCTATAGGCACTATGTTCTATAGTAGACTTTCTGAACTTATTATTTTGCATAATTGAAAGCTATGTATGTCCTTGATATTAGTAAAGGCCATGGGTGTGTACTTATTCCCAATTTGTCAGGTTATACACATTAATCATGTGCAGCTTTTTTTCCAAGTAAATCACAATGTAAAAAAGTGGTTTTAAATAAATATAAACTTATTTTAAAAAGCCCTTTTAAGTCTTGGCCCTCATATGCTGGCAGAAAGAAATGTACATGTTTTAAAGACAATAATCAATAAACATTAATTTATGGTTTATGAGACAAATATTGAGTCTCTCTTTCTCTATTAGGGTCAGTTCTTGGCTCTGAAGATCAAGTATGATTAAGAGAGCAATCTCTTTCTTCAAGGAGTTCCTAGCTCTGTAGGCTTATTGATAGTTAGATAATAGAAACAATCAAAATGATGAAGCTTATGATCAAATATGAGGAGTTGTGGGAACATGTAGGTGGATCTATAACCTAGTCAGACCTGTAGGAGGTTCTGATACTGGGAAGGGTTCCCTGAGAGAATTCTGTTGTGTTTATGATGAGAGGTGAAGGATGAGTAGATGTAGATGGGGTGAAAAAATTGGGGACAGCCAAGAAGGGAGAGAGAGTGAGAGAGAGAGAGAGAGAGAGAGAGAGAGAGATAATAACAGTAAGCCTGACACTGCTATGGCAGGCTCATGTGCGTTAAACAAGTTATTCCTCATAACGACATACGTAATCAAATGATTACAGATCAGGCATCTGAGGCATAGGGATACAGAGTCAGTAACTGAAGTTCACACTGATAGAAATTATAGAATTGGTGCTTGGTCCTAAATAGGAACTGTGTGCGATTTGGGAGATGTTAAGACCACGCTAGTTGGATCCACCAGGAAGAACCAAAGAGAGAGTTACATAGACAGGGGTTGACATACTGCAGCCTGTGGTTCACACTGGGTTGCTGTCTGATTTTGGAAATGCATTTTACTGGGTCAGAGTTACACTCATTTTCTTATATCTTTTCTGTGGCTGCTTTTGAACTACAAGGACAGAGGTGGAAAATTGCAACTGAGACTGTTTGACCCACAAAACCAAAATATCTACTACCTTGTGTTTGTAGGGAAAGTTTTCTGACTTTTTGCTAAACTATCTAGAAAGGCCAGTGATTCAGAAACCATCTGATGCAAGTCGACATCAGTTTTTACCAGCATAAGAATTTGTTGTGAGTTGCTAAGTTATGTCTGACTATTTGTGACCCCATGAACTGCAGTACGCCAGGTTTCCCAATCTTCCACTATCTCCCTGAGTTTGCTCTAACTCATGTCATCTAGTTGGTGATGCTATCCAACAATTTAATCCTTGTCACACCCTTCTCCTGCCCTCAATCTTCCCAGAAACAGAGTCTTTTCCAATGAGTCTGCTCTTCACATCAGGTGGCCAAAGTATTGGAGCTTCAGCTTCAGCATCATCCTCCCAGTGAATGTTCAGTGTTGGTTTCCTTAAAGATTGACTGATTTGATCTCCTTGCTATCCAAGGCAGTCTCTAGAGTTTTCTACAGCACCACAATTTGAAAGCATCAGTTTTTGGCATTCAGATTTCTTTATGGTCCAGCATAGAAATTTGTTGTGAGTACCAGTGTGCATTTTGTCACATCTCTACCACCAACAGCCTAATTAAAAAATGGTACAGGACTAACGAGACATTTTCTAAAGAGGTCATAGAGATTATCAGCAGGCACATGAAAAATGTTCAACATCACGAATGTCAGGGAAATGTAAGTCAAAACCACAGTGAGACATTCCAGCACACTTGTTAGAGTGGGTCTTATCAAACACGTGTGTAATAATCACTGTAAGTGAGAATGTGGAGAAAAAGGAATTCTTATATATTGTTGCTAGAAATGTAAACTGATGCAATCACTATGGAAGACAGTACTGAGACCTTCAAAAACATTAAGAATAGAACTACTATGTGATCCAGCTATCCTGTGCCTGGGTAATTATAAGGACTACAAAAACACTAACTCAAAATGATGTGCAGACTTTTATGTTCACTGCGGCATTATTTGCAATGGCAAAGATATGGAGGCATACTAAGTGCCTATCAAAGGATAAAGAAGATGTGATACACACACATACACACCAGCCATGTAGTACTACCTAGCCATAAAAATGAGGAAATCTTGCTAATTGTTACAACGTGAATGGATGCTGGGTTTATTATGCTAAGTGAAAGAAGCCAGATAGAGAAAGACAAATACAGTCTGATTTAATTCACATGTGGACTATGACAAATCAATAAACAAACAAAATAAATGAACTGCCTAAACCAAACAACTGCCCTCTCCCTATAGAAGAAGATAATAGAGTACTGACAGAAGAGAAAATATGAGCTTGGGGAGAGGTGAAATGGGCAACTGTATTGTAATGGATGGAAACCCAATTATCAGTGGTAAACAGGTTGTAGGGTATACAAACATAGAAATATGTCCTACACATAAAACATATACAGTGTTGCAGAACAATATTGACACAATGAAAAGAATATATCAATGGAGAAAAGACAATCTTTTCAGTAAATGGTTCTGGGAAAACTAGACAGCTACACGTAAAGGAATGATATGAAACACTCCCTAACATCATATACAAAAATAAATTCAAAATGCATTAATGACCTAAATGTAAGGCCAGACATTATAAAACTCTTAGAGGAAAACATAAGCAGAACTCTCTTCCACATAAATTACAGCAAGATCTTTTCCCCCCATGCTTCTCCTAGAGTAATGAAAATAAAATTAAAATAAAAAATTGGACCTAGTTAAACTTAAAAGCTTTTGCACAGAAAAGGAGACCATAGTGGGGTGGTCCTAAGATGGCAGAGGAATAGGACAGGGAGACCACTTTCTCCCACAAAAATTCATCAAAAGAATATTTAAAAACTGAGTAAATTCCACAAAACAACTTCTGAATGTTGGCAGAGGACATCAGGCACCCAGAAAAGGAGCCCATTGCCTTCGAAAGGAGATAGAAAAAATTTAAAAGACAGAAAAAGAGACAAAAGAGGTAGGGACAGAGCTCCATCCAGGGAAGGGAGTCTTAAAAAGAGAGAAGTTTCCAAACACCGGGAAACACTCTCATTGCCGAGTCTGTGGCGAGCCTTGGAACCACAGAGGGCAACATAACTGGGAGGAAAAATAAATAATTAAACCCCATAGATTACGTGCCCAATGGTAACTCCCCCAGCAGAGAAGCAGCACAGACGCCTGCACCCGCCACTAACAAGCGGGGGCTGGGCAGGGAGGTGCAGGCTGCATTGCTTAGAGTAAGGACCAGGCCTGAATGCCCCAAGGTCAACCTGAGGGAACTAACTTGGGCTAGCAAACCAGCCTGTGGGATAGCTATCACATGAAACACCCTAACCTAAGACACCACCAGGCCCGCTCACAGAACAAAGGACTGCCTAGAGCTATGTGAGGGGTCCTAACCTAGGACACCATCAGGCCCACTCACAGAACAAAGGACTGAACAGACCTAGCCAGCTGCAGACCATCCCCCTCCGGTGACAGGCAGCCAGAGCTGGAAGGGGGCAAGTGCAGCCCCAGAGAGACATTATCTACCAAACTGTAAGCAGGCTTCTTTGCTAACTAAGACTTCTTGGGGTTCTGGATGGTCAACATCCACCTGAGAAGGTGCGCCAGTTGTACACCCAGAAAACCGAGTGGCAGGGACGGGGGAGGCAGTAAGTCACAGCGACCACGCTCGCCAAACACCTCATCACCTGAGCTGCTCGGACCTGGGAAGGGCACAAAATGAGGCCCAACCAAGTCTGTGCCTCTGAGGACTACCCGAGTGCCTGAACCTGAGTGCCTTAGACCTGGGAGGTACATGCAGGCAAGGGCCGGCCTTGGACGGTTCCCAGTGGAGCAACCTAAAGCCTGAGCAGTGTAGACAGGGAAAGCACACATGCTGTGAGTGGGGGCAGGCCCAGTTTGGCTGAGACACTGCGAGCACACGCCAGTGTTATTTGTTTGCAGCGTCCCACCCTCTCGACAGCGCGATTGAACAAGTGAGCCTAAAAAAGTGTCCACCACCTCCCCCTTGTGTCAGGCAGTAAATCAGACACTGAAGAGACTAGCAAATGGAAGAAGCTAAAATAGAGGAAACCGCCTTGGAAGTGACAGGTGTAATAGATTAAAACCCTGTAGTTAGTACTGACTACATAGGAAGGGGCCTATGCTGCTGCTGCTGCTAAGTCACTTCAGTCGTGTCCAACTCTGTGTGACCCCATAGATGGCAGCCCACCAGGCTCCCTTGTCCCTGGGATTCTCCAGGCAAAAACAGTGGAGTGGGTTGCCATTTCCTTCTCCAGTGCATTTAAGTGAAAAGTAAAAGTGCATCGAAACTGGGCTGGCTGGTGCACTGGAATGACCCAGAGGGATGGTATGGGGAGGGAGGAGGGAGGAGGGTTCAGGATGGGGAACACATGTATACCTGTGGCAGATTCATTTTGATATATGGCAAAACCAATACAATATTGTAAAGTTAAAAATAAAAAAAAAAAGGAAATGTGAAGTCTCTCAGTCATGTCCAACTCTTAGCGACCCCATGGACTGCAGCCTACCAGGCTCCTCTGTCCATGGGATTTTCCAGGCAAGAGTACTGGAGTGGGGTGCCATTGCCTTCTCCAAGGAAGAGGCCTATAGATCTTGGGAAATATAAGCCGGACCAAGAAACTATCTGAAAATGAACTGACCCCACACTGCCCACAACACCACCAGAGAAAGTCCTAGATATATTTTTACTATTTTTACTATCATTCTTTTTAAAACAATTTTAAAAATGTTTAAGTCCTCTATTACTCCTTTAATTTTCATTCTTATAACCTACTATTGCTTTGCAAAAAAAAAAAAAGAGAGAGAGACCCTATTTTTTAAAGCAAACTTCATATATAATTAAAAAAAATAATTTTTGTGACTTTTTTTTCTTTTCTTTAATACTGTATTTTTGAAAATCCAACCTCTACTCTAGATTTTTAATATTTGCTATTTGGCATTTGTTATCAATTTTGTACCTTTAAGAACCCAATCTTCAGTACCTACTTTACTTGGGAGTGAGATTACTGGCTTGACCGATCTCTCTCCCTTTGGACTTTCCTTTTTCTCCATCAGGTCACCTCTATCTCTTCCCTCCCCCTTCTTTTCTCTACCCAACTCTGTGAATCTCTTTGTGTGTTCCAGACGGTGGAGAACACTTAGGGAACTGATTACTGGCTGGATCTGTCTCTCTCCTTTTGATTCCCACCTTTATCCTCCTGGCCACCTCTGTCTCCTTCCTCCCTCTTCTCTTCTCTGTATAACTCTGTGAACATCTCTGAGCGGTCAAGACTGTGGAGCACACATAAGGAAGTGATTACTGGCTAGCTTGCTCTCTCCTCTTTTGATTCCACCTCATCTCATTTGGGTCACCTCTAACTCTCTCCTCCCTCTTATCTTCTTCATGTAACTCTGTGAACCTCTTTGGGTGTCCCTCACTGTGGAGAAAATTTTCATCTTTAACCAAGATGTTTTATCAATGGTGCTGTATAGATGGAGAAGTCTTGAGACTACTGTACAAATAAGACTGAAAACCAAAAGCAGGAGGCTTAAGTCCAAATCCTGAGAATACCTGGGAACTCCTGACTCCAGGGAACATTAATCAACAGGAGCTCATTAAATGCCTCCATACCTACCCTGAAACCAAGCACCACCCAAGGGCCAACAAGTTCCAGAGCAAGAAATACTACACAAATTCTCCAGCAACGCAGGAACACAGCCCTGATCTTCAATATACAGGCTTCCCAAAGTCACTCCAAACCCACTGACATCTCCTAACTCATTACTGGACATTGCACCCCAGAGAGAAGAGATCCAGCTCCACCCACCAAAACACTGACACAAGCTTCCCTAACCAGGAAACCTTGACAAGCCACCCGTAAAACCTCACCCAAATGTGAGGAAACTCCACAATAAAGAGAACTCCACAAACTGCCAGAATACAGAAAGACCACCCCAAACACAACAATATAAACAAGATGAAGAGACAGAGAAATACCCAGCAGGTAAAGGAACAGGACAAATGCCCACCAAACCAAACAAAAGAGGAAGAGATAGGGAATCTACCTGATAAAGAATTCTGAATAATGATAGTGAAAATTATCCAAAATCTTGAAATCAAAATGGAATCACAGATAAATAGCCCAGAGACAAGGATTGAGAAGATGCAAGAAAGGTTTAACAAGGACCTAGAAGAAATAAAAAAGAGTCAATAAATAATGAATAATGCAATAAATGAGGTCAAAAACATTCTAGAGGGAACAAATAGTAGAATAACCAAGGCAGAAGATAGGATTAGTGAATTAGAAGATAGAATGGTAGAAATAAATGAATCAGAGAGGAATAAAGAAAAATGAATTAAAAGAAATAAGGACAATCTCAGAGACCTCAAGGACAATGTTAAACACACCAACATTTGAATCATAGGAGTCCCAGAAGAAGAAGACAAAAAGAAAGACCATGAAAAAAATACTTGAGGAGATAATAGTTGAAAACTTCCCAAAATGGGGACGGAAATAATCACCCAAGTCCAAGAAACCCAGAGAGTTCCAAACAGGATAAACCCAAGGTGAAACACCCCAAGACACATATTAATCAAATTAACAAAGATCAAACACAAAGAATAAATATTAAAAGCAGCAAGGGAAAAACAACAAACAACACACAAGGGAATTCCCATAAGGATAACAGCTGATCTTTCAATAGAAACTCTTCAGGCCATGAGGGAATGGCAGGACATACTTAATGTAATGAAAGAAAATAACCTACAGCCCAGGTTACTGTACCCAGACAGGATCTCATTCAAATATGAAGGAGAAATCAAAAGCTTTACAGACAAACCAACGCTGAGAGAATTCAGCATCACCAAGCCAGCTCTCCCACAAATTCTAAAGGATCTTCTCTAGACAGGAAACACCAAAAGGGTGTATAAACTTGAACCCAAAACAATAAAGTAAATAGCAATGAGATCATACTTATCAATAATTACCTTAAACATAAATGGGTTGAATGCCCCAACCAAAAGACAAAGACTGGCTAGATGGATACAAAAACAAGATCTCTATATGTGTTGTCTACAAGAGACCCACCTCAAAACAGGGGACACATACAGACTGAACGTGAAGGGCTGGAAAAAGATATTCCACGCAAATAGAGATCAAAAGAAAGTAGGAGTAGCAATACTCATATCAGATAAAATACACTTTAAAAAAAGGCTGTGAAAAGAGACAAAGAAAGACACTACGTAATGATCAAAGGATCAATCCAAGAAGAAGATATAACAGTTATAAATATATATGCACCCAACATAGGAGCACCACAATATGTAAGACAAATGCTAACAAGTATGAAAGGGGAAATTAACAATAACACAACAATAGTGGGAGACCTTAATACCCCATCACACCTATGGATAGATCAACTAAACAGAAAATTAACAAGGAAACACAAACTTTAAATGATGCAATAAACCAGTTAGACATAATTGATATCCATAGGACATTTCACCCCAAAACAATGAATTTCACATTTTTCTCAAGTGCACACGGAAGCTTCTCCAGGATAGACCACATCCTGGGCCATAAATCTAGCCTTGGTAAAATAAAAATAAAAAAATGAAGCCATTCCAAGCATCTTTTCTGACCACAGTGCAGTAAGATTAGATCTCAATTACAGTAGAAAAACTATTAAAAATGGCAACATATGGAGGCTGAACAACACGTTGCTGAATAACCAACAAATCACAGAAGAAATAAAAAAAGAAATCTAAATATGCATAGAAACGAATGAAAATGAAAACACAGCAACCCAAAATCTGTGGGACACTGTAAAAGCAGTACTAAGGGGAAAGTTTATAGCATAGCAATACAGGCATACCTCAAGAAACAAGAAAAAAGTCAAACAAAGCAGACCATAAACAAGATGAAAAGACAACCATCATAATGGGAGAAAATATTTGCAAATGAAGCAACTGACAAAGGACTAATCTCTAAAATGTACAAAGAGTTCATGTACACAGCTCTCTCTCTCTCTCTCTCTCTCTCTCTCTCTCTCTCTTTCTATATATATAGAAACAGCATTTTGTGGTCAAACGTTCATATAGTTAAAGCTATGCTTTTTCCAATAGTCATGTATGGGTATGAGAGTTGGATCATAAAGAAGGCTGAGTGCCAAAGAATTGATACTTTCAAACTGTGGTGTGGGAGAAGACTCTCGAGAGTCCCTTGAATTGCAAGGAGATCAAACTGGTCAATCCTAAAGGAAATCAACCCTTAATATTAATTGGAAGAACTGAGGCTGAAGCTCCATTACCTTGATTGCTTGATGTGAAAATCTGACTCACTGGAAAACATCCTGTTGCTGGGAAAGATTGAAGGCAGAAAGAGGAGGAAGTGGCAGATGATGAAATGGTTAGATAGCATCACTAATGCAACTGATACAAACTTAAGCAAACTCTGGGAGATAGAGGAAACTCAGAGGGCAACATAACAACAACAACAAAAAAATTCACCACAGAATACGTTCTGAACCTCAATTACTAGCAGAGAAACAGCTCAGATGCTGCTCAAGTCCACCAGCAACTAGTGGGGGTTGGGTGTAGAGGTTTGGGCTGGTGGCTGGTTCTTAGGGTAAGGACTGGATCTGAATGTCCTGTGGACAATCGGAGGAGGCTACTATAACACAGCAACCTAAACCATGTGAATGCCAGAGAGACAAAGAAAATCAAAGGACCTTTCCTGCAGGAAGGCTCAAGTGCTGCATGGTGACACCTGGTCAGCTCACAGAACAAATATTGTGCCCTAGTGAAAACCAAAAAGGAGTAAGCTGCTGCCATTTATGACCCTCTTTCCCTGGAGGCAGAGAGGTAGGACTGTGACAGCCAGAGCTGGAATGCAAGGGGCTGCTGCAATCTTGGCCCCAGAGACTGCATTTCCCATCAAACTGTGAGCAGGCTGTCAGTCGATAACCATGTCTTCCTTGGATCCTGGACAGTTCACATTGGCCGGGAATGTCACAGTCTGAGACCAGCTCCCCAGAGGAGAAACACAGCACACCTGGCACAGTGCCCTCTTAGTGCAACAGAGAAATTGGGCAGCTTGGACCGGGGAGGTGCATAAGATGCATGGCCCACCCAGGACAGTGTGCTCGCCAAGCACCTGGTCACCTGAGTTGCTTGGACCTGGGAAAGGCACAAAATGCACAGCACACCTGGGTCTGAGCCTTATGGAGGCCACCATCATCCTGATACCAAAACCAAACAAAAGCCACAAAAAAGAAAACTACAGGCCAATATCACTGATGAACATAGATGTAAAAATCCTCAACAAAATTCTAGCAAACAGAATCCAACAACATATTAAAAAGATCATACATCATGACCAAGTGGGCTTCATTTCAGGAATGCAAGGATTCTTCAATATTCTCTAATCAATCAATGTGATACACCATCTTAACAAATTGAAAGATAAAAATGGTATGATTATCTCAATAGATGCAGATAAAGCCTTTGACAAAATTCAATATCCATTTATGATAAAAACTCGAGAAAGTAGGCTGCTGCTGCTGCTGCTGCTAAGTCGCTTCAGTCATGTCCGACTCTGTGTGACCCCTGAGACAGCAGCCCACCAGGCTCCCCCATCCCTGGGATTCTCCCAGGCAAGAACACTGGAGTGGGTTGCCATTTCCTTCTCTAATGCATGAAAGTGAAAGTGAAGTCGCTCAGTCATGTCCGACTCTAGCAAACCCATGGACTGCAGCCTACCAGGCTTCTCCGTCCATGGGATTTTCCAGGCAAAAGTACTGGAGTGGGGTACCATTGCCTGGGAAAGTAGGCATAGAAGGAATATACCTCAACATAACAAAAACTATATATGACAAACCCACAGCAAACATTCTCAATGGCAAAAAACTGAAAGCATTTCCTCTAAATCAGGAACAAGGCAAGGGTGCCCACTGTTACCACTACTATTCAACATAGTTTTGGAAGTCATAGCCACAGCAATCAGAGAAGAAAAAGAAATAAAAGGAATCTAGATAGGAAAAGAAGTAAAACTGTCACTGTTTGCTGATGACATGATCCTCTACATAGAAAACCATAAAGACTCCACAAGAAAATTACTAGAGTTAATCAATGAATATAGCAAAGTTGAAGGATATAAAATTAATGCACAGAAATCCCTTGCATTCCTATATACTAATAATGAAAAATCAGAAAGAGAAATTATGGAAACAATCCTATATACCATTGCAACATTAAGAATAAAATACTTAGGAATAAATCTGCCTAAAGAAACAAAAGATCCATATATAGAAAAATATAAAACACTTATGAAAGAACTCAAAGATGACACAACTAGATGGAGAAATATGCCATGTACTTGGAGTGAAAGAATCAATATAGAGAAAATAAGTATACTACCTAAAGCAATCTATAGATTCAATGCAATCCCTATGAAACTCCAATGCTGTTTTTCACAGAACTAGAAAAAATAATTTCACAATTTGCATGAAAACATAAAACCCATCAAGTAGCCAGAGGAATCTTGAGAAAGAAGAATGGAACTGGAGGAAACAACTTTCCTGACTTCAGACTATACTACAAAGCTACAGTCATCAAGACAGTATGGTACTGGCGCAAAGACAGAAATATAGATCAATGGAACAAAATAGAAAGTCTGGAGATAAATCCATGCACATATAGACACCTTATCTTTGACAAAGGAAGCAAAAATATACAATGGAGAAAAGACAGTCTATTCAACAAGTGGTGCTTAGAAAACTGGTCAAACACCTATAAAACAGTGAAATTAGAACACTTTCTAACACCATACACAAAAATAAACTCAAAATAGATTAAAGACCTAAATGTTAAGACCAGAAACTATAAAACACTTAGAGGAAAACATAGGCAGAACAGTCTCTGACATAAATCACAGCAAGATCCTCTAAGACCCACCTCCCAGAGTAATGGAAATAAAAGCAGAAATAAACAAATGGCACCTAATTAAACTTAAAAGCTTGTGCCCTATGAAGGAAGGTATAAGCAAGTGAAAAGACAGGTTTCAGAATGGGAGGAAATAAAACAACTGACAAAGAATTAATGTGCCACATGTATAAGCAGTTCATGCAGCTCAGTCAGTACCAGAAAAATGAATAACTCAATCTAAAAGTAGGCCAAAGAACTAAACAGACATTTCTCCATAGAAGACATACAGATGGCTAACAAACACATGAAAAGATGCACAACATCACTCATTATTAGAGAAATGCAAATCAAACCACAATGAGATATCATTTCACCCTGGTCAGAATGGCCATTATCAAACTCTACAAACAAAAAATGCTGGAGAGTGTGTAGAGAAAAGCGAACACTTTTATACTGTTGGTGGGAATGCAAACTGATACAACCATTATGGAGAACAGTGTGGAGATTCCTTTAAAAATGGGTCATAGACCTGTCATATGACCCAGCAATCCCACTGGTGGGTATACTTCCCAAGGAAACCAGAAAGAGACTCATATACACCAATGTTCACTGCAGCATTATTTACAATTACTAGGACATGGAAGCAACCTATATGTCCACCAGCAGATGAATAGATAAGGAAGATGTGGTACTTATACAGAGTGGAATATCACTCAGCTGTAAAAAGAAACTCATTTGATTCAATTTAGTGAGATGGATGAAACTGGAGCCTATTATATAGAGTGAAGTAAATCAGAAAGAGAAAGACAATATGAAATTTAGAAAGATGGTAACGAAGATCCTATAAGCGGGGCAGCAAAAGAGGCACAGATGTAAAGAATAGACTTTTTGGGAGGAGGAGCCAAGATGGCGGAGGAGTAGGACTGGGAGAACACTTTCTCCCCCACAAATTCATCAAAAGAGCATTTAAACGTCGAGTAAATTCCACAGAACAACTTCTGAATGCCAGCAGAGGACATCAGGCACCCAGAAAAGCAATCCAACTCTTCGAAAGGAGGTAGGAAAAAATATAAAAGACAAAAAAGAGACAAAAGAGGGAGGGACGGAGTTCCGTCCTGGGAAGGGAGTCTTAAAAAGAGAGAAGTTTCCAAACACTAGGAAACCTTCTCACTGCCGAATCTGTGCCAAGCTTTGGAAGCACAGAGGGCAACATAACGGGGAGAAAAAATAAATAAACAATTAAAACTCGAAGATTGTGAGTCCTACAGTAACTCCCGCAGCGGAGAAGCAGCACAGACGCCTGCACGCGCCATTAGCAAGCGGGGGCTGGGCAGGGAGGCGCAGCGCGGGCTGCATCGCTTAGAGTAAGAATCTGGCCTGCATACCCTGAGCACTATCTGAGCGAAATAATTTGGGCTAGCAAACCAGACTGTGGGATATCTACCACTCGAAAAGCCAGCCCCAACCTAAGACACCGCCAGGCCCGTGCACAGAACAAAGAACTGAACAGAGATAGCTGGCTGCAGACCTTCCCCCTCCGGTGACAGGCAGCCAGAGCCGGAAGGGGGCAATCGCAGCCCCAGAGAGACAATATCTATAAAACTGTAAGCAGGCTTCTTTGCTAACTAAAACTTCTTGGGGGTCTGGACGGTTAACATCTGCCTGAGAAGGTGCGCCAGTTTTACACCCAGATAACTGAGTGGCGGGGAGGCGATAAGTCGCAGCATTGGCGCTCCCCAAACACCTCATCACTTGAGCTGCTCGGACCTGGGAATAGCACAAAACTCAGGCCCAACTGAGTCTGCGCCTCTGAGGACTGCCCGAGTGCCTGAACCTGAGCGGCTTGGACCTGGGAGGTACATGCAGCCCAGGGCCAGCCTCGGATTGTTCCCGGCGGAACAACCTAGAGCCCGAGCAGTTTGGGCAGGGAGGCTACACGTGCCGTGAGCGGGGGCAGACCCAGTGTGGCTGAGGCACTGCAAGCGCATGCCAGTGTTATTTGTTTGTAGCATCCCTCCCTCCCTCCCCACAGCACGACTGAACAAAGAGAAGAAATGCAGCTCCACCCATCAGAACACCGACACAAGCTTCCCTAACCAGGAAACCTTGACAAGCCACCTGTACAAACCCACACACAGCGAGGAAAAGCCACAATAAAGAGAACTCCACAAACTGCCAGAATACAGAAAGGCCACCCCAAACTCAGCAATTTAAACAAGATGAAGAGACAGAGGAATACTCAGCAGATAAAGGAACAGGATAAATGCCCACCAAACCAAACAAAAGAGGAAGAGATAGGGAATCTACCTGATAAAGAATTCCGAATAATGATACTGAAATTGATCCAAAATCTTGAAATTAAAATGGAATCACAGATAAATAGCGTGGAGACAAGGATTGAGAAGATGCAAGAAAGGTTCAACAAGGACCTAGAAGAAATAAAAGAGAGTCAATATATAATGAATAATGCAATAAATGAAATTAAAAACACTCTGGAGGCAACAAATAGTAGAATAACAGAGGCAAAAGATAGGATTAGTGAATTAGAAGATAGAATGGTAGAAATAAATGAATCAGAGAGAATAAAAGAAAAACGAATTAAAAGAAATGAGGACAATCTCAGAGACCTCCAGGACAATATTAAATGCTACAACATTCGAATCATAGGGGTTCCAGAAGAAGAAGACAAAAAGAAAGACCATGAGAAAATACTTGAGGAGATAATAGTTGAAAACTTCCCTAAACTGGGAAAGGAAATAATCACCCAAGTCCAAGAAACCCAGAGAGTCCCAAACAGGATAAACCCAAGGCGAAACACCCCAAGACACATATTAATCAAATTAACAAAGATCAAACACAAAGAACAAATATTAAAAGCAGCAAGGGAAAAACAACAAATAACACACAAGGGAATTCCCATAAGGATAACAGCTGATCTTTCAATAGAAACTCTTCAAGCCAGGAGGACATGGCAAGACATACTTAAAATGATGAAAGAAAATAACCTACAGCCCAGATTATTGTACCCAGCAAGGATTTCATTCAAGTATGAAGGAGAAATCAAAAGCTTCTCAGACAAGCAAAAGCTGAGAGAATTCTGCACCACCAAACCAGCTCTCCAACAAATACTAAAGGATATTCTCTAGACAGGAAACACAAAAATGGTGTATAAATTCGAACCCAAAACAATAAAGTAAATGGCAACGGGATCATACTTATCAGTAATTACCGTAAACGTAAATGGGTTGAATGCCCCAACCAAAAGACAAAGACTGGCTGAATGGATACAAAAACAAGACCCCTACATATGTTGTCTACAGGAGACCCACCTCAAAACAGGGGACACATACAGACTGAAAGTGAAGGGCTGGAAAAAGATTTTCCATGCAAATAGGGACCAAAAGAAAGCAGGAGTAGCAATACTCATATCAGATAAAATAGACTTTAAAACAAAGGTTGTGAAAAGAGACAAAGAAAGTCACTAAATAATGATCAAAGGATCAATCCAAGAAGAAGATATAACAATTATAAATATATATGCACCCAACACAGGAGCACCGCAGTATGTAAGACAAATGCTAACAAGTATGAAAGGAGAAATTAACAATAACACAATAATAGTCGGAGACTTTAATACCCCACTTACACCTATGGATAGATCAACTAAACAGAAAATTAACAAGGAAACACAAACTTTAAACGATACAATAGACCAGTTAGACCTAATTGATATCTATAGGACATTTCATCCCAAAACAATGAATTTCATCTTTTTCTCAAGTGCACATGGAACCTTCTCCAGGATAGATCACATCCTGGGCCATAAAGCTAGCCTTGGTAAATTCAAAAACATAGAAATCATTCCAAGCATCTTTTCTGACCATAATGCAGTAAGATTAGATCTCAATTACAGGAGAAAAACTATTAAAAATTCCAACATATGGAGGCTGAACAACACCCTGCTGAATAACCAACAAATCACAGAAGAAATCAAAAAAGAAATCAAAATTTGCATAGAAACGAATGAAAATGAAAACACAACAACCCAAGACCTGTGGGACACAGTAAAAGCAGTCCTAAGGGGAAAGTTCATAGCAATACAGGCACACCTCAAGAAACAAGAAAAAAGTCAAATAAATAACCTAACTCTACACCTAAAGCAACTAGAAAACGAAGAAATGAAGAACCCCAGGGTTAGTAGAAGGAAAGAAATCTTAAAAATTAGAGCAGAAATAAATGCAAAAGAAACAAAAGAGACCATAGCAAAAATCAACAAAGCCCAAAGCTGGTTCTTTGAAAGGATAAATAAAATGGACAAACCATTAGCCAGACTCATCAAGAAACAAAGGGAGAAAAATCAAATCAATAAAATTAGAAACGAAAATGGAGAGATCACAACAGACAACACAGAAATACAAAGGATCATAAGAGACTACTATCAACAATTATATGCCAATAAAATGGACAACGAGGAAGAAATGGACAAATTCTTAGAAAAGTACAACTTTCCAAAACTCGACCAGGAAGAAATAGAAAACCTTAACAGACACATCACAAGCACGGAAATTGAAACTGTAATCAAAAATCTTCCAGCAAACAAAAGCCCAGGTCCAGACGGCTTCACAGCTGAATTCTACCAAAAATTTAGAGAAGAGCTAACACCTATCCTGCTCAAACTCTTCCAAAAAATTGCAGAGGAAGGTAAACTTCCAAAGTCATTCTATGAGGCCACCATCACCCTAATACCAAAACCTGACAAAGATCCCACAAAAAAAGAAAACTACAGGCCAATATCACTGATGAACATAGATGCAAAAATCCTAAACAAAATTCTAGCAATCAGAATCCAACAACACATTAAAAAGATCATACACCATGACCAAGTGGGCTTTATCCCAGGGATGCAAGGATTCTTCAATATCCGCAAATCAATCAACGTAATACACCACATTAACAAATTGAAAAATAAAAACCATATGATTATCTCAATAGATGCAGAGAAAGCTTTTGACAAAATTCAACACCCATTTATGATAAAAACTCTCCAGAAAGCAGGAATAGAAGGAACATACCTCAACATAATAAAAGCTATATATGACAAACCCACAGCGAACATTATCCTCAATGGTGAAAAATTGAAAGCATTTCCTCTAAAGTCAGGAACAAGACAAGGGTGCCCACTTTCACCATTACTATTCAACATAGTTTTGGAAGTTTTGGCCACAGCAATCAGAGCAGAAAAAGAAATAAAAGGAATCCAAATTGGAAAAGAAGAAGTAAAACTCTCACTATTTGCAGATGACATGATCCTCTACATAGAAAACCCTAAAGACTCCACCAGAAAATTACTAGAACTAATCAATGATTATAGTAAAGTTTCAGGATATAAAATCAACACACAGAAATCCCTTGCATTCCTATACACTAATAATGAGAAAACAGAAAGAGAAATTAAGGAAACAATTCCATTCACCATTGCAACGAAAAGAATAAAATACTTAGGAATATATCTACCTAAAGAAACTAAAGACCTATATATAGAAAACTATAAAACACTGGTGAAAGAAATCAAAGAGGACACTAATAGATGGAGAAATATACCATGTTCATGGATTGGAAGAATCAATATAGTGAAAATGAGTATATTACCCAAAGCAATTTATAGATTCAATGCAATCCATATCAAGCTACCAACAGTATTCTTCACAGAGCTAGAACAAATAATTTCACAATTTGTATGGAAATACAAAAAACCTCGAATAGCCAAAGCGATCTTCAGAAAGAAAAATGGAACTGGAGGAATCAACCTACCTGACTTCAGGCTCTACTACAAAGCCACAGTTATCAAGACAGTATGGTACTGGCACAAAGACAGAAATATAGATCAATGGAACAAAATAGAAATCCCAGAGATAAATCCACGAACATATGGACACCTTATCTTTGACAAAGGAGGCAAGAATATACAATGGATTAAAGACAATCTCTTTCACAAGTGGTGCTGGGAAATCTGGTCAACCACTTGTAAAAGAATGAAACTAGAACACTTTCTAACACCATATACAAAAATAAACTCAAAATGGATTAAAGATCTCAACGTAAGACCAGAAACTATAAAACTCCTAGAGGAGAACATAGGCAAAACACTCTCTGACATACATCACAGCAGGATCCTCTTTGACCCACCTCCCAGAATATTGGAAATAAAAGCAAAAATAAACAAATGGGACCTAATTAAACTTAAAAGCTTCTGCACATCAAAGGAAACTATTAGCAAGGTGAAAAGACAGCCTTCAGAATGGGAGAAAATAATAGCAAATGAAGCAACTGACAAACAACTAATCTCAAAAATATACAAGCAACTCCTACAGCTCAACTCCAGAAAAATAAAGGACCCAATCAAAAAATGGGCCAAAGATCTAAATAGACATTTCTCCAAAGAAGACATACAGATGGCTAACAAACACATGAAAAGATGCTCAACATCACTCATTATCAGAGAAAGGCAAATCAAAACCACTATGAGGTACCATTTCACACCAGTCAGAATGGCTGTGATCCCAAAGTCTACAAATAATAAATGCTGGAGAGGGTGTGGAGAAAAGGGAACCCTCCTTACACTGTTGGTGGGAATGCAAACTAGTACAGCCACTATGGAGAACAGTGTGGAGATTCCTTAAAAAACTGGAAATAGAACTGCCTTATGATCCAGCAATCCAACTGCTGGGCACACACACTGAGGAAAGCAAAAGGGAAAGAGACACGTGTACCCCAATGTTCATCGCAGCACTGTTTATAATAGCCAGGACATGGAAGCAACCTAGATGTCCATCAGCAGATGAATGGATAAGAAAGCAGTGGTACATATACACAATGGAGTATTACTCAGCCATTAAAAAGAATACATTTGAATCAGTTCTAATGAGATGGATGAAACTGGAGCCTATAATACAGAGTGAAGTAAGCCAGAAGGAAAAACACCAATACAGTATACTAACGCATATATATGGAATTTAGAAAGATGGTAACGATAACCCTGTATACGAGACAGCAAAAGAGACACTGACGTATAGAACAGTCTTATGGACTTTGTGGGAGAGGGAGAGGGTGGGAAGATTTGGGAGAATGGCATTGAAACATGTGAAATATCATGTATGAAACGACATGCCAGTCCAGGTTCAATGCACAATACTGGATGCTTGGGGCTAGTGCACTGGGACGACCCAGAGGGATGGTATGGGGAGGGAGGAGGGAGGAGGGTTCAGGATGGGGAACACATGTATACCTGTGGTGGATTCATTTTGATATTTGACAAAACTAATACAATTATGTAAAGTTTAAAAATAAAATAAAATTAATTAAAAAAAAAAAAGAATAGACTTTTTCGACTCTGTGGGAGAAGGGGACAGTGGGATGACTTGAAAGAATAGCACTTAAACATGTATATTACTACGTGTAAAACATATGACCAGTGCAAGTTCAATGCAAGCAGCAAGGCACACAAAGCGGGTGCTCTTGTAGAACCCAATGGGATAGGGTGGGGAAGGATGAAGCAGGGGGGTTAAGGATGGGGGGACACATGTACACCTGTGGCTGATTCATGTTGATGTATGGCAAAGCCACCACAATATCATAAAGTAATTGTCCTTAAATTAAAATGAATAAATTAAGAAAGATAAAATCAAAGTGCTATGTTGGTTCTATAATGGCCATAGTCATGCATGAGAAGTTAGGATGGCGGGAATTTGGTTTTACCGTTTGGGTGTTCCATAAAGATGAGGCCTGGATGCAGAAGAAATGGCCACAATCACCGCCGGGACTCCGTAGCCCACTGGGAACGTGAGCTTCTTCATGAATCTGTTGACACTGGAGTAGTTGACCACCGTCAGGTTGCGTGCAGTGAGGAAGAGCTGCAGACCCTCCAGCAGCATCCAGGTGAAGGAGGCCAGGTAGAGATAGTGTAAGGCACCTGCAATGATGGCACACAGCACCTGGGAGAGGAGGAAGGTGTCACCTGGATGGTTTGTCAGGATGGATCATGGCCCCAGGACTTCTTCTATGACTTGCCACTGGGGATAACTCTGATGTAAATGAATGAATTATCAATTGAGTGTTTGCTTTCTGGTTCTGTCAGTCCATGTGAATTGGCTACTTATCCATCTAACATTACCTGGGATCCCACTATATTAAGGAGTCCAGTGCAGTATGGCCCCATGAACTCAGCATCCCTGGGGCAGGTATATTCTGGGACAGTATACGTACCTTGCTCTCAGTTCTGTCGATGGCTGTCAGGAAGAGCAGGTGGGCCAGGAAGAGGCAGAGCGAGAGCTGCAGATGGAGCGAGGTGCTGATGCTCTGGATGGCTTTGCACAGCAGGAAGGTGAGGGCCGCCAGGAAGAGACACAGCAGAGAGAGGCTCAGTCCCATGTAGGTGATCACAGTCAGTGCGAGATCCTCCTCCTGGGACCCAGCAGAGAGATCAGTCATGCTTTCCTGCTGTAGGGTAATGACCCTTCCACCATTTTTATTTGTAGACATAGAAAAATCAGGAATGGAGGTGCTGAGTAGATGATGTTATGGATATGTTTACGGATATGTTATGTTTATGGATAACTTTCCCCCAGTTCCAAAATATAGAAATTTATGGGATCTGAATGATAAAATCTGTGCCAGGAAGGATCGAGGGATAAGAGAGTCCTAATGAAGACCAAGACCTGGATCTCACAAGGGTTTATTTCCCTCTAGACTTTTGAGCATGACTAAGCTTCTCAGTTACCTCAATAGGTTCACAGAGGCAAGAAGCTACATTTTGAGCACAATCCTCCATCCCCGTAATGTAATGATCTATGACAAAGTCTCTACCTGTTGTCATGATGTCCAGGTATCAATTCCCAACTCTTAATTCAGCACAGTTTATCCCTGTAATATTTCTTCATGTTTGGCCACTAATCCTTACAGATTTAGAGCTAAACTCTTGGGTAAAAGAGAAAAACTACTATGCTTGGATGTTGGCTGTAGCTTAAAATTGATAATGTCTGCCTCTTTTTGGTGTGCATGTCTTCTCAGTCACTCAGGCGTGTCTGACTTTTTGTGACCTCAAGGACTGTAGCCCCTCAAGCTCCTCTGTCCATGGAATTTTCCAGGCAAAAATATAGGACTGGGTTGCCATTTCCTCCTCCAGGGGATCTTCCCAATCCAGGCATTGAACCTGAGTCTTCTGCATCTTCTGAGTTGGCAAGTGGATTCTTTACTACTGAGCCACCTGGGAAGCTTGCTTCTTTTTGGAAATCATCCTAAATACCTGAGCACAAGGAAAAAATATCTCCCAACTTCCTTTTAGTATAAGTCTGGGTGAAGAGAGAGAGGGAGAAAGACAGAGGGAGGTGCAAAAAGGATGAAGAAAATGAATGTTAAAACCTGCAAATTAAGTGCTTCTGGATAAAAAGCAATTGAGTATGGTAGCACCAAATTTATTTTTGCAGCATGTCTCTATGTTCAATTTTGTTTAAGAATGAAATGTTTAGAAATAAATAACTGGCCCTCCAGATTATTCTGATGCGCTTTAACTTTTGAGAATGTTTGGCTTATTGCATAAAACTAATTTTTGTACTGTATTAAAGTTCCCAAGAGAGGTCCACATGGGAGGAAATGCAGGTAGCCCCTGTTGGGAAGTGCAGTGCAAAATAGCCTTGAAGGAGAAGGTCCTTGGGAAAATGGCAGAGGGCCAGAAGTACTCAGGCTTTGCGATAGCTGAAAAACATCTCCTGCTTTTAGCTATGCTCAGTGCCAAGATTTAATAATATTAAAGATGTTGCTTGAGAAAATGGATCATGGGATAAACACCTGGGTCATTTAGAATGTGCTGTCCTTGAAATATCTTTTACTGATTATGTCTTAACCCCGTATGCACTCTGCTGGTCATATACTCTAAGGTCTTTGTTCCTGCTTCTATAAAAAGGCTCGACTGCAGAAATAAATTTGTCAGTCCTTGCAAGAGACTGTCCGAGTGTTGTTCTTTCAGGTTCGTCGTTTCCAAGTTCAGGGGAGAAAATCCCCACAAGTGGCGCCTGAACAGGGACTTGAAAGGAAGGCTAAACAAAGCAACGAGCCCTGCAGAAAGAGGTAAGCAAGATGGGACAACATAGCAATAAGATCCTTTCATTTCTATAATGCATCATTTTCTGATACAAAATGGTATTAATATTTCAAGGGATCAATTGAACGACTGCTATCATATTTTACTGGAACAATTCATGGTTCCCAGAAGAGGGGACACTCAATCTAGACATAGAAAAGGGTTAAAAGTAATGTTTTGCGAGCATATCGGCAAGGGTTACATGGTCACTCATACAGGCTATCATAGAACAAATTGAAGGGCATAACATTGATTTGGAAGTAAAGACTATTCAGTCTTTACAAGAATGTTATGCTCAAGCAGACGCAATCCTTAGAAAAACAACTTAGAGACATATATATACAGGATGTGTCAAAACTGAAGCCACTTAGAACAGAGGTCATTTCATTCAACGGACAGCCCAAATCTGAGGTTTCCCTTCTGCTCCACCTGTAACAGCAGTTGCTAACTTTGCTCATACTAATCATTTCACTCCTCCTTGGGAGATGCCTGCTTGCACTTTTGCTTTCCCAATACAGTTTAATCAACCTGCCCAAGGCCAAAATACTTGGGCTAATCTAGATTTTGACGTGTTGTCTAGCCTTGAGAAAGCATGCACTCTGCATGGACCTACTTCTCCTTACTGTGTAGAATTCCTCAGAGGATGGGCTGATCATTGGATGCCATATGATTTTTTTCAAATAGCAAAGATGGTTCAAAATCCTTAACAATTACTTCAATGGCAAATATGGGTTAATGATGAGGCCCAACAAATAATGATTGACCAGCCATCTCATGGTAACCCTGCCAATTTAACCTATGATATACTCACTGGAACAGGATCCATGGCCGATATGATTGCACAATTAGCTAATATTACCCCTCAGATGTTACATTTCATTAAAGAAACTGCCTACAGGACGTGGGCAAAGGTTGATAGCGCAAACTCTGATGGTTCATTTGTTAAGTTTATTCAAGGACATGAGGAGGAATATTCTCAATTTATAGGGAAATTACAGGATGCAATCAAAAAATCTATTAAGGATTTGATTTTACAAAATATTATTTTAAAACAACTTGCTTTTGAAAATGCTAATGAGGAATGTCAATCCGTGCTTAGACCAATTCGAGAGACTGGCTCTCTTATGGAATATTTGAAAGCTTGGAAGGATATTGGATCTATGTCCCATAGAGCAAAATTGGTGACATTAGAAACTTTTAATGTACAGAAAGCTACTAATGCCAAATGTTTTAACTGCAGGAAGGCCAACCATATGAAAAAAACAATGCTGCCTGCCAACACAGACCAGAAAAAATAATACTACTTCTAATAAGAAGAGACCCCCAGCAGTATGTCCAAGATATAAAAAGGGGTTCCATTGGCTGAATGAATGTCATTCTAAATTTGATAAAGTTGGAAACACATTGACCCCTGGTGCACAACAAAAACAACAGGGAAACTAATAAAGGGGCCATCCTCTAGCCCCATTACAAAAGGAGGACCCAACGTTATGATGCTACAAGTAGCTACATCTAAGAGTGCTTGCATTGATATACCTAGTCCTTATGACATATAATTAATGGAATTATATAACCTCCACAAAATTCCCACTGGATATTATGGCCTTATTCCATCCGGGATGATGGGACTAATTTTGGGACATAATAGCTGCACAATGAAAGGTTTAATGGTATTGACCGATGTTATGGATGAAGATTATAAAGGGGAAATACATGTTATGGTAAATGTTGTGAAAATGGGGAATGTATATTTACATAAAGGGGAACATTTTGCACAATTATTACTTTTACCATATGTCAAACCAATGAAAGCATCTGATAAAATTTTGCAGGGAAGCTTTGGTAGTACCAACCTTACTGCTGCACTATCCACCTTGTTAAAGGAACATCAGAAACCCATGCTCACTTTACACATACAGGAAAAAAAATTTCACAGGCATGCTAGATACCGGAGCTAACATTTCAATCATTAGAGCGGAAGAATGGCCCCTTGATTGGGGTAAAATTGTGGCTCTTCAAGACTATTAGGAGTGGATGAAACTGATGTAATAAAAAAGAAATCAAGAAAATGGAAAATGTTGATAGATCTAAGAAATGTTAATAATACTATAATTCCTATGGGGCCATTACAACCTGGATTACCCTCCCCTTCCATGGTACCAAAAGGCTAATCTATAATTATTATTTTATAAGATTGCTTTTTTACTATACTTTTGCATCCTAAAGATAGAAAACACTTTGCTTTTTCAGTTCCTTCTATAAATCACACGGCTCCTGTTAAAAGATTTCAATGGAAGGTTCTACCTCAGGGAATGATGAACTCTCCTACCATTTGCCAATATCTCATATCCGTTTTATTACAACCCATTAGAGATAAATATCCTACTGCTTTCATAATTCATTATGTGGATGATATACTCCTCTTCATGGAATCTGAACTCTGTTTACAACAGTTATATAATGAAGTTACTACTACTCTTCAAAATCATGGCCTGCTTGTTGCGCCAGATAAAATTCAATTGAAAGCACCCTTTAATTATTTAGGACATGTTATGGAAGAATCTAAAATCAAACATCAAAAAAACTAAAATTTCTGTACAGTCTTTACACACACTGAATGATTTTCAAAAGTTGCTAGGAGATATTAATTGGCTACAGCCATTTGTTGGCATCCTCACCTATGCCTTACAAAATCTATTTAAAATTTTAGAGGGATCCCTTAGCCCTAATAGCCCTAGGCAGCTAACAAAAGAGGCCAGAAGAGAGCTAGCCTTAATGGAAGAACACATTCAACAATCTTTCTCAACTCGGCTAGATCATGATCAACCGGTTTCTTTATATATATTCCCCACTGAACATTTGCCCACTGCAATTATAGCTCAACACAGCCCAATAGAATGGGTATATTTACACACTAAACAGTCTAAAAAAATCGTATCATATATTGAGAAAATAGGGCAATTTCTCATGTCAGGGAGAAGCCATGTACAAACTTTGACTGGATTTGATCCATATACAATACACATCCCCTTGACAAAAAAGAATTGCAAATTGCCTTACAGTATAACCTGACCATGAAAATAGCATTAAATGATTTTCAAAATGTTATCTCATCTCATTTGCCAAAAAGAAAATTATGGGACTTTCTACAATGTACTAAATTCATTATAACTAATATCATTGCATCCTAGCCAATTTCCAATGCACCCACCTATTTCATTGATAGTAACAAGAAAGGCATAGCAGGGATTGTCGGCCCTAATATCAAAGAGAAATTACCCACTACCTATTCTTCAGTACAAAGAATTGAATTGTATGTTTTACATGTTCTTTTGTCTCTTCAACCATTATCCTTCAATGTATATACTGATTCCAAATACCTTGCTTCCCTTTTTCCCGACTTTGTTACCACCTTTTTATACAATCAAGATGAAGAATTGCATACTCTTTTCACAGACTCAAGCCTTAATTCGCTCACGTACAGAACCTTTCTTCATTGCACATAAATATGCTCATTCAGGTTTACCTGGCCCTCTGGTTGCAAGAAATGATGCCATCGACAGGCTCATAGCTCCTGTCTTTACATCTGCCAGTGACGAACATGCTAATCTTCATACCAATGCTAACAGATTGCACTCTAAATATCATATTCCCCTCACTGAAGCAAGGCATATTATTAAAACCTATGACGTCTGTGCTCCTCTGCACTTATGAACTACGATTTCAAGAGTTAACTCCCAGGGGCAATAACCTAATTCCCTTTGGCGATCAGACTTCACTCACTGCTCCCTAAGAAAGTTTTCTTTGCTTTTTGTCTCAGTAGATACATTTTCCAGCTTTATCTGGGCAATACCTATCTCTTCAGAATCCAGCAAACACGCCATTTCCGCACTCTTACTCACCTTCCCAGTTATGGGGATTCCTTCAGTCCTGAAAACAGACAATGGACCTGCATTTATCTCACACTCATTTCATTCATTTTTATCGGAATGGAACACCACACACATTACAGGAATACTCTATAATCCCCAGAGTCAAGCCATTATTTAAAGAGCCCACCACACCCTAGAAACTCATTTATTAAAACAGAAAGGGGGAATTTGGAAGAGGAGATACACTTCTTATCCTATGAACCCTCAATTATTATTATCTTTAACTCTTTATTCCCTAAATTTTTTAAACTCAACAGAAAACGATTCTAACACTCGTGTAGATAGACATTTTGCAGAAGACAAAAACAACAAATTAGAAATCAATAAATACATCAATATGGTATAAGCAATTTAATCAATGGCTGCCAGGAATCTTACAACTCCTAGGCAAAGGTTATGGTCTTGTCATTGCAGATGGAGAGGAAATCTGGGTTCCCCTTCACCACGTCCATTACCGAGAAGGACCCCAAGACCGGACTCCCTTGGCAAATGACAAAGCTGAAGCAAAGGGTCTCATCAATGACCTTGGAAGAGCCAATGAGGAAACACCATCGTCTGAATCCTTACCCTACATGGGCTCAAATGAAAAACATGACTCATCAGGCTGAGCAAACACTGAAGAACACTAGAACTCCTATGACTCCAGAGAAGCTATTTCTGGTAATGTTAGCTGTTCTTTCCTGTTCCTCTAGGGTAAATGTGGAATATGTTTATTGGGCATATATACCTAATCCACCTTTGTTATCCATAATGGATTGGGTTGACAAGGCCCCTATGGTATTCACCAATGATAGTCTGCACTTCTCTGCCCCATGGTCAGCACAGAGGCCAATTCACAAAGAAGATGAAGGAAAAAAGATAAGTGTTTCAATTGGATTCAAAACACTACCTATATGCTTCGGAGCTCATTTTTTGTGCATGACTATATTCCCACAATGGTGTGCTTACTCTGTACACAATGTTTCCACCTATAGTATAGGAATGTTTGCAACTGCATCCTTCCTCTTAAATGGTTCTGAAAGACATTATCCTGGACAAATAGCTAACTATACTAACTCACTTTTCCAGCCTGCAGAACTAATATGTGATGCTGTATCTTGGAGAAAGAAATGATCAATTCAACCACTATATTGGTCTGACTGTTGAGGACAGTTCAGGAAGGTTTCTATCAAACAACAAAATCAATCCATATTCAAATTCGTGGACTGGGGGCCCCATGGATTATTTATGAATTGCTCTGAGGAGCAAGAAAAAAATCATAGCTGTTCCTGGTATCATAGAGTCAACACATGGGGATTCCATAAGACCAATATTGGCTTTTGGACTGATAAGGATGTATTGTTAAACTAGTATAATGGAGGGTTGTCTCCACCTCAGCCCAGAATTATAGTCCCTCTTATAGGACCTGAACAATGGCATATTTGGAAGATTCCTGCTGCACTGGAACACTTTGCCAATATACATGGGACTGTGAAGGCTTTAAAACCCCAAAACTATACCTTTATGTATAATAATACAGGTTGTATCCAATCCTATGTGCACCTCCCATACATGTTTATTGTAGGTAACTTTGATATAGATCTTTCTGCTAAAATTGTTAACTGTACAGCTTATGCTTTATATACATGTTTAAACCATACTATTTCTTACCACAATGCCAATGTCACTTTGGTCAAGCAGAGGTCTGAACTATGGCTTCCTGTCAATTTAACAGAGCCATGGACTGACTCTATATTCCTTTCAGTTCTGCTCAGAAATGATCTGAAAAGGTCAAAGCGCATAATAGGGTGGATTATTGCTGGCATTCTTAGTCTAATATCCATTGTTACAGTAGGAACCCTGTCTGGTATGGCATTACACAATTCTATACAAAATCATGATTTTATCACTGCATGGCACAAAGACTCTCATGATCTTTGGACTCGACAAGCCCCAAATAGATCAGCAACTACAAACACGAATTAATGAGTTACAAACTATGATAATCCACTTAGGAGATCAAATGCAGCAACTGACTTTCCAAACACATATACGTTGTCACTAGAATTTTACGTCTTTTTGTCTGACTAACATGCCTTATAATAGCACTGAGTATCCTTGGGATAAAGTTAAAGCACATTTCCAGGATCTCACAGACAACTCAAGTTTAGACATCAATCTGTTGAAACAACAAATTGCTAATTTTCAAGTTGAGGTACCTAAGGAATTGTACAGCACTCAATTTTATGATACTTTAACTAAAACCCTGTCATCCCTAGACCCTAGAACTTGGTTTTCAGGAAGCAACATTTATATATATAAATATTAATCACCTTACTTTTTCTGTCATTGATTATAGGATACAGATGTCTCTACTCAAGACTCCATGCCTCTCACAACGGAGTCCAACTAGCAGCTGCCATGCTTAAACTAAAAACAAAAGGAAAATATGTTAGGAAGTGAAGTGCTAAATAGCCTTGAAGGAGAAGGTCTTTGGGAAAATGGCAGAGGGCCAGAAGTACTCAGGCTTTGCGATAGCTGAAAAACATCTCCTGCTTTTAGCTATGCTCAGTGCCAAGATTTAATAATATTAAAGATGTTGCTTGAGAAAATGGATCATGGGATAAACACCTGGGTCATTTAGAATGCGCTGTCCTTGAAATATATTTTACTGATTATGTCTTAACCCCGTATGCGCTCTGCTGGCCATATACTCTAAGGTCTTTGTTCCTGCTTCTATAAAAAGGCTCGACTGCAGAAATAAATTTGTCAGTCCTTGCAAGAGACTTGTTATTCTTTCAGGTTCATCATTTCCAAGTCCCAGGGAGAAAATCCCCACAGCCCCTAAGAGCTAAACATGGACACCTGTTGTCAGATAGGAAGTCAAGGAGACCTCAGTCCTACCATCACAAGGAACTGAATTGTGCCCAAAATTAGAGGGTTAGAGGAGGACTGCAAACCTCAGATCAGAATGCAGTCCAGGCTGACAGAATGATTTCAGCCTTGGAAGAACTTGAGCAGACATCCCTGCTATACCGTGCCAGATTACTGATGTGCGATAACAGGGAGACGGTATTTTTTTCAGGTTTTACATGTGTTAGAATTTGTTCCACATCAAGATATTGAATGCAGCCCCTCTGAGGGGTGTCACCTGCACATCGTAGTAGGCCATGAGGACAGCAAAGCTGCTGAAGTGGGTGCACTGGCAGGTGGTGCTGTCGTCTCTGTTGTCCATTGTCCTGCAGCCTCTGGTTGCCCAATGACCACTTCTATTCTGGCCCTGCTCCCAGAAGACACAGTGCACCTTCCCCTTTGTTTCAGGGGTCCTTGACTGTAGAAACAGGAAGTAGGTTTGAGCTGGTGGTTCTGTTGCTCAGAAATGCTGACCCAAATCTAGCTCATGATGGACTTTCCTTGGGATATGATGCACCCATGATGGACATCCCTGAAGCACAAAGGCTGTGCCCAGGACTCAGGTCTCTCCCACACCCATAGCTTCATCCCCTCAGGACTCACATGTTTGAAGACAAATTTGACTGGAGAACTGAGGTTCTGTGTGTTACTGTTGCTGATAAAAACAGATATGACATCTGACAGCAGGATAGGGGGAATTTCCTGCAGCAATTCCCCACGTGTCTCATGTGGAACTGCCTGTTCCTCAGCGTCCACAATCAGGGGGACTTTATCCAGCAACTTTTCAATCCCAGGTATGGAGACAAGGCCCACCACAATGGGACCTGCAGGACAAAGGCAAGGTTGATATCTTGGGGTATCCATGACTCCTCCTTTAATTAACTATTTCCCTGTGGCCCCACCATTACCTATAGTTTCCTTTAAAGTATACATTTCTGTTTATTGCTTCTTTGAGTATCATGTTCCATTTTGAATTCCTAGGGATCTGTACCCTGCCACAACCATTACCTGAGTCATTAGATTCATGCACTGCATCCCAGATCAGTATCATCTTTATGTTATTCTGAATCAAGGTGACATTCTTATCTTCTTTATCCAGTGCCTTCAGTGACATTTCTGAGTTGTGAGGGTTATAGAAGGGAGTTAGATTAGTAATTGTGGCTATGATGGTACACATACTACCATTATTTGCATACATAAAAATAAGTATTTTAATATATTATGTGCTGTGTGCTGCCCTTATTTGGTCAATCGTGTCCAAAACTTTGCAACCCCATGGGTGGTAGCCTGCCAAGCTTCTCTGTCCATGGGGATTCTCCAGGCAGAATACTGGAGTGGGATATCATGCCCTCCTCTAGGAGACCTTCCTAACCCAGGGATCAAGCCCAGGTATCCTGCATTGTAAACTTTGGATTAATATTGGAACCTTTACTGTTGATCCACTAGGGAAGCTCAATAATATTAGTCTTGGTAGCCTATCCCTTCTCCAAGGGATCTTCCTGATGCAGGAATCAAATCAGGGTCTCCTGTATTGCAGGAAGATTCTTTACCAGCTGAGCTACCAGGGAAGCCCCTTAATATATTATATAAATATGTAGACAGTTTATATATTACATAATATATATTATATGGGCTTCTGTGGTAGCTCAGGAAATGATATATTTTTATCATTGATTTACATGATATCTAAATATGATGTCAAAATATCTAAATCATATGACATATATAAATGATTATGTATCATTTTATCAATAATATATAAATAATATTTATAATAATGTATATTATAAATAATGATATTATTGTTTTAAGCAATATCATTTGGTACAATAATAGTGGTATATACATATATCATTTAAATTTACAAAGGATTGTAAAAGAACATATGAGCAATTATTCAACAACATGAAATGCAACCTAAATAAAATGGAGAAATTCCTATAGACACAAAATACAAAAAGTTGCTTTAAGAAAATGGAAAATCAGAGCAATCCAGTAACAGATAAGTAGATTGAATCAGTATCCAAAACTTTACAAAATGAAAAGACCAGAACAGATGGCTTCTATAGTGAATGCTCTCAGGCATTCTGGAAAAAGTTAATACTAATCCTTTGTAAACTTTTCTATAGAATAGAAGAGAAATAACTCTACCTAAATAGTTCTATGAGACCATCATTATCCCAAGAACAAAACAAGATAATGCATTACAGCAATCCCAATAAACCAATGTCAATTTGAACATAGATACACAAATAGTCAACAAAATATAAGGAAAAATTTTATCCAAGGAAACTCAAGACTTGTATATTGAACACTACAAAGGACTGTTGAAAGTAATTAGAAACTCTAAATAAATCATAAGACATCCTGTGGTCATGGATCAGAACCATCATATTAAGATCTCAACAGTCCCCAAAATGATTTATCAACTCAATGCAATCTGTATCAAAATTCTGACATCATTAAATTAATTTTCAGCAGAAATGGAAAGTTCATCCTAAAATCCATAATGGACTGCAAGTGACCTGGATAAACAAAGCAATCTTAAAGGTGAAAAACAAATTTGGAGGCATTACAATTTCTGATTTCAAAACTTACTGCCAACCTACAGTATTCAAAATGGTGGGAAATTGCTATATGAATACAGAGCAGTAAAACAGAACTGAGGATCCAGGAATAAATCCATGCATCTATGGTCAGTTGATTTTCACAAAGGGGTGTCAAGACCATCAATGGGCAAAGGAGAGGGTGGGAAGATTTGGGAGAATGGCATTGAAACATGTAAAATATCATGTAAGAAATGAGTTGCCAGTCCAGGTTCGATGCAGGATACTGGATGCTTGGGGCTAGTGCACTGGGACGACCCAGAGGGATGGTATGGGGAGGGAGGAGGGAGGAGGGTTCAGGATGGGTAACACATGTATACCTGTGGCGGATTCATTTTGATATTTGGCAAAACTAATACAATTATGTAAAGTTTAAAAATAAAATAAAATTAGAAAAAAAAAAAGACAAAAAAAAATAAAATAAATAATACTAAAAAAAAAAAAAAAAACACAATGAGACATCCAGCTTTCCACAAGCAATGAAGGAATTCAGTGACCTACTTCATATAATAAATTTTAATAAAGAAATGGGTCAAAGACCCCTTGGGGTCAAAATGGCTCAAAGATCTACATTTAAAAGTTAAAACTAAAACAAGTAGGACAAAAACACATGAGTAACTCTTCCTGACCTTGGATTTGGAAATGGACTATTAGATATGGAGTAATTATGCAGGAGCAACAAAAGTGCCAATAGATTATATGGACTTCATCAAAATGGAAATATCTATTCATTAAAGTGAAAAGACCACAAAAAAGTGAAAAGGTAATCTACAGAATGGGAGAATATATTTGCAAAGACATATCTGATAGGATCTAAATTAAGATCTATGAAGATCTCTTATAGCTTAACAACCAAATGTAAAAAATTGAAATTGAAAAGAAAGAAAAATACCCGAGTAGGTGTTTCTCCAATAAAATATAGACAAATTCAACAATGACATGAAAAGAGGTTCAACATCTTAGTCACTAGGGAAATGCAGATAGAACCATGATGAGATATCACCTGACACACACTAGAATGGCTACAAGAAAAAGAAAGCAAAATGGAAGTAACGTGTTGCTGAGGATGAGGAAATTGGAACCCTCATACATTGCTGTTGATAATGTAAAATGAAGAAAAAGCCACTGTGGAAAACTCGTTTGGTGGTTCCTCAAAAAGCTGAAAATAGAACTACCACATCACCAAACAGTTTTACACCCTATTATGTGCCCCAAAGAACTTTGTTCAACAGTTATTCAAATCAAAACTTATGCTACAGGGACTTCCCTGGTGGTACAGTGCTTCCAGGACTCCATGCTTACAATGCAAGAGACACAGTTTTGGTCTCTGGTCAGGGAATTAAGATCCTACTTCCCATATGCTGTGAGGTGCACAGAAAAGAAACACCACATTCATAGTAGCTTTGGTCACAACAGTCAAAAGGTGGCAGTCAGCCAAAGTCCATCAATGGATGAATGGATAAACAAAAGGAGGTACATCCATGTACAATACATTATTATTCAGCCATAAAAGAATGAAATACTGATACATGCTACAACATGGATGAAACTTGGAAACATTATGCTAGGTGAAAGAAGCTAAACATTCAGGTCATATATCTTTAATTCTATTTATACAAAATTTCCAGCATGGCAAATTCATAGAGAAAGAAAACAAATCAGTGGTTGGCAGGTACCAGGGGAACAGAGGATTGAGGAGTGCTTGCTTAGTGGCTACAGTTTTTACTTTGGGAGAGTTGAAGTTATTTTATAAATAGAGGTTATGATTACAACCTTGCTGCTGCTGCTAAGTTGCTTCAGTCGTGTCTGACTGTGCGACCCCATAGACGGAGCACACCAGGCTCCCCCGTCCCTGGGATTCTCCAGGCAAGAACACTGGAGTGGGTTGCCATTTCCTTCTCCAATGCATGAAAGTGAAAAGTGAAAGTGAAGTTGCTTGGTTGTGTCCGACTCTTAGTGACCCCATGGACTGCAGGCCAACAGGCTCCTCCATCCATGGGACTCTCCAGGCAAGAGTACTGGAGTGGGGTGCCATTGCTTTCTCCGATTACAACCTTATAATGTACTAAATGCTACTAGATTTTACACTTTGATTAAAATTGTGAACTTTAGTGTCCATCAGTGGAGGAATGGGATAAAAAGATGTGATGATTATGTAGAATAGAATATTAATCTACCACAGCAAAGAATGAAATTCTGCCATTTGCAACATTGTAGATGGACCTAGAGAGTATTATGTTTAGTGAAATAAGCCAGATAAAGACAAATACTGTATATCATTTCTATGTGAAATATAAAAATAATATAAACCAATATATGCAAAACAGAAACAGATTCATTGATATTGAAAAGAAACTAGTGGTTATCAAAAGGGAGATGGTAGGGTGTAAGGGCAAGCTAGGGTTATGGGATTAATAAGTGCAAACTGCTATGGCAACCCACTCCAGTGTTCTTGCCTGGAGAATCCCAGGGATGGGGGAGCCTGGTGGGCTTCCATCTATGGGGTCCCACAGAGTCGGACACGGCTGAAGCAACTTAGCATCAGCAGCAGCAGCTATGTTTAAAATAGATAAGCAACAGGGATATATTGTTTAGGATAAGGAATATAGCCATTGTCCTGTAAGAACTTGTAATCAAGTGTATTCTGTAAAAATACCAAATTACTATGCTGCACTCCTGAAACTACTATAAATAAAAATAAATTTAAAAAAAATACATAAATAATTGTGCTAAACAAAACAAATACTCAATTGAAACAGATTATACCTACATGACAAATAACATGAGAAAGTTATGTTATTCCAAATTAAAAATTTTCCCTTTTGTAACCATTTCTATTTTGTCTTAAACTTTTCATTATCATTATTTTTATGCTTATAATTTATTTACAATGAAAGTGTATATTGTATATAATTTTATTCATTTATGTTTTTCTTACTGAGGTATAATTGACAGGTATAGTGACTCCGTACTTGAATATATTGCAAAACAATCACCACAAAAACTAGCTAAAATCTGTCATCATACAGAGTTCCAAATTTTTCTGTGGTAAGTCCTTTTAAGATGTACTTTCATAGCAATTTAAAATACACAGTACAGTACTATTAACTATAGTTACCATGTTGTACATTCCAGTAACTTATTTTTAACTGGAAGCTTGTACCTTTTGACTTCTTTACACCATTTCCTGTACTGCTATCCTTGTCTCTGGCAATCACCAATCTGTTCTCTATGTTGATGACCTTGGTGTTTGTATAGTTTTTTGAAAGTGTTAGTGGCTCAGTTGTGTCTGACTCTGCAACCCACGGACTGTAGACTGCAAGGCTCCTCTGCCCATGGGATTCTCCAGAAAATAGTACTGGAGTGGGTTGCCGTTCCCTTCTCCAAGGGAACTTCCTGACTCAGCAATCAAGCTCAGGTCTCCTGCATTGCAGGCTGACTCTACCATCTGAACCATTAGAGAAACCAGGGTATTTGTCTTCCTCTGTCTTATTGTTTTGCTTAGCACAATAATTTATTTATTTTTAAAAATTTATTTTTGTTTATGAGGTCAACTTGAAATACAACCCTGGTCACTGGGCTCTAGTGAGGTTGGGAAAGGAATGAACCAGGAATGAGCAGAGCAGGAGCCTGGAGGCTGTTCCAGGTAATTACCTGTGCCTGAAGGTGAACTGAAGTGCAGTGATTCATTGTTCAGGGACTTGCTCAGTCCTCTCAAGACAGTTTCCAGGCCAATGAGCAGGTTAGAGGCCACAAGGTGCTGTTCTGAGTTGGGCAAGGTTTCTAGGTCCCGGGGGGCCTCCAGCATTTCATCCACTCCCTGTATGAGGTTCTGTGGAGATAAGGACACAGAGCCAGTAGATCACACACCTGAGAGGTTGTATGAAGCCATTACCCACTCACTCACAGAAAACAGAGATTGGAAACTGTTTGAGGGATAAAGGCAGTGCCAGGTAGGATTCTTTGGGTGGTCTTTGCATCTGGAATCCAGCCATTCAGAGGTCAATCTTGTACATGAATGCCAAGGATGATGCAAACCTAATATTCAGGGGCTGCAAGATTAAAGGTTTTTAAAAGGTGCATGTGGGAGTGACTACACATGGCAGGGCCTCGGAGCAGTGCACCATTATGTTGAAATATCTCCTCCTGGACCAGATTTTCCCACAGGACCTGTGGGAAGCCTCCACCTGCCTCCCTGGGTCCTACCCTTACCTGGATAGTGTCCTGGACAGGGACTGACTCCACATTTTCACTAAGATTCTGGACTCTGTTGAAGAAGCAGGAGAGCATCTTGGGGGGGAAGAATATGAGGAGGTTAGAACTTGGGGGAAATAGGTGGGCTATATGGAGGGATTTCCTGTTGTGTGTTGTCTGCTGGGCCACTCACCGAGCTGTTGATACTTGAGGGTGCGGTCCAGGTGTGGATGGAGATCTCTGCAGGGAACAGTACGGTGGATCATTAGGGGTGAGAGCATTTGTGTGTGTGTATGTTGTGAGTGGGATCTGTGGTCAGGTCAGGCCAGGTACCATCCCAGACATTAATCCCTGAATATTTGGTTCCTCAGAATAACAGTTTAAGAAGAACCATGAACGTAAGAATGAATCAAAAAGAAGGAACAGAATGCTCGATCCTGTATATTCTGATTAGGGAACCAAAGACTTTATGGCTTCACAGGACTCATAACATCATGATGAGTCAGGGCAGCTGTCTGGTCCCCCCAGATCAGAGTCCTCATCTCTGGACCTAAGGGTTTCCCTTCTAAGGCCCCAGACCCAGGTGGAGGGTCTTCAGTAAGACAGAACAAGATATAGGAGGGATGCACAACTGAGGGATTCAAATTCAACCTCTAACTGGGCATTGAGACTTCTTCCTGTCTTCTTAGATAGTGGCAGTCACTGGAGACCTGTCTTAAATGTTGATGAGATGAGATGGAATTGAGTGCAGGATAGTGGAAATGGGGTGTGAGGAGGGGAGGATATGAGGATCTGGAATTCCTCAACCTGATAAGTGTGCTCCTAGGAATGAGCTGGGACTAGCAGCCATATCTCTTCTCCATGTTCAGCAGTTTACAAATCTCCATGAGACACACATACAAATGCATCAAAGAAACTCTGGGAATACCTCTAGAGTGACAGAAAGACTGAACATCAGTCAAATACCTTTTTTGATAACAAAATCTGATAAAATCCACTTTTATAAAAAATATTAAGTAACACATGGATACTTGGAAAACAAAGATAATTTAAAACATAAAAAAAGAAGAAAGAAAGAAAATCACTCTTATGTCCATTACACAGATCCCTGGAAATTTCTTCAAAATTTTTTTCTCATCATATTGCACATATTCAGAATATTTTTCTTTAGTAGCAATAAATGTCCATCAAAAACTATTATCAGTAGACAAGGATTATTTCTTGTAAAAACTGTATAATTCTCCCCTACTTTTTAGTATTGTGGTAAAATTCATAAAACATAAAATGTACCATCTTATTAACTTTTTAAGCAATACAATTTCCCTTATGATTCTATATTGTTGAAAATAAAGTCTTTAAATTTTAGATCTGGATCTTGGTTCTATGACCCTACTAAATGTGTGACTTTGGATATATAACTTAAGCTCTTTGGGCCCAAATATGATTATTGAAAAAAAGATTCTGTCTTGAAAATGTAAAACTCCTAGAATAAAATATGACAGTTGGGCAAAGTGGGAGAAGGTGGGGAAAAAAATCTAAGTGTGCTAGCATCCTGGGTCTGCTGTGAGGATTGATGTGGGAAACCACAATGGTCAGTGGGGAGGAGTTTCTGGTGAGCTTGAGATAGTGAGAAAGCCTGAGCTTCCTCCTGGGAGTTTCTTTCCTTCTGTCGGTCCATTTATTCCCCCCCCCCTTTCTTTTTGCCATAATAATAATAATAGTGTAACACTATGAATGATGATAATAGCTCTCATGTGTTGACAATTTTCTCTGCACTAAGGTCCATCTAGTCAAGACTATGGTTTTTCCAGTGGTCATGTATGGATGTGAAAGTTGGACTATAAAGAAAGCTGAGCACCGAAGAATTGATGCTTTTGAACTGTGGTTTTGGAGAAGACTCTTGAGAGTCCCTTGGACTGCAAGGAGATCCAACCAGTCCATCCTAAAGGAAATCAGTCCTGGGTGTTCATTGGAAGGACTGATGTTGAAGCTGAAACTCTGATACTTTGGCCACCTGATGGGAAGAGCTGACTCATTGGAAAAGATCCTGATGCTGGGAAAGATTGAGGGCAGGAGGAGAAGGGGACAGCAGAGGATGAGATGTTGGGTGGCATTACTGACTCAATGGACATAGGTTTGGGTGGACTCTGGCAGTTGGTGATGGACAAGGAGGCCTGGCGTGCTGTGGTTCATGGGTTCACAAAGAGTTGGACATGACTGAGCAACTGAATTGAACTGAACTGAAACTTTAGCTTTTCTTAACTAAGGTAAATATTAAATCTAAGTTCATCCATATGGGGTAGGTACAATGACTACCTCTGGTTTACAGACTAGCAAATAATGCACAGAGAGGAAAACAACTTCCTAACTGTCAAAGAGCCTGTGTCATAGCCCAGCTCTGCTGTGTCGGCTCTCAGCCCTCTTCCAACTGATCATGAAAACAAGATTACCAACTCCCCTCATACTTTCCTGTGCTGTCACTTTTATGTTATGCTTGTTAAAATACTTTTGAGCTGCTCCAATGGCTGAGGGCTCTGGAGGTCCCATTGTGTCCTCCCACAATCTCTATATACCACCCCCAAGCATATGCCACCCACAAGTTAATGCCACCCCCAAGCCTCTGTACCATCACAAGTCTCTGAGCGGCTGGTGATGACTTCCCCAGTTGAAGATGTGAATCCTGGAATGCAGCGACAGGTGTTGGCATCAACACATTTGGAGTTTGGAGGGCACCACCGAGCACAACGAGTTATGATAGAGGCTGTGTGGATGAAGATCATGGTCAGAAGACCCAAGAAACTGAGGAAGTCAGCTTCATGCTAGAGGCCCAATAGTAGAGGAGGGGAGGAAAGTGTTGAATGGCTGCCACTAGAAGTGAAAAGCCTCAGAAAACTCTGGACGTAATGGGGAAGAGTAACAGCTGTTAGTATCCTTAGAGGATACTCTTGCAGAATAAACCTCCTTTCCCAATTTTATTGGTGAGAGGACCCAGACCATGGCATACACTCTCAAGCTTATGTCACCAATGGAGCTGGGTGCAGAGACTCACTTTTAAGGTTCTGGACTGCAGTGTTCATTGTCTTCAGCAGTAGTAGATTCAGTTCTGTGGCAGAAAGACAGAGATGACAAAGAGGAGAGAGTTGAGCTCTAATTGCAACCACTGTACCCATGGCCTTTGCCTTCTTACTGGATGGCTCTGGCTCTATAGCCCATCACTCTGAGCAACATTACTGAGGCTCCTGTACTTTACTTGGAATCAAGGAATCAACACTTCCCCTCCATTTCTCAGGTCTCTTGAGGGATCAGTCACTGATAGACAGCCCCTGTGGAACCTCATGTGCTACACATTTGTAGAAAGAATAGTGCTCTCCCATCCATGCTAGCTCAGACTCTAACTCCATGAAGCTGGTCCAAGACCCATCCCTGAGCCAGGACCATCAATAAGCTTTCAGGAAGGGGTGAGGCCTGTAAAGATGATGCCAGAACAGGCCAGAGGCTCCTGGACACTGGGGACCAGACTGGGGATACAATGGAGGTCTACTTCCATCCATGCAGACTTGGTGTTGTGAGGATCCACTTCCTGTACCCTTGGAAGGCGTTTTCCAAACTGAAATGAAATGGTAAGACTCATCATCTGAGTGAGGCCAGCTTTGTGGGAGGGCTGGGTGGCTGAAGAAGGAAGCAGGTGCTGATGGATGAGGAGTGGCTGGTGTTTCTGTCTTCTTTGTCCTGGGCATCCAGCTAGGGATGCAAACTTGTGGGCTCCTTCTGTGCAAGGCTCAAGTGGTCTGAGTCAATGTAGGGCCTTTGTTGACCTCCTAAGTAGAGAGTTGGGCCAGGACAATGAAGCCCAGTGACACTCTCTCTTTCCATCTATGCCAAATGGGAGCCACTTTGAGTATATGTGGTGTGGTTCATGTCATCTACCCATTCTGACATAACATCCTCCCGGTCCCAGTCATTTGAGTTTCCCATAGGCTTGTTAATAGAAATTATTGGTCAGGGGCATGGTGGATACTTGCATAGTGAAATAGACAAAGGCTGAGTGGCCAAGGAACTGGGTAAGGTTGCCCAGGGGCAGGGCTGGCTGGGGAAGATGGGACCACCCTTGAATATCCCCCTTCCAACATTTCTAGACAGAGTTCTCAGGTCCATCATTCCAGAAGAGTCTGAAAGGACCCCTAGCTTGCTCAAATCTGTATGGGATCCAGGTGAGAAAGGTCTCATCTTGGCAATTAATGATGAAGAATACAGATAATTTCCTGGGACTCATTGCACTGGACATCAACTCCTGAAATGTCTTGAATACCACTGTTCTGTTTATTTGAGAAAATAAGATGCCAAATGTCAAGGGGGCATCCAGTATTGAAGAAATGACACTCTATGTGGGGTTCTGACCCTTGTGGTTTGGAGAGAGAGGGGATACCAGTAGGTGCTGAGAACAGACCTCTGTGGCCTAGAGTAAGTGGCCAAACTTAATGAATGAGGAAATGAAAGAAATGGGTTCCTTCTTACCAAAGGTTTTTGTAGTACACTCATTCTCAAATTCTTTTTGAGAAAGAGTTCTGTTTCCTTTGCATTGACGCTGTGTGTTTTTAAAGTTCTGGCAGTCTACATATATTCCACAGGACACTTTCCATGATGGTCCACACTTGTTGATATCTGGAACACAACAGGACAAAATGTCACCTCTCAAAGGTATGAATTCCGTTGTGAATTCACATGGCACTCACCTCCATCCTGATATTGACACAAGACTGAACTAACTCAGCTCCTCATTAGCTCTTGTAGGGTTAGGCTGAACTAGCATCAGTTGCTCCAGAAAGCTGGCTTACTGTTCTGCTCATCCCTGCTCTCTGACTATCTGCATGTACCTTGATTCAAACACTCTGCTGTGTCATATGGGGACTGGAAGGAGGTCTGCCTCCCCGCTGCAGGCCTTTTGGGGTAGACAGAAAAAATGACTTGGTTCTGGACCATATTCTTGGTTGCTGTTTGCATCATCAGGGACATGCATTTGAGCTCAAGTCATTCCTAACTGTGAGTGACAGTGACACTGAAGGCTTCCCAAGATGCTGAGGAAATGGAGGCAGTCATGGCTGGGGAATTGTCCAGAGTGATATCCATCATTTACAGCTGAGGTTAGGGGTAGGTGATCAGACTCTTACACATTGATGCCCTCAACCTCCACTTTAGTCATAGCAGTCCTAGTACACCCTACAATCTTCATCAAGCACTCCCCCAGCTCTCATGTTAAGACTTCTTGAGATTCCCCAGGATGTCTCTAGGGGAGACTTGCTCTCTCCACTTCTGTAGAAATCACATTTTATCAGAGCCTGTTATGCATAGGAAAGAGGAAGCAGCTCACAGCTGAGTCACTGCAGGTGTTGTCTGGCATTTTACCTCTCCCTGTTCCTAAACTTAGGAGGAAAGGTGCCCATGAGCCAGGTCCCCTTGGAATAGGTCAGGGAACCATAGAGCAAGTGCTGGACACCAATGCTAAAACAACAGCAACTTAGTAAAAATTCAGAAATAGAATGTTTGGCTCTTGTACATATATGATCTCCTTCCAGTCAGGGGGCCAAAGACGTTTAAAGCCTGGAAGGACTCACACGGTCATGATCAGTCAGGGTAGACAACTGGTCTTTCCCAGGTCAGAGTTTCTTATCCAGAATTTTGACATTCCCTTCTAAGGCCCCAGATCCAGGTTGTGGGTAGTATTAACATAAGGATATGAATGGAAGGGGGAGGGATGCACACCTGAGGAATTGTTGTTTGGCCCCCATCTGATCTCTGAGATTTCCTCCTCTCAGATGGAGACCCATATTAAAGGCTGAGGGATAGGGAGGAGTGAGTGGGGGCATATGGGAATGAGTGCTGGAAGGAGAAGACATGAGGATGGGAGACTCCTCAACCTGACAAGTGTAGTCCAAGGAAGGAGCTGGAATCCAGTTAAAGCATCAGCCAGATTTCCTCTCCATGTTCAAGAGTCTGCATATCTCCCTGAGACACACACATGCAAGTTCACAAAGGAATCTTTTGGATACTTCCAGGGTCAAGTAAGGGCTGTGCAGTAATTGCAACATCTTTTCCTTTCTTTGATAAAATTTACTTTCTCCCAAATTTTAAATAATACATCGATACTTACCTGTGGTGGATTCATTTTGATATTTGGCAAAACTAATACAATTATGTAAAGTTTAAAAATAAAATAAAATTTAAAAAAATAAAATACACACCAGATTTCAAAGACCAAAAAAAGAAAAAAAAAACTTAAAAAAAAAAAAATAAAACAGGGAAAAAGATAAAAAAAAAAAGGGGGGGGGGGAATCACCCAGAATTCTAGTATTCTAGAATATTGTAGATTTTTTCTTTTTTTTTTCACTCATTGTTTCAAATATGCTAGGAATAATTTATTTTATTACCAATAACTCAGATTATTTTGAGCAGATGAAGAATATTTCTTGATGAAAAATCATATAATTTTCTTTTCCCTCATTAAAAAAAATTGCAGTAAAATGTCCATAACAAAAGTTTTCATCTTAACTTTATGTTTAATAATTTCCTTTTGTTGTTCTATTTTTTTGAAGAATAAAAACTCCTTGGCTTTAGACATAGTCTGTTTATACTACCTTATTAGTTATAGAACTTTGGACATCACTCAATCTCTTTGAGGCTGAATTTGCTAATTACAAAAATCAGGCTACCTTGAAATCATAAAATTCATAGAAAAAACCATACTGTATAAGCTCCTTGACATTGGTCATGGTAATAACTTTTTTTTTGGATTTGACAGCAAAAGCAAAGCAACAAAAGCAAACTAGAGAGGTGGGACTCCATCAAACTACATAGCTCTGTACAGCAAAATGAAGTGAAATCACTCAGTCGTGTCCCACCTCATGGACTCTACAACCCATCGAATTCTCCAGGCCAGAATACTTGAGTGGGTAGCTGTTACCTTCTCCAGGGGATCTTCCCGACCCAAGGATCGAACCCAGGTCTCCCACATTGCATGCAGATTCTTTACCAGCTGAGTCACAAGGGAAGCCCAAGAATTTTGGAGTGGGTAGCCTATCCCTTCTCCAGAGGATCTTTCCGACTCAGGAATTGAACCGGGGTCTTTTGCATTGCAGGCAGATTCTTTACCAACTGAGCTATCAGGGAAGACTGTACAGCAAATGAATCTATCCAAAAAATGAAAAGAAAATCTACAATATTGGATAATAATTTACAAATCATACATACATAAGGGGTTAATATCCAAAATATATAAAGAACTCATATGACTCAATAGCAAAAAAAAAAAAAAAAAAAGAACCAAATAAAGTGATTGAGTAAAAAATGGGTAGATGACTGAATAGATGTTTTTCCAAAGAAGACTACCAAATGGCCAACAGGTACATGGAAAGGTGTTCAACATCACCAATCAATGAAATGGAAATAAAAACCAGATATCACCTCACACTTGTTAGAATAACTATTATCAAAAAGACAAGACAGAACAAGTGTTAGTGATGATGTGGAGGAAAGGACTTTTTTCCATTGTTGGTATCAAATTTGCAGCCCCTATGGGACTGCTCACTTCCTTCATGCTTTCTTAAAATGTCTCCTTTCTTATTCTCAACAAAGTGCTTCTGTGCTGCCCTCAGAGCTGAATGCTGTAGATGTACCACAGCCTCTCCCCAAATCTGCCTGAGCATTTCCACCACCCCAAGGCTCTGTACCATGGCAACTCTTCAAGGGGCTGGTGAAGCTGTCCTCAGATGCAGAAATGAATCCTGGAATGCAGCGGCAGGCATCAGTGTTGACACATGGAGGGTTTGGAGGGCACCACCAAGCACAGGCTGTGAGGGAAGAAGCAGTGGGGATGGAGGTCAAGGAATTGTCAAGGAATGAACAAAGCCTGCTTCAGGCTGGTGATCTAATAATAGAGGAAGGGAAGGAATGGATGGGATGACTCCATTGGAAGTTATTTTTGTTTAGTTACTAAGTCATGTCTGACTATTTGTGACCCCATGGACTTTAGCCCACCAGACTCCAGGGGATTCTCCAAGCAAGAATGCTGGAGTGAGTTGCCATTTTCCTCCTCCAGGGGATCTTCATGATCTAGGAATTAAACCTGTGTCTCTTGCATTGGCAGGCACATTCTTTACCACTGAGTCAGCTGGGAAGCCCTTTCTTGGAATAGGAAGAGACAAAAATTTCTGAGCATGTTGGAGTGTGGAGGAATAGCTTCTCTTACATTCATAAAACTGTGTCTGGACCTTACATTCAGCATAAGCCTACTTTCTTATTCCTTTGTTGGTAAGAGGACACAAACCCCAGCATATGCTCCACAGCTTATGTCACTAATGGGGCTGGCTGAACAAACTTACGTTTCTTGTTCAAGGATATGGATTCCAACGGCAAAAACAGAAGAATCAAGAATCCTGGGGGCAGAAAAACAGAAAGATGACAGAGTAGAGTCACACTCAATTTCATCTCCTGTCCCCATAGCCATTGCCACCTGGGGATGTGTTTCTGGGCCCTGTATCTCTTAGCTTTCCAGTGGCATGTCATATTCTCGAGAACTCAGTCTTTCACCTGAGTCTTGGGTCTCCCTGAGGAGTCAGTCAGCAACGGACACAGTCCTCGCGGAAAAAACAGGTGCTACAGGTAAAGGACAGGCAATATATAGACCTACAGCTGATGTTAGCAACACATCTTTGAAATTCCAACCTCTTCCAGTGGAAGTGTTAAATTGTGGAGGAGAAAGTTCTTTAGATTGTTGTACCTAGGTTATTTGTTCTCTGACAGTGGCAGAAATCTGCTCTGAAGGTTTCTGTTTCAGGATCTCTCTTCATGTTTAACATAAATGACACAGATGGGTATGGGTAGTAGAAATGAAACAGCCCTGAGTTGGAGCCCTAGCTCACAATTATATCAGCAGGGCATGGAGCCCTGGATCAGGAGACAGGGAGTTTAGAGCATGTGAGAAGTAAGAACTAAGGCAACTTCTAAGGTAGAAGAACTAAGGTAGAGTCAATATAACCTTGTTAAATGGCCTCTCCACATATAGCACCAATAACTTCTATGAAACTGAAAGAGTTAGTGGCTCAGTCATGTCTGACTCTTTGTGAGCCCAAGAACTGTAGCCCACAAGGTGACTCCTCTGTCCATGGAATTCTCCAGGCAAGAATACTAGAGTAGGTAGCCATTCCTTTCTCCAGGGCATCTTCCCCATCCAGGGATCAAATCTGGGACTCCTGCATTTCAGCAGATTCTTTACCATCTGAGCCACCAGGGAAGTCCAATGACTTCTAAACTTCCAAGTGAACTCCTGGTCCTGCTATAGTGTATCAAGAGCACAGCCTTTTTTCTTGATCTCCCAGTTTGGTCTGAGAAAATGAGTTACTGATCAAGTTTTCTGTTATGAAAATAACCCTTATATGTGGAATCTAAACAGAAATAATACAAATTAACTTACAAAACAGAAAGAGTCTCATAGACATAGATAATGAACTTATGGTTGCCGGGGGGGTGGGGGGTGGGAAGAATGGAGGAAGGGATATTTAGGGAGTTGGGGATGGACATGTACACACTGCTACATTTGAAATGGATAACTAACAAGGACCTACTGCATAGCACAGGGAACTCTGCTCAATGTTATGTGGCAACCAGGATGGGAGGAATTTCGGGGGAGAATGGATACATGTACATGTAATGGTCGAGTCCCTTCACTGTTCACCTGAAACTATCACAACATTATTAATTGGACATATGTGTGTGTGTGTGTGTTAATCACTCAGACGTGTCTTACTCTTTGCAATCCCATGGACTGCAGCCCACCAGGCTCCTTTGTCCATGAAATTCTCCAGACAGAGATACTGGAGTGGACTGCCATTCTCTTCTCCAGGGGATCTTCTTGACCCAGGGATCAAACCCACATCTCATTATGTCTCCTGCATTGGTAGGCGGGTTCTTTACCTTCTGTGCTACCTGGAAAGCCCCTAATTGGCTACACTCCAATACAAAATGAAAGTTTAAAAAAATGAATAAAGAAAATAACTATGGATGCAAAGATAAAATTTACTCTTATAGGCAATATGTGGAGCACGTATTAGAGTCTGTTATCTTATCCATGGGAGCCAGTGAACCCTATGAAAATTTTTTACGATCTGTGAGTCTGCACAGAATTTTCCCCAAATGTGCCCAGAATTAAGAAAGTCATGTTTCACAAAGAAGATAAGAAATATGGCCATTCTCATAAAAAACAGAAAACAATTTACAAGCAATGAGGACAACATATAAGGAACATTTGACTTACTAGGTAACAGGTATTATTCTAAACAGTGAAGAAAATAAAGATTCATCAGAATTAAGCTGACCTTTCTGATACTGTTTTTTCACCAATTTACTATTGAAAGTGTTGGTCACTCAGTTGTGTCCAATTCTTTGCCTCCCCATAGGCTGCAGCCCACTAGGCTCCTTTGTCCATGGGATTTTCTAGGCAAGAATACTGGAGTGGTTTCCCTCAAATCATTCCATCCCACATAAAGCCTATAGATTAAGTAATGGTGTTTTTCTTATGCCATTAGAATTTTCACATAGGTTGGTTTTATACTCTTCTGAAAAAAAAAAAAAGTTTACCAGGCTTGTCTCAGCCATAGTACCCAGATATTTTGTCAAACACTAGTCTAGATGCTGCTGCAGAGTTTTGTTTTGCTTTTTAAAAATGAGATTAACATTTAAGGCAGGGCTTCCCAGGTCACTCAGTGGTAAAGAATCTGCCTGCCTAGCAGGAGATGCGGGTTCAGCCTCTGGGCTGGGAAGATCACCTGGAGAAGAAATTAGCAACTTGCTCCAGTGTTTTTGTCTGGGAGATCCTATGTACAGAGAAGCCTGGTGGATTACAGTCCATCGGGTCCCAAAGAATCTGAGATGACTTTGGGATTAAACATGCATGCACACACACATTTAAATCCATAGACTTTGAGTAAAGCAGATTACTCTCCATTATATAGGTGATCCTTTTTCAAACAGTTGAAAACCTTATAGTAAAAAGACTGACCTCACTGAGGAAGAGAGAATTCTTCCAGATTGCATTTGGACTTGAGAAGCAGCATTAGGTCTTCCCAAGGTTTCCAGCCTGGCTCCCTGTCCTGTCGATTTTGAACTTTCCAACCTCCGCAGTCCCATGAACCAGTTCCTTCAATAAACCCCTTTCTCTTTCCTTCTCTCTAAACATTCCAGTGAATTCTCTTTCTCAGGAAAACCTGGACTAATACAGGTGGCAAAACGAGATGTCTTTAAGTCTCCAATTTGCCCAGAAGTAAGTTTGACCAGTTTTCTCCTTTGAAACTTACTATCAGTGTGCTAATATCCTTAAAATTTCTACTTGTCTATCCCTTATAGAGATAGTAGGAAAGCAAGTTAAATATCAAGGATGAAAGAAAGAAGAGAATATTTGCAGACGGATAGAGTCCCCAAACAGCTCTATTTGTCTATACCCCGTGTTATCATTCTACACACCTGGAAGCAACCTTAGATAGCCGTTTTTCATGATGTAGAGACCAGCAAGTTCAGCCACGGAAGACATCTGATCTTGGTCTGTGCGTGTTGAAAAGACTTCTTGTTTTAAGTGTTACTTGCACTTTGAATAAGTTGACTGAGGAAAATGCTGATCTGGATTCTTTCTTCCCTTTTAATCTGCCCTATGATTAGCTTCTTAGAAACTGCAGTTCTGTTTTTAAACTATGTGCATGGTATTTATACTGAATTAGTATTTGGGCTTCCCTTGTGGCTCAACTGATAAAGAATCTGCCTGCAATGTAGGAGACCCCGATTCGATTCCTGGGTCGGGAAAATCCACTGGAGAAGGGAAAGGCTACCTACTCCAGTATTCCAGCCTGGAGAATTCCATGAACTGCATAGTCCATGGGGTCATAAAGAGTGGGACACGACTGAGTGACTTTCACATAGTGTTTGTACTGAAATACTCATTGAAGGTGGTTTTTTAATCTTTTTGGTATCAGCTCAGTTCAGTTCACTCAGTCATGTCAGACTCTCTGCAGCCTCATGAACCGCAGCATGCCAGGCCTCGCTGTCCATCACCAACTTTCAGGGTCCACCCAAACTCATTTCCATTGAGTCGGTGATGCCATCCAACCATCTTATGTTCTGTTGTCCCCTTCTCTTCCTGACCTCAATCTTTCCCAGCATCAGGGTCTTTTCCAATGAGTCAACTCTTTGCATGAGGTGGCCAAAGTATTGGAGTTTCAGCTTCAACATCAGTCCTTCCAGTGAACACCCAGGACTGATCTCCTTTAGGCTTGACTCATTAGATCTCCTTGTAGTCCAAGGGACTCTAAAGAGTCTTCTCCAACACCACAATTCAAAAACATCAATTCCTCGGTGCTCAGCTTTCTTCACAGTCCAACTCTCACATCCGTACATGACCACTGGAAAAACTATAGCCTTGACCAGACAGACCTTTGTTGGCAAAGTAGTGTCTCTGCTTTTGAATATGCTATCTAGGTTGGTCATAACTTTCCTTCCAAGGAGTAAGCGTCTTTTAATTTCATGGCTGCAATCACCATCTGCAGTGATTTTGGAGCCCAGAAAAATAGTCAACCACTGTTTCCCCATCTATCTGCCATGAAGTGATGGGACCGGATGCCATGATCTTTGTTTTCTGAATGTTGAGCTTTAAGCAAACTTTTTCACTCTCTGAAGGTGTGATACTATGTATAAGAAAACCTCCCCAACATGAATAATCATATTGGACTTTTTACCTCTGTGAGGCCTTTAGGTCAGAGTGAGCAGAATTATATATTTATTATTGATTAGTGGACATTTAAAAATTGTGTTGTAATGGGCACATAACATGATATTAGTTTCAAATGTGAAATGGGATTATTTGATATTTGTATATATTGCCAAATGATTACCAAAATAAGTCGTTAACATCCATCACCACACACAGTTACAAATTGTTTTTGCTTGTGATAGGAAATTTCAAATTTTTGGCCAATTCAAAATTAACTTAATAAAAAATTCAACTGAATTAGGCAAGTTAACTCATAGGCAGGTATTCTTTGATGTCCCTCACATTTATTTTCTTAGTCATCAAGGTCCAAGAGCTCCAGTTTTGAACAAAGATGACCACCAACCCCCCCCCACCCCGCCGCCCCATTTCTAAGGTACATTCTATTTGACCATAAACAGCTACGGTGCCCCATCCCCAGTCAGAGATTGGTTTCAGAATGGATTGGTGACTCCGTTCTTGCAATGAGGACCAAAAGCTGTGGGGCTTCTAGTAAGGTTCCTCCTTCCTAAGAAAAAACCCTGATATCCCTTTTCTTTCTGAGCATTGCAATTTCTGGATGCAATGCTGGAATGGCTCCATCCAGCAGCCTGAAAAGGGGCACCAATCCAGTCAGAAAGGCAGAGCAGAAAAATGGACCTTGATGACATTGTTGATCAGCTCAATCACCCAATGCTGAAGTTTGTTTGACCTCAGAACTTCCGAATATGTAAGACAATAAATTTCCTGATTGCTTAATCTGGTGAGTATGGAGAGAGGGAGAGAGAGAGAGAGAGAGAGAGGAGGGAGGGGGAGAGAAAGAGGTGGGGGAGAGAGAGAGAGAGAGAGAATGCCTCTCACTGTGATTACTGTCAACGGATAAGACTGATTTAGAAGAATCATTAAATTCTGAACGGAATATTGAAAAAAAAAAAGCTTTATTTTGTTAGAAACTTTGTAATACAATATTATTAGGTATTGTTGCTTTGTTGCACGTTATATCTACATGACTTATTTTATAACTGGATACGTGTACCTTTGGATCCCCTTCACCCACTCCCCCTCTCTGTTCTCTGTTCTCTATATTTACAAAGTTGTTTTTTGTCCTATCTTGCTTCTCTAAATCTTTTAGAGTCTTATGTTTGTCTGATATATAAGATGTTTATACACATGCTAATAATGCTCAAAATTCTTCAGGCCAGGCTTCAGCAATACATGAACCGTGAACTTCCAGATGTTCAAGCTGGTTTTAGAAAAGGCAGAAGAACCAGAGATCAAATTGCCAACATCTGCTGGATCATGGGAAAAGCAAGAGAGCTCCAGAAAAACATCTATTTCTGCTTTATTGACTATGACAAAGCCTTTGACTATGTGGATCACAATCAACTGTGGAAAATTCTGAAAGAGATGGGAATACCAGACCATCTGACCTGCCTCTTGAGAAACCTGTATGAAGGTTAGGAAGCAACAGTTAGAACTGGACATGGAACAACAAACTGGTTCCAAATAGGAAAAGGAGTCCATCAAGGCTGTATATTGTCACCCTGCTTATTTAACTTATATGCAGAGTACATCATGAGAAACGCTGACTGGAAGAAGCACAAGCTGGAATCAAGATTGCTGGGAGAAATATCAATAACCTCAGATATGCAGATGACACCACCCTTATGGCAGAAAGTGAAGAGGAACTAAAAAGCCTCTTGATGAAAGTGAAAGAGGAGAGTGAAAAAGTTGGCTTAAAGCTCAACATTCAGAAAACAAAGATCATGGCATCCGGTCCCATCATTTCATGACAGATAGATGGGGAAACAGTGGAAACAGTGGCTGACTTTATTTTGGAGGGTTCCAAAATCACTGCAGATGGTGACTGCAGCCATGAAATTAAAAGATGCTTACTCCTTGGAAGGAAAGTTATGACCAAACTAGATAGCATATTGAAAAGCAGAGACATTACTTTACCAACAAAGGTCCATCTAGTCAAGGCTATGGTTTTTCCTGTGGTCATATATGGATGTGAGAATTGGACTTTGAAGAAGGCTGAGCACTGACGAATTGATGCTTTTGAACTGTGGTGTTGGGGAAGACTCTTGAGAGTCCCTTGGACTGCAAGGAGATCCAACCAGTCCATTCTGAAGGAGATCAGCCCTGGGATTTCTTTGGAAGGAATGATGCTAAAGCTGAAACTCCAATGCTTTGGCCACCTCATGCAAAGAGTTGACTCATTGGAAAAGACTCTGATGCTGGGAGGAATTGGGGGCAGGAGGAGAAGGGGAGGACAGAGGATGAGATGGCTAGATGGCATCACTGACTCGATGGACATTAGTCTGAGTGATTCCTGGGAGTTGGTGATGGACAGGGAGGCCTGGCGTGCTGCGATTCACGGGGTTGCAAAGAGTTGGACACGACTGAGTGACTGAACTGAACTGATAGATATTTTGGATGTAATTGTGTTTTAAGTAGGGTTTTTCATGCTATGAACTTTGTCTTCAAAGTTTCTTTAGTCAGCAATAGTTCTTGGGGTGGAGAAGGCAATGGCACCCCACTCCAGTACTCTTGCCTGGAAAATCCCATGGATGGAGGAGGCTGGCAGGCTGCAGTCCATGGGGTCGCTAAGAGTCGGACACGACTGAGCGACTTCACTTTCATGCATTGGAGAAGGAAATGGAAACCCACTCCAGTGTTCTTGCCTGGAGAATCCCAGGGACAGGGGAGCCTGGTGGGCTGCCATCTCTGGGGTTGCACAGAGTCAGACACGACTGAAGCAACTTAGCAGCAGCAGCAGAAGTTCTTGGGGAGTTCTTTCATGTCATTCCATGTAAATCCACATTTTTCTTTTCTGCTGCTGTTGCATGTATCCAGAACAACATGAAGAAATTAATTTTTCCATTCTCTATTTTTATGCCCATACAATAATGCTGCAGTGAATACCTCAAAAGTACCATAAGGAGAACATTTGATATTTTCCTTACAAGAGGCATTATGTGGTTCTAATCTTGGGTTGTAGAGTATATATATTCTACATTATGATAAATTCTACAAGCCTTCTATTTAATGGCACTCAAAGTGCCATTGGTGCTATAGGATAGAGTCAACTTCCTATATTCAATTAACACTCTTGCTGCCATACTTTTTTCATTTTTAATATAAAAATTTTTGTTGTCAGTTGGTTTAAGTGACATATGAATTAATCAATTATTTATCTCATTTGCTGCTAAGTTGCTTCAGTCGTGTCTGACTCTGTGCGACCCCATAGACAGCAGCCTACTAGGGTCCTGCATCCCTGCGATATTCCAGGCAAGAACACTGGACTGGGTTGCCATTCTCTTCTCCAATGCATGAAAATGAAAAGTGAAAGGGAAGTCGCTCAGTCATGTCTGACTCTTTGCACAACCCCATAAACTGCAGCCTACCAGGCTCCTCTGCCCATGGAATTTTTCCAGGCAAGAGTACTGGAATGGGTTGCTATTGCCTTCTCCATTACCTAACTTAGAATTAAATTAATAGAAGACTAAGATATAGGAACTTTAAAATGTCAGGAAGTTAATTTATTATATATTAGGTCGTTAGAATGGAAAGGGGAGTCCAAGATGGTGGCTAGCAAAAGCCATGCAGAGGTCAAACAAAGAAAAAACCTGCAAAAGAGGAAGCTAAAAACTTGAGTGAGAGCCTCTGGTAAGAAAACATGCCCTAGATGTCCATCAGCAGATGAATGGATAAGAAAGCTGTGGTACATATACACAATGGAGTATTACTCAGCCATTAAAAAGAATACATTTGAATCAGTTCTAATGAGGTGGATGAAACTGGAGCCTATTATACAGAGTGAAGTAAGCCAGAAGGAAAAACATAAATACAGTATACTAACGCATATATATGGAATTTAGAAAGATGGTAACAATAACCTGGTGTACGAGACAGCAAAAGAGACACTGATGTATAGAACAGTCTTATGGACTTTGTGGGAGAGGGAGAGGGTGGGAAGATTTGGGAGAATGGCATTGAAACATGTAAAATATCATGTAGGAAACGAGTTGCCAGTCCAGGTTCGATGCACGATGCTGGATGCTTGGGGCTGGTGCACTGGGACGGCCCAGAGGGATGGTATGGGGAGGGAGGAGGGAGGAGGGGGAGGGAGGAGGGAGGAGGGTTCGGGATGGGGAACACATGTATACCTGTGATGGATTCATTTTGATATTTGGCAAAACTAATACAATTATGTAAATTTTAAAAATAAAATAAAATTAGAAAAAAAAATAAAGACTATCAAGAATAAGGGCAAATAAATATATTTTCTAAAAGAAAAAAGAAAAAAAAACCATGCCCAGAACACGTTCCATTACCTTATTGATCTTGAGCATATGCCTTTTTGCATTCCCTTTCTTGATTGGTGGTGGGTACAAGCTCTGTTTTGCATAAAGGTGAAACAATCAGACTCCAGGAGGATGAGACAGAAAGTATAAGACAAGAGAGATAAAATCTCTCCTGTGTGGTCAGCATTATCTCCCATCTTGAGGGTGCACTGTCTACTGCCTGCTGCCTTCTTGAGCTCTTAGCCTACTTGAGCTGTAACTAGTCTGTTGATGAGACGATAACCTTGAGGGTGCACTATCTGCTGTCTCCTTAATAAATCCTGCCTATTTGAGCTATAACTAGGCTATTATCTCAAATCCATGCTATGACGATACAAGAGCTGAGAAACCCTGCCTTCTTGAACTGTGACTATTTTGTCATTTCAAATCTTTGTTATGATGAGATAAGAACTAAGGGAGAAGAATAAACTGATCTGATGGCATCACCGACTCAATGGAAATGAGTTTGGGTGGACTCTGGAAGTTGATGATGGACAGCGAGACCTGGCGTGCTGTGGTTCATGAGGTCGCAGAGAGTTGGATATGACTGAGCAACTGATGCGATCTGATCTGATCTTTTGCAAACTATTTTATTCATTGTATTTACTAAAATTGTTAAGAATATATGCATGTGCATGATGTGTGTATATATCTTTGATTGTGGTGTCTTTTGTTAGCATATTCCCCCCCACCTCCCCCCCCCTCAAAAACCTGTTACCTATTTTATTCCTGGAGAAGGGTAAACAAAAAAGAGAAGATATTCACTTTAATTTGAGAGGCAGCTATGCTGGAAGCAACAGTGTCAGTAATTTTAGGCCCTTAAGAATATTCTCAGTAAAGGGAATGCTGAATCATCTTACTTTGGAGACTAGAGCAAGATCATCCATTTTCACTGGGATAAAAGAATGAAGAAAAGCAAGCTCAGTAACACCAAATAGGGTTTTAACAAAGAAATTAAGGTGAGGTTACTCCTTTCAAATTCAGATTTTTAAAATGAAAATATGTGTAGAAGTCACAGTTGTATTCTTTCTGAATTCAGCTGGTCTTCTACCCATAGTAGGAGCCCCAGAAACATGAAGAACAAAGGCATTATTAACCAGATACAGTCAAGTCACTCCTTCTAAACTGGGATTTGATTGCTGATGGACCTGTCTAGCTCACAGCTGCCTCCAGTGATGGGAATCAGTGACTATGTTGGCAGGAAAGCCAGATACTAAGGATGCACCCATCAAAAAGTTGAATGCTGTGCAATGGGTCCAAGATGACTTGCACACCCTGTTCACTGCACATTTTCTGACCTCTGTGGATAGGAGTTATCTGTGAACATCAGGCTCACTTGATGATGCTGCATGTCTGTGCTCATGTTGATAGTAAACAGGGTAAACATCATCCTCATTCCAATTGAAGTGAGATGAAATTGACAGCTATGTCATTACAAACTTTTATTTTGGTCTAGTTTTCAATTATTTACTATGTGGATTTTGCTTTAGCCTTGCCTAGGGCATTGTTCTTCATCTTCCAATGTTTATTTGGTAGATTGTTAGTATACTTGGAATTTGTTCATTCACTAATTTTTTCTGAATAAATAACCTGCTATCTTGATGTGATTTATTGCAGGAGTTATTGTGACTTTCCTGACTTCACATGCCATCTTTCATACATTGATTTGAAATATCATATCTACTGAACATTAAATTTCTATACATGATGTATTTGTTATTTGTTTCATGAATCAATTTTCCCATTTCCAGACCAGTAACACAGTTAAAATGCTTTAGTTTTGTTTTTATAAGTGCTATGAAGCAAATTTCTGTATTTCCTGTTAAATGTGTGAATCTGGTTGGATAAGAATAGAGTTTCATCAGAAAGTCTATTGTAATAGGGAGAATGCTCTGATCTCAGAAATCTGTGAGGATCTCAAAATCATACTGCAAAAAGTTTTTCTTTTATGGTGCAAAGGAAGAAGCAGGCAGAGATAAACTTAATTTTTGGAAGGGGAAGCTGGACAAGTAAGGGGAAATTATCCTCAGTTTGTGACAGGAAATTGATTTTAATGTGATCAGCCATTTCCCAGAAGAAGTTAAAAATGAAGGCATGTTCTACTTTATTTTGATTCTTACTCAGGCTTGTGGATAAACTTAGTTCAGAGACCTGTAGGAAAAAGAGAAACACTTGTTTCAAGCTGGACCAAGACAAAGCAAAGTGTAAGAAATAACAATTGATAAATGTCATTCTTTACAATTGTGCTATTTCCTCTTTCATATTTTTTATACTATATAAACATTAGTAAGTTCCATAAAAAATTCTTGGGACTTTGATTTTGATTGAACTGGCTCTGTAGATTAATTTGGAGGTAATAGATTCCTTATAAAACTGAGATTTTCCAACCCCTCCAATATAACACCCTATGTAGCTTATTATTTCTTTCAATTATACTTTCCAGTTTTCTGCTTAAGAACTTGATGCATTCTTGGAGGATTATTCCTAGTATTATTCTTAAATTTCAAACAATTTTCCTATAGTATTTTAAAATTGTTTTTTCTTTAGATAGAAAAAACATTGCACTTTGCAAGTTGATCTTGCTATATATGTAGAACTCAATATTTTTCAATAAACAATGTGAAGTTTCTTTGATAGACAACTTGCCTTCTGGAAATAAAGACTCTATTGTGTATTTCTTTCAAGCACTTGTATCTTTCTTTTTTCATTGCACTTGTGTGAGTTTGGAGATGGGATAAAGATTTGTGAGACAACTCAAGTATCAGTGTTCAAATATTTTGAGTTGAACATTTAATAATGGTCACAATAAGTCTTGCTTCCTTACTGGTAAAAGTTCAATGGTTATTGAGTTATAAATTGCAATTTAAGGAAAAGGTATCAGATATTCTGTATGCATAAGGAATTTGGCAGAGCACACACAGAGTTGAGGTATTTAATGCATTAAATGGTGCTTTTCAGTAGCTATATTCTAGCATTATTTAAATTGAAAAAAAATTTTTGATAGCAAGGATAACATGAATAAATTTTGGCTGAAAAAATAAACCCAAAACACAAGACATATATGATCCATTCCTACCCTGATCTAGTCTCCCTTTAATAGTTATTATCCACTATCACAAAGCAGAAAATATTAAGAAGAGGTGGCAAAAATACACAGAAGAACTGTACAAAAAAGATCTTCATGACCAAGATAATCACGATGGTGTGATAACTCACCTAGAGCCAGACATCCTGGAATGTGAAGTCAAGTGGGCCTTAGAAAGCATCACTATGAACAAAGCTAGTGGAGGTGATGGAATTCCAGTTGAGCTATTTCAAATCATGAAAGATGATGCTGTGAAAGTGCTGCACTCAATATGCCAGCAAATTTGGAAAACTCAGCAGTGGCCACAGGCCTGGAAAAGGTCAGTTTTCATTTCAATCCCAAAGAAAAGCAGTGCCAAAGAATGCTCAAACTACTGCACAATTGTACTCATCTCACACGCTAGTAAAGTAATGCTCAAAATTCTCCAAGCCAGGCTTCAGCAATATGTGAACCGTGAACTTCCAGATGTTCAAGCTGGTTTTAGAAAAGGCAGAGGAACCAGAGATCAAGTTGCCAACATCTGGTGGATCATGGAAAAAGGAAGGGAGTTCCAGGAAAACATCTACTTCTGCTTTATTGACTATGCCAAAGCCTTTGACTGTGTGGATCACAATCAACTGTGGAAAATTCTTCAAGAGATGGGCATACCAGACCACTTGACCTGCCTCTTGAGAAACTTGTATGCAAATCAGAAAGCAACAGTTAGAACTGGACATGGAACAACAGACTGGTTCCAAATAGGAAAAGGAGTACGTCAAGGCTGTATATTGTCACTCTGCTTATTTAACTTATATGCAGAGTACATCATGAGAAATGCTAGGCTGGAGGAAGCACAAGCTGGAATCAAGATTGCAGGGAGAAATATCAATAACCTAAGATATGCAGATTACACCACCCTTATGACAGAAAGTGAAGAGGAACTCAAAAGCCTCTTGATGAAAGTGAAAGTGGAGAGTGAAAAAGTTAGCTTAAAGCTCAACATTCAGAAAACTAGGATCATGGCATCCGGTCCCATCACTTCATGGGAAATAGATGGGGAAACAGTGGAAATAGTGTCAGACTTTATTTTTGGGGGCTCCAAAATCACTGCAGATGGTGACTGCAGCCATGAAATTAAAAGACACTTACTTCTTGGAAGGAAGGTTATGACCAACCTAGATAGCATATTCAAAAGCAGAGACATTACTTTGTCAACAAAGGTCAGTCTAGTGAAGGCTATGGTTTTTCCATTGGTCATATATGGATGTGAGAGTTGGACTGTGAAGAAAGCTGAGTGCCAAAGAATTGATGCTTTTGAACTGTGGTGTTGGAGAAGACTCTTGAGAGTCCCTTGGACTGCAAGAAGAACCAACCAGTCCATTCTGAAGGAGATCAGCCCAGGGTGTCCTTTGGAAGGACTGATACTAAAGCTGAAACTCCAATACTTTGGCCACCTAATGTGAAGAGTTGACTCATTGGAAAAGACTTTGATGCTGGGAGGGATTGGGGGCAGGAAGAGAAGGGGATGACAGAGGATGAGATGGCTGGATGTCATCACCAAATTTGAGTGAACTCCGGGAGTTGGTGATGGACAGGGAGGCCTGGCGTGCTGAAATTCATGGGGTCACAAAGAGTCAGACATGACTGAGCGACTGAACTGAACTAAACTATCATAAAACTGTATTTTTTCTGGTATACATAGAATCTATATTTTAATATTGACAGTTATATAAGATTTCTTAAATATTCAAATATTAATAAATATATACTTTTGGAAATATGAAGCATTTACTGAAAATCACCCCCAAACTTGACTACTCTTTATAGCGTACAAGGCAATTTTTCCTTGCCAACATAGGTAGAAGTAATTCAGTCTTTGGGTCTGTGGACCAGGGTTCCTTAAAATTGAGATGACTTTTCATTTTGCTATAGTTTATTAATGGTTCATTTGAGTAGCTTGATTTTTCTTCTTACAGTGCTGCAATGAATGTCTTCTCCTTGAGCTCCCCACTTTAGAAGTGTTTAGAGCAGAGACTTCCTATTGTCTGATAGATAAAAAATGACCTTTGCTAAGATGTCACCTCTTTTCTGCTGATTGCCAGAAGTTGGTATTCTCAGCAATCTGGAAACCAGAAGTTTGTGACTAAAGTAAACTGGAAACCACATTCCATTCCTGTCAATTGAAACACAAGAATAAGGGGAATTGAAACTTTGTATATGTGGAAATCCAGGAGCATGACTCAAGAATCTAAGACTTGAACACTGGAGATGCTGAGAATCCATCTACTCTTGGTGGATGTGAAAATTGGACGACTGTAGAGCCTGAAGGCAAACTGAGTGTCACATAATGAAGGAGACTGTTGTGGGTCTAAACTGATCACCCAGATTGACAGTTTGTGGTTGAGGAGTCTTAATGAGAGAATATGAAAGATTGATCGAGCAAAGAGGATCATGTTCTGAAGGAGTTAGATAGGAAAATCTGGAGTGGTAGCAGAGACGATTGGGGGATGATAATGAGAGGGAATTGAGCTGAGGAAGCTAAGATATATGATATGAAATAATTCAAGGAGAAACACACAGCAAAGGGCTGAGCCATTGCTTAAATGGTATTCAGCACAGAATGAATTCCCCAGCTAGGAAAAGTTATAAGAGTGTGGTAGGAGGTGAATCTGGGATCACTCCTGGGAGACATTGTTTTGTAGGTTTTTTTTTTGGAGGAGTGGATGAAGGCCTGTTTCCATGGGGTTTGCTTGTTGAGAAAAGTGCTTTGTACTGTCTGCTTCAGGAAGCAGCTAGAAATTTTCAAGCAGTGAGGTGAAGGTAGCATATTAGGGGCGATTGGGTTTGATTTACTCTTTCTCCTTATCCCACATCCAAAGAATGTATGTCTTGTGGAAAATAATGCATTCCAGGAACAGAGATTGCAAGCAGCAACTGGTATGGAAAATACAATCACACCAAGAGAAAATTTGTAAATTTCCACCATAGTCCAAAGAAGAAATACCATGTTAGTTAGATGTGAACACATTAAACTGAGAAGTGGAAAATTATTCATACATGTGTTTCTTTTTCTTTGACAGCAATTATAATTTTTGTTTTATCACAATATATGAATAGTCTCTTCAAAGAAGTTATATATGTACTGATACAGCAAAATTCAAAAAAATTTCCCTTACCCACAGCTGTCCTGTCCAAAACACAAGTGGACATGCATTTTCTTTCTCACTTATGATTTAAACTTTGCAACAACCCATTAATCATTCTAAATATTAATCTACATGGATTTATGTATCTATATATTTTTGAAAATTTGTTTCAAACTATATGTAGGATTATGTAACTAGTATTTTTCACATTAAAATATTCCTTTTAAGTATATATGCCTTCTGGTTTTATTCCTAGCACTATGTACTTTCTTATTATAATTGAACTCTGATTTAACTCTGCCTTTTTAGTAAATATTTTAGTTTTAAAGGAGAATTGCACATTTGAAGTGGGTGCAGATTTATTATTTGATTTGTATATGGACATGATACTTAAAGTGGAGGAGGGCCAAAACCCTATACCTGGTTGTGAAATCCTTGAGCCATTACTGAGATATGCAAAAAATAAGGATCATGATCAACTGTAGAATACAGGGCTTCAGTACTGGGAGGTGGGGAAAGTTGAATGGCTCAGCAGAGTATTCCTCTTAAGAAGCAGGGAGAGGGTGATCCTATGGACAGTCTTATTGAAACAGAGCAGGGTTATATGGTCCTTCCCACACCCTACCTCCCCCAACCCCCATGTCCTCTGCTTTTCTTTTGCCTGTGGAAAACTTTAGTCAAAGAATAATCATAGAAACAAGAAATTCTAAAACAATGGAAAGCAGTCAAAAGAGACGAAATTATAATTATGTAGTCATTAAGCATAGTCAAAGGTCTTTAGTTCTTTCTCAAGGGCTATAGATTATATTCTGATCCATATCCTGTGAGTGGTCTTATAGATACAAAAACCCTAGATGGAGAAGTTAACTACATGATGACCAGACTGTACCCAAGACTTGAGCTGCCACAATTCTGAGAATTGATCACAAAGAAATGGGAAAAATTAGACCCTGGAGCTGAAGATGAACTGTACCTAAAACATTCATGATGATGCTGGTCAGACCACTGATAACCAATCTGAAGATGACTGTTAGAGATGACTGCATGTAGCACCCCATCCCAACAATCTGTCTATAAAAGCCTTTCCTCCTGCTTGTCGAGGGAGGGGTGTCAGCCTTTGGACAGGTTTCTGCCACCCTCCCCCCACACAGTTGCCAGCATCTGAAATAAAGCAAATTTTCCTTTCTACCATCCTGGATTGTTTATTGGCTTTTGAGTGGTGAGCAGCCGGACCCCACACCCTCCTTCCGGTAACATTATCTTATGGTTTCCCCTCCACCCAGAGCATCATAACTCCCACACTGAGGTAAGAATTGTGGCTCCTTACATCCAGACAGATAAGACCTAGTACCCCAGAGATGTCTATGTTCCCAGTCTACTGCTTTTTCTTATAAATTTTAGTATTCTATTCTTCTACTTCTTCTTCTTCTTTTTTTTTTTTTTTTGCATTTCTCTTTGCTCTTTCTTTTAAAACACCAGTAGTCACTGAGAACACTTGAATTATTTATCCAAACACTCAGAAGTTGTCTCTTATTTTTTATACTCTATTTATTGTGAAGTACACAAGCACTGGCACTGCCTTTGTGCTCAGACAGTAAGAAATCTGCCTGAAATTAAGGAGACATGGGTTTGATTCCTGGGTTGGGAAGATCCCTGGAGAAGGGAATGGCTACCCACTCCAGTATTCTTGCCTGGAGAATCCCTTGGACAGAGGAGCCTGGTGGGCTACATACATGAGGTCCCAAAGAATTGGATATGATGAATGACTAACAGTTTTACTTCACACAGGCACTAAGTGCTTATGTTGTAACTTTAAATAACTTACTAGAACTGAGAAATTGTGTCAAATTGCTTCTTGAACACTGTCCCTATCCCAGTGCCCTCAGCAGAATTCTTATTTTTTATGACTAGGATGTGTATTCTATCTTAAACTCAAGACGTTGAGTTTAATGATGTTGTCATTCAGTTGCTAAGTTGTGTCTGACTCTTTGCAACCCCATGGACTGCTTCATGCCAGGCTTCCCTGTCCTTCACTGTCTCCTGGAGTTTGTTCAGATTCATGTCCATTGAGTCAGTGATGCTATCTAAGCACCTTATCCTCTGCTGCACTCTTCTCCACTTGCTTTCAATCTATCCCAGTATCAGGTCTTTTTCAATGATTTCGCTCTTCACATCAGGTGGCAAAAGTATTGAAGCTTCAGCTTCAGCATCAGATCTTCCAATGAATATTCAGGGTTGATTTCCTTTAGGATTGACTGGTTTGATCTCCTTGCTGTCCGAGGGACTCTCAAGAGTCTTCTCCAGAACCACAGTTTGAAAGCATCAGTTCTTTGGCACTTAGCCTTCTTTTTGGCCCAATTCTCACATTCCTACATGACTACTGGAAAAACCATAGCTTTGACTAGACAGACATTTATTGGCAAAGTAATGTCTCTGCTTTTTAACATATAACCTGTTAATCACATTAGTAAAATATATCTTGCTGAAACATCTTGGACATTACAGAAGTTATCATGCCTCTAATCACTGCTCCAAACTTAGGCTCTTTGCTTTGCACCTGTAAAAATAGAATATTTTACTCTTTATAAGAATTAACTCAATAATACTATGTCCATTGTATTTCAAGTTGCTTTTTTTTTTACACTCAACTATGTATATTGAAAATCTTTTCTCATCTTTATAGAAGCTATGCTACACATACATGCATTTTATCCTTTTCTATTCATAGATATATATCTACATTTATTTTGACATTTTTTAATGAATGGATGCTTGAATATTTAAAGCAAATTAAAAGAATGATTTTAGTTAAAAGCTAAGAGTCTAAGTAATTTGAAAGTATAAATAAACAATTTTGATTTTTTACATTTTATGAAGCATCCTTTTCTACAAACTCTAGACTGCAAGAACTCTCCAACTTTGTCAAGCATTGAGGTGTTTTTTTGTAGAATGCTAAAATTTAGAGTCCTCAATTTGGAAGTATATATTTTTACTTAAATATATAGATACTTATAAATAACTGATTTTTATGTAAAATTAATGGCTACTCATATACACATTTAAAGCCCCAGAAAAAAAGCTTATATTTTTGCATTGGATTACCATCAGAAAGATTCTCCCAGCCAACAAATGATCTCAGAACAAAGAGGTGATCAAATCAGATCAGATCAGTCGCTCAGTCGTGTCCGACTCTTTGCAACCCCATGAATCGCAGCACGCCAGGCCGCCCTGTCCATCACCAACTCCTGGAGTTCACCTAGACTCACGTCCATCGAGTCAGTGATGCCATCCAGCCATCTCATCCTCTGTCGTCCCCTTCTCCTCCTGCCCCCAATCCGTCCCAGCATCAGAGTCTTTTCCAATGAGTCAACTCTTCACATGAGGTGGCCAAAGTACTGGAGTTTCAGCTTTAGCCACATTAATATAGTTTCAGGGGCAACTGAGAAGGCCAAGTGGGAAACTGCAAGAGATTTGGGTGTCAACCAAATTGCTCATTTTTGGGGACAGTATTATTTAGATAAGTTTTCATTCACAGCAAAATAAAGGAAGGTACAGAGGTTTTTTTCATATTTCCCTTGCCTCCAGACATGTACAGCTTCTCCTGTTATCAGTATCACTCATCAGAGTGGCACATTTGTTACAAGTTAGGAGCCTATAAGGTGCATCATGATCAACCAAAGTCCATAGCTTACATTAGGATTCACTCTTGGTGCACATTGTTTTGCTCACCTACCTTTCAATATTTATCTCTTGTGAATGTAGTGCAAAAAAACCTTTTTGTAAATATCCTCTACAATCATAGGAATGGTTCTTGAATGAAGATTTTAAAAGTAAGATTGCTGAACCCTAGGGTCTCTGCATCCTAAATTTCTATAGCTGCTACCAAATTCCTGAGCAAAGTGTCTATATAAACTTACCTTAGTACCATATAGGAATATCCATTTTACCCTGGTGTAACTGATATTGAATGTTGCTCAGATATGTAGATTTTTCTGATCTAATGTATGGCAGTATTTGCTCTTTGTATTAATTCCAATTTCCTTGATTACTTGGTATTTTTAAAGAAATTTATTTTTACTTTTGTTAATTATTTATAAATATCTCTGTTAACCTTTTTATTATTGAATTTGACACTTCTTATTACATTATGTGTGTTGGTATCTTACTAACATGGCAAATACTTTAACTTGTCTTCAGTCTTTGTAAATGGTGCCTTTAATTATTAGAAACATTTGAGTAGTAAAATTTGTCAATTTTTTCTATGACTAGATATGTTTTAAAAGTATGGCATTATAAAATTTAAAATGTTGGCCCTCATTGTCTTTTGAAATTTCTCATGTGTTCATACATGCTGTCCGCTTTTGCCAGGAGAACAGGGTTTCTCAATCTTAGGGAAAGAAAGAGAACGTTAAATTTCCTATTAAAAGTTACTTTCTCTTTACCACTCATGATTCTGTAGAAAATTTCCTGCATCCAGTGGCAAAAGGAAGATAGCTGAGCTTAGTATTTGCAGAAAGTAAGGACAGAGTTTCTCAAGCTCAGCATTACTGACATTTGGGGGTGGTTGTATAATTCTTTGTGGCTGGAAGTGTGTCCTCTGCATTGTAGAATGCTGAACAGAATCCCTTGCTTTTGTTCACTAATGCCAACGTTGTCTGTGATGCCAAAATTGTCTCCAGAAGTTGCCAAACATTTCCTGAGGCCAAGTTGTCCCTTAGGTGAGTGCTACTGCTCTACAGCCTTTAATATATTATTCATAGTTATTTTTAATTTCCTGACAGTTAGGTTAAGTATGGTTCTGTTGATCTCTTCATGAGTTGTTTTTTGTGTTTTTGCTTGTGTTTCATAAATACTGATTGAATACTTAGCAATGTGTATAGAATAGTAGACTTTGAGGAATATATTGTTTACTACTAGACATACCTGTTTATTGTAGTTATGTTAGGGGAAGCACACTGTCCACCCTGGCCAGGCAGCATAGTAACCATTTGCATAAGTTGTTTTAAGACAGGAGGTCCCGGTAAGGAACACGGAACTAATAAGCCTCCATCAACCAGCAGAGTTTGGGAAAGGTCAAAATGAGACACCACATGTCCGACCACCTCCCAGAATCCTTCTCTCTGGCATTCATCTTGGCTGAACAAGGCGTGCACCACTAAGAAGTATTCTGAGTCAGAATTATTGGCTAAAGACAACCCGGAAGCTAATCCCATCACCATAAATCCTGAGACTGAAAGCCATGTGACAGAGCTGTTCTCCTGGGTTCCCTTACCCTACTGCTTTCCACTCGGGTGCCCTTTTCCCAATAAAATCTTTTGCTTTGTGAGCCCATGGGTCTCCTCAGACAATTCACTTTGGAGTGTTAGACAAGAGCCCAGTTTCGGGCCCTGGAAGGGGTCCCCCTTCCTGCAACAGTTATAGTCAATTTTCATTACTCTTGTTGTTATGTTTTTGCCTCCAGGGACTGATCCAAAAAAATATTGCTGCAACTTATGTCAAAGACTGTTTGGCCTATGTCCTCTTCTAGGAGCTTTATTGTTTCATGTCGTGCATTTAGACCTTTAAACGCTTTTGAGTTTATATTTGTTTGGTTTTTTTTTTAATTAATTTTATTTTATTTTTAAACCTTACATAATTGTATTAGTTTTGCCAAATACCAAAATGAATCCACCACAGGTATACATGTGTTCCCCATCCTGACCCCTCCTCCCTCCTCCATCCCCATACCATCCTTCTGGGTCGTCCCAGTGCACCAGCCCCAAGCATCCAGCATCATGCATTGAACCTGGACTGGCATCTCGTTTCATACATGACATTTCACATGTTTCAATGCCATTCTCCCAAATCTTCCCACCCTCTCCCTCTCCCACAGAGTCCATAAGACTGTTCTATACATCAGTGTCTCTTTTGCTGTCTCGTATACAGGGTTATCGTTACCATCTTTCTAAATTCCATATATATGCGTTAGTATACTGTATTGGTGTTTTTCCTTCTGGCTTACTTCACTCTGTATAATAGGCTCCAGTTTCATCCACCAGAAAATTACTAGAACTAATCAATGATTATAGTAAAGTTGCAGGATATAAAATCAACACACAGAAATCCCTTGCATTCCTATACACTAATAATGAGAAAACAGAAAGAGAAATTAAGGAAACAATTCCATTCACCATTGCAACGAAAAGAATAAAATACTTAGGAATATATCTACCTAAAGAAACTAAAGACCTATATATAGAAAACTATAAAACACTGGTGAAAGAAATCAAAGAGGACACTAATAGATGGAGAAATATACCATGTTCATGGATTGGAAGAATCAATATAGTGAAAATGAGTATACTACCCAAAGCAATTTATAGATTCAATGCAATCCCTATCAAGCTACCAACAGTATTCTTCACAGAGCTAGAACAAATAATTTCACAATTTGTATGGAAATACAAAAAACCTCGAATAGCCAAAGCGATCTTGAGAAAGAAAAATGGAACTGGAGGAATCAACCTACCTGACTTCAGGCTCTACTACAAAGCCACAGTTATCAAGACAGTATGGTACTGGCACAAAGACAGAAATATAGATCAATGGAACAAAATAGAAAGCCCAGAGATAAATCCACGCACATATGGACACCTTATCTTTGACAAAGGAGGCAAGAATATACAATGGATTAAAGACAATCTCTTTAACAAGTGGTGCTGGGAAATCTGGTCAACCACTTGTAAAAGAATGAAACTAGAACACTTTCTAACACCATATACAAAAATAAACTCAAAATGGATTAAAGATCTCAACGTAAGACCAGAAACTATAAAACTCGTAGAGGAGAACATAGGCAAAACACTCTCTGACATACATCACAGCAGGATCCTCTATGACCCACCTCCCAGAATATTGGAAATAAAAGCAAAAATAAACAAATGGGACCTAATTAAACTTAAAAGCTTCTGCACATCAAAGGAAACTATTAGCAAGGTGAAAAGACAGCCTTCAGAATGGGAGAAAATAATAGCAAATGAAGCAACCGACAAACAACTAATCTCAAAAATATACAAGCAACTCCTACAGCTCAACTCCATAAAAATAAATGACCCAATCAAAAAATGGGCCAAAGATCTAAATAGACATTTCTCCAAAGAAGACATACAGATGGCTAACAAACACATGAAAAGATGCTCAACATCACTCATTATCAGAGAAATGCAAATCAAAACCACTATGAGGTACCATTTCACACCAGTCAGAATGGCTGCGATCCAAAAGTCTACAAATAATAAATGCAGGAGAGGGTGTGGAGAAAAGGGAACCCTCTTACACTGTTGGTGGGAATGCAAACTAGTACAGCCACTATGGAGAACAGTGTGGAGATTCCTTAAAAAACTGGAAATAGAACTGCCTTATGATCCAGCAATCCCACTGCTGGGCATACACACTGAGGAAGCCAGAAGGGAAAGAGACACGTGTACCCCAATGAGTTTATATTTGTATATGGAGTGAGGAAACGTTCTAATCTCATTGCTTTATTTTTGGCTGTTTAGTTTTCCCAGTACCACTTGTTGAAGAGACTGTTTTTTCTTCACTGAATATTCTTGCCCATTTTGTCATAGGTTAATTAGCCATAGGTGTGTGAATTTATTTCTGGGATTTCAATTATTTTCCAGTGATCTATGTGTTTGTTTTTGTGCCAGGACTGTGCTGCTTTGATTAATACAGATTTATAGTATAGGGAAGTCTTGGAAGGTAATTATTTTTTCAAGATTGCTTCAAAAATTCAAAACTCTTTTTGGTTTCTTCCTTCTTCTAACTTCAGGGTTTGTTTTTTCTTCTTTTTCTAATTTTTTTATGTGCATGTCAGATAATTTGAGAGTTTGCTTTCTGATATAGACTTGTATCATTATGAACTTCTCTCGTAGAAATGTCTTTACTGCATCCCGAAAATTTTGGAATGGTATGTTTTCTTTCTTTTTCTATGTGTGTCGAGATATTTTCTTATTTCTTCTCAGATTTTAATCCTGACCCATTGGTTTTTTAGTAGCATGTTGTTTAGTCTTCACATGTTTGCTCTTTTCTCATTATTTTTTCTGTACTTGACTTCTAATCATTGTGATAGGAAAAGATGTTTGATATATTTTCAATCTTCTTAAACTTATTGAGACTTGTTTTGTGACATGTAGCCTATTTGAGAAGGAAATGGCAGCCTACTCCAGTATTCTTGCCTGGAAAATCCCGTGGAGAGAAGTCCCTGGTGGGCTACAGTCTATACGATCACAAAGAGTAGGATGCAACTAAGCAGACAGATATACACTCATGTGATCTATCCTGGAGAATGTTCTATGTACATTTCTAGAGAGGATTGTGCACTCTGGTTCTTTTGGGATATAATGTATTGTAAATATCAGTTAGGTCCCCAACTGCTCTATTGTGGCATTTAGGATTTCTGTTGCTTTAATGACCTTCTGTCTGGATGATCTCTCTAATCAGTGTTCAGTTCAGTTCAGTTCAGCCACTCAGTCGTGTCTGACTCTTTGAGACCTCATGAATCGCAGCACGCCAGGCCTCCCTGTCCATCACAAACTCCCGGAGTTCACTCAGACTCACATCCATCGCGTCAGTGATGCCATCCAGCCATCTCATCCTCTGTCGTCCCCTTCTCCTCCTGCCCCCAATCCCTCCCAGCAGCAGAGTCTTTTTCATTGAGTCAGCTCTTCGCATGAGGTGGCCAAAGTACTGGAGTTTCAGCTTCAGCATCATTGCCTCCAAAGAAATCCCAGGGCTGATCTCCTTCAGAATGGACTGGTTGGATCTCCTTGCAGTCCAAGAGACTCTCAAGAGTCTTCTCCAACACCACAGTTCAAAAGCATCAATTCTTCGGTGCTCAGTCTTCTTCACAGTCCAACTCTCACATCCATACATGACCACAGGAAAAACCATAGCCTGGACTAGACAGACCTTTGTTGGCAAAGTAAATGTCTCTGCTTTTGAATACGCTGTCTAGGTTAGTGATAACTTTCCTTCCAAGGAGTAAACATCTTTTAATTTCATGGCTGCAGTCACCATCTGCAGTGATGTTGGATCCCCCCCAAAAAATAAAGTCTGACACTGTTTCCATTGTTTCCCCATCTATTTCCCATGAAGTGATGGGACCAGATGCCATGATCTTAGTTTTCTGAATGTTGAGCTTAAAGCCAACTTTTTCACTCTCCACTTTCACTTTCATCAAGAGGCTTTTGAGTTCCTCTTCACTTTCTGCCATCAGGGTGGTGTTATTTGCATATCTCAGGTTATCGATATTTCTCCCTGCAATCTTGATTCCAGCTTGTGTTTCTTCCAGTCCAGCGTTTCTCATGATGTACTCTGCATAGAAGTTAAATAAGCATGGTGACAATATACAGTCTTGATGTACTCCTTTTCCAATTTGGAACCAGTCTGTTGTTCCATGTCCAGTTCTAACAGCTGCTTCCTGACCTGCATACAGATTTCTTAAGAGGCAGATCAGGTGGTCTGATATTCCCGTCTCTTTCAGAATTTTCCACAGTTTATTGTGATCCACACAGTCAAAGGCTTTGGCATATTCAATAAAGCAGAAATATATGTTTTTCTGGAACTCTCTTGCTTTTTCCATGATCCAGGAGATGTTGGCAATTCGATCTCTGGCTCCTCTGCCTTTTCTAAAACCAGCTTGAACATCTGGAAGTTCACGGTTCACATATTGCTAAAGCCTGGCTTGGAGAATTTTGAGCATTACTTTACTAGCATGTGAGATGAGTGCAATTGTGTGGTAGTTTGAGCATTCTTCGGCATTGCCTTTCTTTGGGATTGGAATGAAAACTGACCTTTTCCAGGCCTGTGGCCACTGCTGAGTTTTCCAAATTTGCTGGCATATTGAGTGCAGCACTTTCACAGCATCATCTTTCAGGTGTTAAAGTCTCTGTTCGTTACCAGGAGCTGGGAGTTGGGGAAATAGAGAAATCTTGATTTTTAAAGGCCATGAAATTTTATTTATGCAGGCTAAGTAAGTTCTGGTGATGTACAGTGTGGTTATAATAGATAATAATTATACTGTGTTATATAATTATATGTGTTTCCCTGGTGGCTCAGAGGTTAAAGCGTCTGCCTGCAATGCAGGAGACCTGGGTTCGATCCCTGGGTCGGGAAGATCCCCTGGAGAAGGAAATGGCAACCCACTCCAGTACCAATCCCATGGACGGAGGAGCCTGGTGAGCTACAGTCCATGGGGTCGCAAAGAGTCAGATAGGACTGAGCCACTTTACTTATATAATTTCAAGTATATAATTATATACTTGAAATTTGCTCAGAGAGGAAAGTTTTAAAAATGTTTAGTTATTTTTAATTGATAATTGGTTTACAATATTGGTTTTATTTCTGTCATACATCAACATTAATTAACCATAGGTGTGCATATGTCCCCTCCTTGAGTCTTCCTCCCGTCTCCCACTTATTCCCATCCCTCTTGTCTTTTGTACAGCCCAAGTTTGAGTTCCCTGAGTCATAGAGAAATTCCCACTGGCTATCTCTGTACATATGTTAGTGTATAGGCACCCATACTACTCTCTCCATTTAACGCACCCTCTCCCTCTTCTTCCCCACCCTTGTCCATGAGCCTATTCTCTATGTCTGTGTCTCCATTGCTGTTCTGTGAACAGATTTGTCAGTACCATCCTTCTAGATTCCATACATATGCATTAATATAGGATATTTGTTTCACTCCATATAATAGGCTCTAGATTCATCCACCTCATTAGAATTGACTCAAATGTGTTCCTTTTTATGGCTGAGTAGTATTCCATTGTATACATGTGCCACAATTCTTTTATCTATTCATCTGTCAATGGACATCTAGTTGCTTCCAACTCCTGCCTATTGTAAATAGTACTGCAATGAACTTTGTGGATACATGTGTCTTTTTCAGTTTTGGTTTCTTCAGGGTATATGCCTAGAAGTGGTATTGCTGGATCATATGGTGGTTTTATTCCTAATTATTTAAGGAATCTCCGTACTGTCTTCTATAGTGGCTGTATCAATTTACATTCCAACCTGCAGTGATTCCCTTTTCTCCATGCCCTCTCCAGCCCTTGTTGTTTTTTGAATTTTTGATTATGTCCATTCTGTCTGGGGTGAAGTGATATCTCACTATAGTTTTGATTTATATTTCTCTAATAATGAGTGATGCTGAGCATATCAGAGAAGAAATTTTAATTGTTCTCACAAAAGCCAAAAATGAAAAAGAACTATATGAGGTGGTAGCTATGTTAATTATCTTGATTGTGATAGTCATTTAATAATGTATATGTATATCAAAGGATCATGTTGTACAACTTAAATATATACAATTTTAGTTTGTCAATTATACCTCAGTAAAGATAGAGAAAATTATAGTGCTGCAAACCTTCTGTATCTTTTTTTTAAGTATTAATTGTGATGAATCATGTTTTTTTTTTTTTTTACTTTTCATTTTTTTAATTATTTTTCTTTTTTTTAAATTTTATTTTATTTTTAAACTGTACAATATTGTATTAGTTTTGCCAAATATCGAAATGAATCCGCCACAGGTATACCTGTGTTCCCCATCCTGAACCCTCCTCCCTCCTCCCTCCCCATACCCTCCCTCTGGGTCATCCCAGTGCACCAGCCCCAAGCATCCAGTATCGTGCAATGAACCTGGACTGGTGACTCATTTCATACATGATATTACACATGTTTCAATGCCATTCTCCCAAATCTCCCCACCCTCTCCCTCTCCCACAGAGTCCATAGGACTGATCTATACATCAATGTCTCTTTTGCTGTCTCGTACACAGGGTTAAGAAATGCAAATCAAAACCACTATGAGGTACCATTTCACACCAGTCAGAACGGCTGTGATCCAAACGTCTACAAGCAATAAATGCTGGAGAGGGTGTGGAGAAAAGGGAACCCTCTTACACTCTTGGTGGGAATGCAAACTAGTACAGCCACTATGGAGAACAGTGTGGAGATTCCTTAAAAAACTGGAAATAGAACTGCCTTATGATCCAGCAATCCCACTGCTGGGCATACACACTGAGGAAACCAGAAGGGAAAGAGACACGTGTACCCCAATGTTCATCGCAGCACTGTTTATAATAGCCAGGACATGGAAGCAACCTAGATGCCCATCAGCAGATGAATGGATAAGAAAGCAATGGTACATATACACAATGGAGTATTACTCAGCCATTAAAAAGAATACATTTGAATCAGTTCTAATGAGGTGGATGAAACTGGAGCCTATGATACAGAGTGAAGTAAGCCAGAAAGAAAAACACCAATACAGTATACTAACGCATATATATGGAATTTAGAAAGATGGTAACAATAACCCTGAATCATGGTTTTTAAAAATTTTGTCTATTTATCTAAATTTTAGAAATTTATTAGAATAAAGTATAATATTTTAAATACATGTATAAGACAACAAAGTAATGGTTCCAAAGAGGAAGAGGAGTAGGGGGAGGGGAAAATAGGCAAGAGAATTCAAGAGGGTGGTGATGAATGGAAAATACACCATCAGTGGTTGTCAAATGTAGTGTATTCAGAAGTTGAAATATATCAATACATAAAACATATAATGCTATAAACCAATAGAAATGTTTGATTAAAGTGAATTCTACATGGCAATCCCAATTTCCTAATACATCCCACTCCCTTCCCCACTCAGTAGCTATAAGTTTATTTGCTATATCTGTGATTCTATTTCTATTTTGCAAATAAGTTCATCTGTGCCACTTTTCTAGATTTCACATATAAGTGATTTTATATTAATACAACATTTGTTTTTCTCTTTATGAGTTACTTCACTCTGTATGACAATCTCTAGGTCCATCCACACCTCTGCTAATGGCACTAATCTGGTCTTTTTGATGTATAAACACTACTATGTATTATGTTCTGTGTAATATGTATTAACAAGAGGTGGCAAGATTGCACAGAAGAACTATACAAGAAAGGTCTTAATGATCCAGATAATGATGGGTCACTCCCCTAGAACTGGATATCCTGCAATGTAAAGTCAAGTGGGGCTTGGGAAGAATTACTGCAAAAAAAAAAATCTAGTGTAGGTGATGGAGTTCCAGTGGAGCTATTTAAAATCCTAAGAGATGATGCTGTTAAAGTGCTTCATTCAATATGTCAGCAAATTTGGAAGTCAGCAGTCGCCATAGGACCGGAAAAGGTCAGTTTTCATTCCAGTCCCAAAGAAGGGCAATCCCAAAGAATGTTCAAACTACTGTACAACTGCACTCATTTCATATGCTAGCAAGGTTATGCTCAAAATCCTTCAAGCCAGGCTTCAAAAATACTTTAATTAAGAACTTACAGATGTACAAGCTGGTCAAGTAATTATGTGTGGATGTGAGAGCTAGTGCATAAAGGATGGTAGGCTTGGAAGAATTGATGCTTTTGAATTGTGGTGTTGAAGACTCTTGAGAATCCCTTAGACTACAGGGAGATCAAATCGCTCAATCTTAAATGAAATAAACCCTGGATATTCACTGAAAGGACTGTTTCTGAAGTTCCAATACAAAGAGCTGACTTATTGGAAAAGACTCTGATTCTGGGAAAGATTGAGGCAAAAGGAGAAAGGGATGTTGCAGGATGAGATTGTTAGATAGCATCACCAACTCAATAGACATGAATCTGAGCAAAAATGGGGAGATAGTGGAGAAGAGAGGAGTCTGGTGTGCTTGTAGTCTCTGGGGTGACAAGAAGTTGGACACGAGTTAGCTATTGAACAACAATATGTATAAAATAGATAATGAGAACCTACTGTATAGTACAGGGAACACTACTTAATGCTTTGTACTGACCTAAATTGGAAGGAAGTATGAAAAAGAGCAGATACATATAACTGATTGACTTTGCTGTACAGCAGAAACTAAAGCAACATATAAAGGAAGTACATTCCAGCATAATTAATAAAAAGGTATAATAACTAGAGTATTAAGTTGTACTATAATACAACTTTCAGGGCTAGGAAAAATGTATCCTACATTTTTAAATGTGTTAATGGGTTAACATATAATGAACATACACCAGTTCAGTTCAGTTGCTCAGTCATGTTCAACTCTTTGCGACCCCATGAATTGGAGCATGCCAGGCCTCCCTGTCCATCACCAACTCCAGGAGTTTACCCAAACCCATGTCCACTGAGTTGGTGATGCCATCTAACGATCTCATCCTCTGCCGTCCCCTTGTACTCCTGCCCTCAATTTTTCCCAGCATCAGGGTCTTGTCCAATGAGTCAGCTCTTTGCATCAGTGGGCCAAAGTATTGAAGTTTCAGCTTCAAACATCAGTCTTTCCAAGTAACACCCAGAACTGATTTCTTTAAAATGGACTGGTTGGATCTCCTTGCAGTCAAAGGGACTCTCAATAGTCTTCTCCAACATCATAGTTCAAAAGCATCAATTCTTCAGCACTCAGCTTTCTTTATAGTCCAACTCTCACATCCATACATGACCACTGGGAAAACCATAGCCTTGACTAGATGGACCTTTGTTGACAAAGTAATATCTCTGCTTTTCAATATGCTATCTAGGTTGAGCATAACTTTCCTTCCAAGGAGTAAGCACACTTTAATTTCATGGCTGCAGTCACCAGCTGCAGTCATTTTGGAGCCCAGAAAAATAAAGTCAGCCACTGTTTCCACTATTTCCCCATCTATTTGCCAGGAAGTGTTGGGACCGGATGCCATCATCTTAGTTTTCTGAATGTTGAGCTTTAAGCCAACTTTTTCTCTCTCCTTTCTCACATTCATCAAGAGGCCCTTTAGTTCTTCTAAAGGGTGATACCACCCTTGCCATAAGGGTGGTATCATCTGCATATCTGAGGTTCTTGATATTTCTCCCAGCAATCTTGATTCCAGCCTGTGCTTCCTCCAGCCCAGCGTTTCTCATGATGTACTCTGCATAGAAGTTAAATAAGCATGGTGACAATATGCAGCCTTGACGTACTCCTTTTCCTATTTGGAACCAGTTTGTTGTTCCATGTCCAGTTCTTAATGTTGATTCCTGATCTGCATACAGGTTTCTCAAGACGCAGGTCAGGTGGTCTGGTATGCCCATCTCTTGAAGAATTTTCCACAGTTTATTGTGATCCACACAGTCAAAGGCTTTGGCATAGTCAATAAAGCAGAAATAGATTTTTTTTTAACTCTCTTGCTTTTTTGATGATCCAGCTGATGTTGGCAACTTGATTTCTGGTTCCTCTGCCTTTTCTAAAACCAGTTTGAACATCTGGAAGTTCACAGTTCACATATTGCTGAAGCCTGGCTTGGAGAACTTTAAGCGTCACTTTACTAATGTGTGAGATGAGTGCAATTGTGCAGTAGTTTGAGCATTCTTTGGCATTGCCTTTCTTTGGGATTGGAATAAAAACTGACCTTTTCTAGTCCTGTGGCCACTACTGAGTTTTCCAAATTTGCTGGCACATTGAGTGCAGCACTTTCACAGCATCATCTTTCAGGATTTGAAATAGCTCAACTGGAATTCCATCACCTCCACTAGCTTTATTCGTAGTGATGCTTCCTAAGGCCCACTTGATTTCCCATTCCAGGATGTCTGGCTCTAGGTGATTAATGACACCATCGTGATTATATGGGTCGTGCAGACCTTTTTTGTACAGTTCTTCTGTTTATTCTTGCCACCTCTTCTTACTATCTTCTGCTTCTGTTAGGTCCATACCATTTCTGTCCTTTATTGAGCCCATCTTTGCATGAAGTGTTCCCTTGGTATCTCTAATATTCTTGAAGAGATGGCTAGTCTTTCCCATTCTATTGTTTTCCTCTATTTCTTTGCATTGATCGCTGAGGAAGGCTTTTATATCTCTCCTTGCTATTATTTGGAATTCTGCATTCAGATGCTTATATCTTTCCTTTTCTCCTTTGCTTTTCACTTCCCTCCTTTTCACAGCTATTTGTAAGGTCTCCTCAGACAACCACTTTGTTTTTTTTTTGCATTTCTTTTTCTTGGTGGTGGTCTTGATTCCTGTCTCTTGTACAATGCCATGAACCTCCGTCCATAGTTCATCAGGTACTCTGTCTATCAGATTCAGTCCCTTAAATCTATTTCTCACTTTCACTGAATAGTCATAAGGAATTTGATTAAGTCATACCTGAATGGTCTAGTGGTTTCCACTTTCTTCAATTTCAGTGTGAATTTGCCAATAAAGAGTTCATGATCTGAGCCACAGTCAGCTCCTGGTCTTGTTTTTGCTAACTATACATAGTCAATGCTATTATCAGGAAAACAACATGGGCACTACCCAAGAAAAACCCTTTCTCATTCCTCCTCTTAACTTGTACTTTATTCCTTTTTTTTTTTTTTTCATACAAAAGTCACCACTGGCTTCCCTGGTGGCTCCGATGATAAAGAATCTGCCTGCAATGTGGGAGACCTGGGTTTGATCCAAGAGTCAGGAAGATCCCTGAAGAAGAGAATGGCAACCAACTACAATATTCTTGCTTAAAGGATTCCATGGACAGAGGATCCTGGCAGACTTCACAGTCCATAAGGTCACAAAGAATCCCACATGACTGAGCCTCTTTCACTTCACTTTAATTTCTAAGCCAGTAGATTAACTATGCTGCTGCTGCTGCTAAGTCACTTCAGTCGTGTCCGACTCTGTGCGACCCCATAGAGGGCAGCCCACCAGGCTCCCCCATCCCTGGGATTCTCCAGGCAAGAACACTGGAGTGGGTTGCCATTTCCTTCTCCAATGCATGAAAGTGAAAAGTGAAAGTGAAGTTGCTCAGTCGTGTCCAACTCTAGCGACCCCATCGACTGTAGCCTACCAGGCTCCTCTGTCCATGGGATTTTCTAGGCAAAAGTACTGGAGTGGGCTGCCATTGCTATATCTATTAATATAAAAAAAAAAAAAAACTTTTATAACTGAATACAAACAGCATGTGTCTTATGTGTCTGGTTTCTTTTACTCAGTGTTACGTTTGTGATAACCACCCATAAAGATATTTTGTCCTTTTCTAATCTTGGGTATCATTCCATTGTGTGAAAGCACTGCAGTTTATTTACTTGAGTCATGGTCATTTGGATTGTTTTCAGTTTTTTTTTTTTTTTTTTTACCTATTGTTGTTGCTATAAATCAAGCTGCAATGAACATACTTTACATCTTTTGTGCACTTATGCATTCAATTCTTTGGGGTTTTTAAGAATGAAATTGATGTATCAGAGTGTAGATATAGTTTTCATAGACAGTGCTGAATAATTTTTTGAAGGAGGGTTGCCAGTTTTTATTTCTATCATCAATGTATGACTTCCACTTGTCCACATGTTCTGTTATGCTTACTGTTTTCCATCATATAAATTTTAATTATTCTTTTGAGTATGTAGTGAGTGTGTAGTAGATTTTAAAACGAGTTGCCAGTCCAGGTTTGATGCACAATACTGGATGCTTGGGGCTAGTGCACTGGGACGACCCAGAGGGATGGTATGGGGAGGGAGGAGGGAGGAGGGCTCAGGATGGGGAACACATGTATACCTGTGGCGGATTCATTTTGATATTTGGCAAAACTAATACAATTATGTAAAGTTTAAAAATAAAATAAATAAATAAATAAAACATTTCCAAAAATAAACATTTCAGAATAATTTTGTATTTCTAGAAAAGCTGCAAAGTTGGTAGAGAAAATTCCTGTATGTTTTACACCCAGATTTTCCTGTGTTAAAGTATTACAGAACAATGATACTTTGGTCAACAGTTAGAAATTAACATTGATGAAAACCATGAGAAATATGTTATTATTAGCCAAACTATAGACTGTATTTGGATTTCACCATTTCCCTCCACTAATATTATTTTCCTGTTTGAAAATCAAATACAAGAAACAACATTGCACTTAGGGACTTTGTGTGTGTGTGTGTGTGTGTGGGTGTGTGTGGTTTCCATTTCCCCTTTTCTGATGACTAACAAGGTTTCACACACCTTCATACACATATTCATCATTTGCATATCTTCTCTGAAACTCAATACTTTACTCAATTCTCCATTTGGTTGTATTTGTTTTCTGTTTATTGGAGTTCTTTGTATGTTTTAGAGGTTTTTTTTTTAATATATTTATTTATTTTACTTGGAGGCTAATAACTTTACAATATTGTATTGGTTTTGCCATACATCATCATGAATCCACCATGGGTGTACACATGTTCCCCATTCTGAACCCCCTCCCTCCTCCCTCCCCATACCATCCCTCTGGGTCATCCCAGTGCACCAGCCCCAAGCATCCTGTATCATGCATCCAACCTGGACTGGCGATTCGTTTCACATATGATATTATACATGTTTCAATGCCATTCTCCCAAATCATCCCACCCTCACACTCTCCCACAGAGTCCAAAAGACTGTTCTATACATCTGTGTCTTTTTTGCTGTCTCGCATATAGCGTTATCATTACCATCTTTCTAAATTCCATATATATGCATTCGTATACTGTATTGGTGTTTTTCTTTCTGCCTTACTTCACTCTGTATAATAGGTTCCAGTTTCATCCAACTCAGAACTGATTCAAATGTATTTTTTTAATGGCTGAGTAATACTCCATCGTGTATATGTACCAGAGCTTTCTTATCCATTCGTCTGCTGATGGACATCTAGGTTGCTTCCATGCCCTGGCTATTATAAGCAGTGCTGTGATGAACTTTGGGGTACACATGTCTTTCTATTCTGGTTTCCTCAGTGTGTATGCCCAGCAGTGGGATTGCTGGGTTGTATGGCAGTTCTATTTGCAGTTTTTTAAGGAATCTCCACACTGTTCTCCATAGTGGCTATACTAGTTTGCATTCCCACCAACAGTGTAAGAGGGTTCCCTTTTCTCCACACCCTCTCCAGCATTTATTGCTTGTAGACTTTTGGATCGCAGCCATTCTGACTGGTGTGAAATGGTACTTCATTGTGGTTTTGATTTGCATTTCTCTGAAAATGAGTGATGTTGAGCATCTTTTCATGTGTTTGTTAGCCATCTGTATATCTTCTTTGGAGAAATGTCTTTCTAGTTCTTTGGCCCATTTTTTAACTGGGTCATTTATTTTCTGGAATTGATCTGCAGGAGTTGCTTGTGTATTTTTGAGATTAGTTGTTTGTCAGTTGCTTCATTTGCTATTATTTTCTCCCATTCTGAAGGCTGTCTTTTCACCTTGCTAATAGTTTCCTTTGTTGTGCAGAAGCTTTTAAGTTTATTTAGTTCCCATTTGTTTATTATTGCTTTTATTTCCAATATTCTGGAAGGTGGGTCATAGAGGATCCTGCTGTGGCTTATGTCGGAGAGTGTTTTGCCTATGTTCTCCTCTAGGAGTTTTATAGTTTCTGGCTTTATGTTTAGATCTTTAATCCATTTTGAGTTTATTTTTGTGTGTGGTGTTAGAAAGTGTTCTAGTTTCATTGTTTTACAAGTGGTTGACCAGTTTTCCCAGCACCACTTGTTAGATTGTCGTTAATCCATTGTATATTCTTGCCTCCTTTGTCAAAAATAAGGTGTCCATAGGTGCGTGGATTTATCTCTGGGCTTTCTATTTTGTTCCATTGATCTATATTTCTGTCTTTGTGCCAGTACCATACTGTCTTGATGACTGTGGCTTTGTAGTAGAGCCTGAAGTCAGGCAGGTTGTATTCCTCCAGTTCCATTCTTCTTTCTCAAGATTGCTTTGGCTATTCATGTTTTTTTTTCTCTTGTATTTCCGTACAAATTTTTAAAGTATTTGCTCTAGCTCTGTGAAAAATACCATTGGCAGCTTGATAGGGATTGCATAGAATCTATAGATTGCTTTGGGTAGTATACTCATTTTCACTATATTAATTCTTCCAATCCATGAACATGGTATATTTCTCCATCTATTAGTGTCCTCTTTGATTTCTTTCACCAGTGTTTTATAGTTTTCTACATATAGGTCTTTAGTTTCTTTAGGTAGATATATTCCTAAATATTTTATTCTTTTTGTTGCAATGGTGAATGGAATTGTTTTTTTAATTTCTCTTTCTATTTTCTCATTATTAGTGTATAGGAATGCAAGGGATTTCTGTGTGTTAATTTTATAACTTTCAACTTTACTATATTCATTGATTAGCTCTAGTAATTTTCTGGTGGTGTCTTTAGGGTTTTCTATGTAGAGGATCATGTCATCTGCAAACAGTGAGTGTTACTCCTTCTTTTTCAACTTGGATTCCTTTTATTTCTTTTTCTGCTCTAATTGCTGTGGCCAAAACTTCCAAGACTATGTTGAATAGTAGTGGTGAGAGTGGGCACCCTTGTTTTGTTCCTAACTTTGGGGGAAATGCTTTCAGTTTTTCACCATTGAGGATAATGTTTGCTGTGGGTTTATCATATATAGCTTCTATTATGTTGAGGTATGTTCCTTCTATTCCTGCTTTCTGAAGAGTTTTTTTTTTTTTTATCATAAATGGATGTTGAATTTTGTCAAAGGCTTTCTCTGCATCTATTGAGATATTTATATGGCTTTTATTTTTCAATTTGTTAATGTGGTGTATTATAGAAGAATCCTTGCATCCCTGGGATAAAGCCCACTTGGTCATGATGTATGATATTTTTAATGTGTTGTTGGATTCTGATTGCTAGAATTTTGTTAAGGATTTTTGCATCTATGTTCATCAGTGATATTGGCCTGTAGTTTTCTTTTTCTCTGGCGTCTTTGTCAGGTTTTGGTATTAGGGTGATGGTGACCTCATAGAATGAGTTTGGAAGTTTATCTTCCTCTGCAACTTTCTGGAAGAGTTTGAGTAGGATAGGTGTTAGCTCTTCTCTAAATTTTTGGTAGAATTCAGCTGTGAAGCCGTCTGGACCTGGGCTTTTGTTTGCTGGGAGATTTCTGATTTCAGTTTCAATTTCCGTGCTTGTGTTGGGTTTGTTAAGATTTTCTATTTCTTGCTTTTCAGGTTTGGAAAGTTGTACTTTTCTAGGAATTTGTCCATTTCTTCCAAGTTGTCCATTTTATTGGCATATAATTGCTGATAGTAATCTCTTATGATCCTTTGTATTTCTGTTTTGTCTGTTGTGATCTCTCCATTTTCTTTTCTACTTTTATTGGTTTGATTTTTCTCGCTTTGTTTCTTGATGAGTCTGGCTAATGGTTTGTCAATTTTATTTATCCTCTCAAAGAACCAGCTTTTGGCTTTGTTGATTTTTGCTATGGTCTCTTCTGTTTCTTTTGCATTTATTTCTGCCCTAATTTTTAAGGTTTCTTTCCTTGTACTAACTCTGGAGTTCTTCATTTCTTCCTTTTCTGGTTGCTTTAGGTGTAGAGTTAGTTTATTTATTAGACTTTTTTCTTCTTTCTTGAGATATTCCTGTATTGCTATGAACCTTCTCCTTAGCACGGCTTTTTCGGTGTTCCATAGGTTTTGGGTTGTTTTGTTTTCATTTTCACTCGTTTCTATGCATATTTTGATTTCTTTTTTATTTCTTCTGTGATTTGTTGATTATTCAGCAGAATTATCATGATTCTTTCAGGAAGACAAGTGAAGACAAATGTTGTTCAGCCTCCATATGTTGCAATTTTTAATTTGTTTTCTCCTGTAATTGAGATCTAATCTTACTACATTATGGTCAGAAAAGATGCTTGGAATGATTTCAATTTTTTTTTTTTTTTTGAATTTACCAAGGCTAGATTTATGGCCCAGGATGTGATCTATCCTGGAGAAGGTTCTGGGTGCACTTAAGAACAAGATGAAATTCATTGTTTTGGGTGAAATGTCCTATAGATATCAATTAGGTCTAACTGGTCTATTGAATCATTTAAAGTTTGTGTTTCCTTGTTAATTTTCTGTTTAGTTGATCTATCCATAGATGTGAGTGGAGTACTAAAGCCTCCCACTATTATTTTGTTATTGTTAATTTCCCCTTTCATCCTTGTTAGCATTTGTCTTACATATTGCGGTTCTCCTGTTGGGTGCATATATATTTATAATTGTTATATCTTCTTCTTGGATTGGCCCTTTGATGATTATATAGTGTCTTTTTTTGTCTCTTTTCACAGCCTTTGTTTTAAAGTCTATTTTATCTGATATGAGTATTGCTACTCCTGCTTTCTTTGGTCTCTATTTGCGTGGAATACCTTTTCCCAGCCCTTCACTTTCAGTCTGTATGTGTCCCTTGTTTTGAGGTGGGTCTCTTTTAGACAACATATATAGGGGTCTTGTTTTTGTATCCATCTTTGTCTTTTGGTTGGGGCATTCAACCCATTTATGTTTAAGGTAATTATTGATAAGTATGATCCCATTGCCATTTGCTTTATTGTTTTGGGTTCAAGTTTATACACCCTTTTGGTGTTTCCTGTCTAGAGAAGATCCTTTAGCATTTGTTGGAGAGCTGGTTTGGTGGTGCTGTATTCTCTCAGCTTTTGCTTGTCTGTTAAGCTTTTGATTTCTCCTTCATATTTGAATGAAATCGTTGCTGGGTACAGTAATCTGGGCTGTAGATTATTTTCCTTCATCACTTTAAGTATGTCCTGCCATTCCCTCCTGGTCTGAAGAGTTTCTATTAAAAGATCAGCTGTTATCCTTATGGGAATCCCTGTTTGTGTTATTTTTCTCTTGCTGTTTTTAATATTTGTTCTTTGTGTTTGATCTTTGTTAATTTGATTAATATGTGTCTTGGGGTGTTTCTCTTGGGTTTTCCTGTTTGGGACCCTCTGGGTTTCTTGGCCTTGGGTGATTATTTCCTTCCCCATTTTAGGGAAGTTTTCAACTATTATCTCCTCAAGTATTTTCTCATGGTCTTTTTTTTTCTTCTTATTCTGGGACACCTATGATTCAAATATTGGGGCATTTAACCTTGTCCCAGAGGTCTCTGAGATTGTCCTCATTTCTTTTAATTCGTTTTTCTTTTTTCCTCTCTGATTCATTTATTTCTACCATTCTATCTTCTACCTCATCAATCTTATCTTCTGCTTCCGTTATTCTACTGTTGATTCTCTCCAGAGTGTTTTTGATATCATTTATTGCACTATTCATTATATATTGACTCTTTTTTATTTATTAAAGGTCCTTGTTAAACCTTTCTTGCATCTTCTCAATCCTTGTCTCTGGGCTATTTATCTGTGATTCCATTTTGTTTTCAAGATTTTGCATAATTTTCACTATCATTATTAGGAATTCTTTATGAGATATATTCCCTATCTCTTCCTCTTTTGTTTGGTTTGGTGGGCATTTGTCCTGTTCCTTTACCTGCTGGATATTTCTCTGTCTCTTCATCTTGTTTGTATTGCTGTGTTTGGGGTGTCCTTTCTGTATTCTGGCAGTTTGTGGAGTTCTCTTTATTGTGGAGTTTCCTCACTGTGGGTGGGGTTGTATGGGTGGCTTGTCAAGGTTTCCTGGTTAGGTAAGCTTGTGTCAGTGTTGTGGTGGGTGGAGCTGGATTTCTTTTCTCTGGAGTGCAATGAAATGTCCAGTATTGAGTTATGAGATGTCAGTGGGTTTGGAGTGACTTTGGGAAGCCTGTATATTGAAGCTCAGGGCTATCTTCCTGTGTTGCTGGAGAATTTGCATGGTTATGTCTTGCTCTGGAACTTGTTAGCTCTTTGGTGGTGTTTGGTTTCAGGGTAGGTATGGAGGCATTTGATGAGCTCCTGTCAATTAATGTTCCCTGGAGTCAGGAGTTCCCAGGTGTTCTCAGGATTTGGACTTGAGCCTCCTGCTTCTGGTTTTCAGTCTTATTTTTACAGTAGCCTCAAGACTTCTCCATCTATACAGCAGTGATGATAAACATCTAGGTTAATGATGAAAAGTGTCTCCAGTGAGGCCCACCTGGAGACATATACACAGAGTTACATGGAGAAGATAAGAGGGAGGAGGGAGATAGAAGTGACCAGGATGAAATGAGGTGGAATCAAAAGAGGAGAGAGCAAGATAGCCAGTATCCTATGTGCTCTGCACAGTCTGGATCCCTCAGAGATGTTCACGGAGTTACACAGAGAAGAGAAGAGGGAGGAATGAGACAGAGATGGCCAGGAGGATAAAGGGGAAATCAAAAGAAGAGAGACAGATTCAGTCAGTAATCAGTTCCCTAAGTGTTCTCCACAGTCCAGAACACACAAAGAGATTCACAGAGTTGGGTAGAGAAGAGCAGGGGGAGGGAGGAGATAGAGGTGACCTGTGGAGAAAAAAGGAGAGTCCAAAGGGGGAGAGAGCAATCAGGCCAGTGATCTCACTCCCAAGTAAAAATGGGTAATGAAGATTGGGTTCTTAAAGGTAGAAAATTGATAACAAATACCAAAAAGCAAAGATTAAAAATCTAGAGTAGAGGTTGGATTTAAAAAAAATACAATATTAAAGAAAAAAAAGTCACAAAAATTATAAAATCTATATATATGAAGTTTGCTTAAAAATATAGGGGTCTCTGTCTCTCTCTTTTTTTTTTTTTTGTAAAGTAATAGTCGGTTATAAAAACTAAAATTAATAGAGGACTTAAAAATTAAAAAAAATTAAAGATTGATAGTAAAAATAGTGAAAATATATCTAGGACTTTCTCTGGTGGTGTTGTGGGCAGTGTGGAGTCATTTAATTTTTAGATAGTTCCTTGATCTGGCTTATATTTCTCAAGATCTATAGGCCCCTTCTTATGTCGTCGGTACTAACTACAGGGTTTTAATCTACTGCACCTGTCACTTCCAAGGAGGTTCCCTCTGTTTTAGCGTCTTCTGTTTGCTGGTCTCTTCCATGTCTAATTTTCGCCCTGACACAAGGGGGCGGTGGTGGATACTTTTTTAGGCTCACTTTTTCGGTGGTGCTGTGGGGAGGGAGGGAGGGACCCTGCAAATGAATAACACTGTCGTGTGTTCGCAGTGTTTCAGCCACACTGGGTTTGCCCCCGCTCATGGCGTGTGTGCTTTCCCTCTCTACATTGCTTAGGCTCTAGGTTGTTCTGTTGGGAACTGTCTGAGGCTGGCCCTGGGTTATATGCACTTCCCAGGTCTAAGCCACTCAGGTTCAAGTACTTGGGTAGTCCTCAGAGGTGCAGACGCGGTTGGGCCTGCGTTTTGTGCCCTTCACAGGTCCGAGCAGCTCAGGTGATGAGGTGTTTGGCAAAAGCGGTTGCTGCAACTTAAAGCCTCCCCCATCCCTGCCGCTTGGTTTTCTAGCTGTATAACCAGCTCACCTTCTCAGACGGATGAGACCATCCAGAATCCCAAGAAGTCTTGGTTAGCAACAAAGCCTGCTTGCAGCTTGGTAGATAATGCCTCTCTGGGGCTGCGATTGCCCCCTTCTGTCTCTGGCTGCCTGTCACCGGAGAGGGATGGTCTGCAGCCGGCTAGTTCTGCTCAGTCCTTTGTTCTGTGAGCAGGCCTGATGGTGTCTTTGGTTAGGGCTTTTCACGGAATAGCTATCCCACAGTCTGGTTTGCTATCCCAAGTTAGTTCCCTCAGATTGCCCTCAGGGCATTCAGGCCCAGTCTTTATGCAATACAGCCTGCGCCTCCCTGCCCAGCCCCTGCTTGCTGTGGAGGATGCAGGTGTCTACGCTGCCTCTTGCTGTGGGAGTTACAATTGGGCATGTAGTCTATGGGTTTTAACTGTTTATTTATTTTCCCTCCTGTTTATGTTACCCTCTGTGATTCCAAGGCTCACCACAGACTCAGCAGTGAGAGTGTTTCCTGGTGTTTGGAAACTTCTCTCTTTTTTAAGATTCCCTTCCCAGGATGGATCCCCATCCCTACCTCTTTTGTTTCTCTTTTTATCTTTTATATTTTTTCCTACCTCCTTTTGAAGACAATGGGTTGCTTTTCTGGGTGCCTGATGTCCTCTGCTGGCATTCAGAAGTTATTTTGTGGCATTTATTCATTGTTCAAATGTTCTTTTGTTCAATTTGTGGGGGAGCAAGTGGTATCCCCATCCTATTCGTCCACCATTTTACGACCGCCCCATCTAGTTTTGTTTTGTTTTGTTTTGTTTTTTTGTCAAATACTGGCATTGAAACTATCTCCTTATTCTTACTCTCTCAATGGTGTCTTTTGATGAATCAAAGAAATTCTCCACCTTCCTCAAGTCCAGTTTAGCTACATTTCTTCTGTAGTTACATCTTTTTAAAAAGATAATTTTGGTCATTAGGAGTTCTTTCAAATGACTCCTATGTCCTTTTGATATTATATATCCCCACTATGGCAAAGTTTTTTTTTTTTTTAATTCTTTCTTATTTATGGCACTATAAGATGATCCAGGCTCATCTTACATATTTTCAGCTCCTGACCTAAAAATAGTCATTGCTTCAAGAGGTCCTGGTTCATTCCATTCGTGAATTGTATTAGAAATCAAGATCTGGGACTTTTCTGGTCGTTCAGTGGTTAAGACTGAAAGCTTCTAGTGTAGGGGAGCTTGAGCCCTGGTTGGGGAACTAAGAACTCTGGGCAGAGAAGTAAGATCCCACATATTGTGCAACATAGCCAAAACAAACTAATAAACAAAAGCAAATCTGGACTCCAGTTGTTTGTTTCTACTGGAGTCTTTAGGCCCTCTAGTTGATAAACAAGGAGATACATATATGTGTGCTTGGCTTCCATGAGGGCTCAGTGGTAAAGAATCTGCTTGCAATGTAGGAAACACAGGTTTAACTCCCTAGGGAGAGAAGAGGACCTAGAGGAAGAAATGGCAAACCATTCCAGTATTCTTGCCTGGGAAATCCCATGGACGAGGAGTCTGGTGGGCTACTGTCCATGGCATCACAAAAGATTTGGATATGACTTAGCAATTAAATAACAACATGTGTGTATACTAACTTGTGTGCATGGATACATGTTTTGTCACTCAGTTGTTCCAACTCTTTGGGCTCCCATGGACTGTAGCCTGCCAGGTTTCTCTGTCCATGAGATTCTTCAGGCAAGAACACTGGGGTGGGTTGCCATGCCCTCCTCCAGGGGATCTTCCTGACCCAGGAATTAAATCCAGGTCTCCTGCATTGGCAAGCAGATTCTTTACCACTGAACTACCAGGAAAGGCATATACTAATCTGTGTATGTATCTATATAACCTGTGGATTTATGTCTCTAACTCAAATTTATTAGCATAAAGCTTACTCCAACCCAGTCCCCTTTCTTATGTGTAAACACCACTGCAATACTGAGATTCTGGGTTTTCCCATCTATCATCCACTTAATTGTTCTGTTCCAGTATACACATATAGAAACATAATAAGTATTAATCTATATTATGGTGGAATATAAATTTATCAACTTGATTACAGTAATTATGTAAAATTCCTTTGCCTTTAATTTTATAATCTCTACTATAAAAAAGCAGAGACGTTACTTTGCCAACAAAGGTCCATCTAGTCAAAGCTATGGTTTTTCCCGCAGTCATGTATGGATGTGAGAGTTGAACTATAAAGAAAGCTGAGCACTAAAGAATTGATGCTTTTCAACTGTGGTGTTGGAGAAGACTCTTGAGAGTCCCTTGGACTGCAAGGAGATCCAACCAGTCCATCCTAGGGGAAGTTCAGTCCTGAACATTCATATTGGAAGGACTGATGCTGAAGCTGAAACTTCAATACTTTGGCCACCTTATTTGAAAAGATCATAATGCTGGGAAAGATTGGAGGTAGGAGGAGAATGGGATGACAGAGGATGAGATGGTTGGATGGCATCACCAACTCTATGGACATGAGTTTGAGTAAGCTCCGGGAGTTGATGATGGACAGGGAAGTCTGGTGTGCTGCAGTCCATGGGGTCGCAAAGAGTCGGACACGACTGAGAGACTGAACTGAACTGAACTGAACTCATTTCCAATGTTACTTAGTTCACCACTGTTTCCCCCTCTTCCTTCAGTGAAGGTGTTCCATTCATTTGAAAACAATTAGATATTTTTGCCCACAGTCTGCATTCCATCCTGGAATTCGCTGAACCTTCTAAATGATGTCTTTATTTGTATACATTGAGGTTTACCCTTTGTGCTGTAAAGTTTAATGCATTTTAGCAAATGCATAATGTCACATGTTCACAATTACAGTATCTTTTAGAATAGTTTCACTGCTCCGAAAAAATCCCTTTCTTTTACCCTTTCAACCCTTTCTTGTTTGGAGTCACAGAAACTTAAACTTTCTGTTTGGCTTCTTTCATTAAAAAACAAGCATTTAAGATTTTGTCATGTCTTTTCGGGGGCTGTTAGTTTCTTTTTATCACTGAGAAATATTACATTGTACAGGCATACCACAGTGTGTTTATACATTTACTTAATTGAGGGCATCTTGGTTGTTTTCAGTTTTAGAGACCGTGAATAAAGCTGCTTTCATGAATGAAGATTTTGTGTGGGTATAGGTCTTGGATTCGGAGAAGGCAATGGCACCCCACTCCAGTACTCTTGTCTGGAAAACCCCATGGATGGAGGAGCCTGGTGGGCTGCAGTCCATGGGGTCACTAAGAGTTTGGACATGATTGAGCGACTTCACTTTCACTTTTCACTTTCATGCATTGGAGAAGGAAATGGCAATCCACTCCAGTGTTCTTGCCTGGAGAGTCCCAGGGACGGGGGAGCTTGGTGGGCTGCCATCTATGGGGTCTCACAGAGTCGGACGTGACTGAAGCGACTTAGCAGCAGCAGCAGCAGCAGGTTTTGGATTACTTGAGTATATAACTTAGTAATGCTTCCCAGGTGTCAGAGTAGTAAAGAATTTGCCTGTCAATGCAGGAGGTGCAGGAGATGTGGTTTTGATCCCTGTGTTGGGAAGATATCCTGGAGGAGGAAATGCCAACCCACTCCATTATTCTTGACTGAAAAATTCCATGATTAGAGGAGCCTGCTGGGCTACAGTCCGTGGAGTCCCAAAGAGTCGGACATGACTGAATAACTACGTAAGCACGCAGATACCTAGTAGTACTACGGCTGGCTTGTATGGTGAGATTATACTTAGCTTCAGAAGAATCTACAAAACTGTCCTCCTAAATGGTACGCTGTTTTTTAATCCTACTAGCAAAGTATGAGCGTTTGTGTTGCTCCAATTACTTGTCAGCAATTGGTATGTCAAGTTTTTGTTTTGTTTTGAGCCATTCTAATTTGTATATTTTGGTATCTCATTGTTGTAGATTCTAATTATCTAAATGATAAATGATGCTGTGCATTTCCCCAGAAACTTTCTTGCCGTCAGTGTTTCTTCTCTGGTGAGATGTCTTTGCGTTCATGGTGTGATGTCACTTTAGTCGTGTCTGACTCTGCAACTCCATGGACTGTAGGTTGTCAGACTCCTCTGTCCATGGGGTTCTGCAGGCAAGAACACTGGAATGGGTTGCCATGCCCTCCTCCAGGGGATCGTCCTGACCCAGGGATCAAACCCCCATTTGTCTCCTGTGTTGGCAGGAGGGCTCTTTACCACTAAAGCCACCTGGGAAGCCCTTCAGACCTTTAGCCCATTTTTAAACTGAGTTATTTGATTCTTTGGTGAATTTAAGAGTTCTATGTATTTTGGGGATACAAGTCCTTTATTAGATACATGTTTTTCATGTACTTTTTCAAAGACTGTGGTTTAATCTATTATTTCTCTTAACAATGCCTTTTGTAAAGCAGAAGGTTTTTTGTTTTTATTTTAATGAAATACAACTTATTTTTTCATGAATTATTATTTTTGTGCTGTATCTAAAAGCTCCTTGTGAAACCTAAGACACTCTAGATTTCCCTCAGTGATTTCTTCTAGAAGACTTAAGTTTTTTTGTTTTTAGTATATGATATCTTTTGAGATAATTTTTTTGAATGGTCTTTGTGATACTTTCTCACCAACAAGTAGGATCTTAGTGGTTTTGTGTCGCATGTTCTCTACCAAACTGAAGTTCCTATTCTCAATCTACTGATTTTTTTTTTTTTTAATGAATGTTTGTTGGATTTTGTCAACTGCTCTTTCTACATCTGTTGATATAATTTCTCTTCATTAGCTTCTTAACATGGTTGATTACATTGATTTTATTTTTTTCATTTTAGTATTTTAAAAGTTAACATGAGATTATTAACAAAATTTAAAGTTAAATGAAATGTTAACTGAAGGAAAGAATAGATTACATTTATTTTCAGATTTTGAACCTGTCCTGCATACCTGGAATAAATTCTTCTTTGTCTTGGTGTAAAATTCTCTCTATTGCTTGTTTTGATTTGCTAATATTTTGCTGAAGACTTTTGTACATATATTTGTGAATTATATTTTTTCATAGTTTTCTTTTCCTGTAGTATGCTGTCCTAGTTTTCTGTTAGTTAAGGCTGGCTTTACAGAATGAGTTAGGAAATATTCTAACTGCTTCTACTTTCTGGAAATATGATAGGGAATGGAAATAATTTCTTTCTGAAGTTCTTGTTAGAATTCACTATCATTTCAGCAATATTTAAAAAATAACTGTTTTACCTATCAAAACATTTCCCCAGGTCACTGGATTTTGAAAAACAAAAGCTTTAAAATGTTTTGTTTTATTTCTATCAGTTTTTCTATATGTATTTAAAATTATTTATTGGTCTTTATACAAATAAATAGTAGTGGGAGGATAAACGGTAGTGTGAGGTTATGAATCATTTTAGGTCATAAAGATTGAAAATATTTATCTAGTTGGGTATTCATATTATTATTATTGGGGGCATTCAGGGAGCTATAAGACAGATGTACAATACTGCTATCACCCAAAGAAGGTGATTCCCCATCACTTCTTTTTTCAGTGGAATACAGTCTTTTGTTTCTTTTCCTCCCTTTTTGTCTATTTCATTTCTCTCTCCTTCTCTGTATTTTCTACCTCTTTTCATGCACATAGAAGAAGACTTGTAAAGTTCCCTGCTTAATGTCTGGCTCATTCTTGAGATCCCTAGACATGGCTACCCCATTAGGATACTTGAGCTAAAAACTGGAATTCTCAGAGGAAAGCAAACTAATAGATTTATCCTATGGAAGACTTCTGCTGACCCTATCAACTCTGCTTCAAATGCAGGCAGACTAAGTGACACCATAGTGCATTGTTTGAATGTGCCAAAGTTTACATATCCATTCACCTACTGAAAAACATCTTGCTTCCTTCTCTGTTAATATCTCGATGGCTTCTTTTAGCTAAATTTGCATTGTTCCTGTTTCTATTTCTGCAGTTTCACTGGCTACATGAAACCAGGAAACCAAACTCATATTTCAGAGTTAATCTTCCTGGGACTCTCAGAAGAGGTATTATTGCAGCCTCTCCTCTTTTGGCTCTTCCTGTTCATGTACCTGGTCACTTTCATTGGGAATCTTCTCATCATCTTGTCCATTATCACTGACACCCTCCTCCACACACCCATGTACTTCTTTCTCTTCAATATTATCTTTTCCAGACATCTGTTTCATCTGTAACACCATCCCAAAGATGCTGTGGAACATCCAGACTCAGAGTCAAGTTATCACCTATGAAGGCTGCATCGTACAGATGTATTTTTTCATGCTTTTTGGGATATTAGACAACATCCTCTTGACTGTGATGGCTTATGACCAGTTTGTAGCTATATGTCACCCATTGCAGTATATGATCATCATGAACCCGAAGTTTTGTGACTTCCTGATTCTGACATCCTGGTTAGTGAGTTTTCTCGACTCTCTGTTACATGGTTTAATGATTTTGTGACTCTCTGTTTGCACAAAATTGGAAATTCACCATTTTTTTTGGCGAACTTTATGGGGTGGTTCAGCTTGTTTGTTCTGACACTGTACTTAATGATTTGATGATGTATTTTGCAAGTGGAGTTCTGGTTATTGTATCCTGGTATCCTTTTCTGTTACTCTAAGATTGTATCCTCCATTTTGAAAATTTCATCCATGAGAGGCAAGTATAAAGCATTTTCCACATGTGTGTCTCACCTATCAACTGTCTCCTTGTCCTATGGTACAAGCCATGGGGTGTATGTTAGCTCTGCTGACACACAAAACTCCGAGGCAACTGCAATAGCCTCAGTGATGTACACTGTGGTCATACCCATGCTGAACCCTTTTATCTACATTCTTAAAAACAAAGACATAAAGCAAGCCCTTAAAACACTCTTCAGTAGAGAAACATTCTCAGTATAAGGGAAATATTTGTCTGAAGATAGAGACTTTTTCATGAGTAACAGTTCTCAAAACCCTAAAAGATCTAAATCATGATTAATATTATCAGTGACCAGAAAGACAATCTGAAATTTAAGTTATTTAAAGAGTTCAGTTTCTTTCATTTTTCATATAAGTAACGGCTTCTTCCTGTACTTTCTCTAAAAATTTCATCTCTTATTATATTCTCTGGGTTCAGTGTGGGAAATAGAATCTACCACATAAGTTTTCAGAAGTATATAATACAGAAAATTTAATGCTAAAATAGTATAGGACTCGCTGGAGAAATCATCGTGTAATGCTTTCTCTACCAGATGAAAGCAACTGTCCTTCATACGATCTTCTGTTGATGACAAGTCATTTGACATATCAGAGGCTGTACACTAATGGCCAGGGTTTCTGTTAATCCAATTTGTGACTATATCACATCCACAACAGGAGCAATTGGAGTCACCATCTGATGAAGTTTACAATAATCTGTATGTACTTTCCTACAATGACTGACAGGTAGATTGCAGCTTTGTGAGAGACCAGGGCTCAGAGAACCCAACTAAGCTATGTCCAGATTCTTGACTCACAGAAACTTTAAGATAATTGATGTGTGTACATTTTCTAAGTTTTATGGGAGAATCTGTTACACAAAAATATGAATAAATAATACAGAGGTGTGGAAAACTAGTATAATTTTTATACATTTACATAAGATGACAAAAAGAACCAACCCTTTCAAAAAAATTGGTTATTTCTTATAAAAGTATACATATTTACAGGGTATGTGTGCCTGCTTAGTCATTCAGTCATGCCTAACTCTTTGCAACCCAATGGACTTTAGTCCTCCAGGGTCCTCTCTCCCTGGTGAGAGGTGAAATATTTACTGCTGCACCACCTGGGAAGGCCACATATTTATATGTAGGACTCAGCAATTCTGCTCCTAGGTTTTCATTTAACGTAAATGAAAACATGTCCACACAAAGACTTGGTCACAAATGTTTATATCAAGTTTATTCATAATAGATAAAATGGAAGAAAAACTGAAATAGCCATTGATACATAATTATAAAAAATTGTATATTCAAATGATGAAATCTACTAAGCAATAAAAATAACCCAACTATAGATACAAAGTGAAGTCACTCAGTCGTGTCTGACTCTGTGCAACCCCATGGACTGTAGCCCACCAGGCTTCTCCATCCGTGGGATTCTCCAGGCAAGGGTACTGGAGTGGGTTGCCATTTCCTTCTCCAAGGGACCTTCCTGACCCAGGAATCGAACCTGGGACTTTCTCATTGTAGGCAGACACTTTACCATCTGAGCCACCAGGGAAATATAAACAACAATTTAAATGAATTTAAAAAAATCTATTTTGAATGGATAATGCCTCAAACTTCACATAAGAGAAGCAATTTCTATGAAGGTATACAATAATCAAAATCAATGTTAAGGTGATTGGAATAAGATCAGTGGTGCCTGTGCCAAAGTGGGGGCTTAGCACATACTAACTACAAAACCATGAGGGACTTTTCAGAGGAGATGGAAATCTACATTGTTTATACATGTATTTGTGAAGACATTGCTTTAAAAATATTTTTGAAAGACTGTTTCAAGGGTGACAAGTGAAAACAACATGTATCCTGAAAGGTCTTCTCTGAGCGCCAGCCAGACTTAAAGCATTTTCACTAGAGTAGATTTGTTTCCTCTTGTTACCTATTTCAGTAGCACATGATGGAAGAAATCACATCCTTAAAGAATTGTCTTAAAGCCTGGAGGAAGTCTAAACTTGGACCCTGTGTAAAACCAACATTTTACCCATGCCTTCAGACCCACAGACTGGCCAGGGAGAGATGATTTACATAGATGACATTCTACTATAGGAGACAATTCTTCCTGAAGTGTAACTCTGAGAAAACAAAGAAACCTTCTCCCAGGAGTCAGAACCACAATCAGGGCACACAGGACTTTACTGCCTTACACCATAATATCACATCAAAGGACAGGGACTAATATGGAAACATACTTTGCTGAGAAATTGAAGAACACTTTGGGGATTTGTCTAAGGGAGATTGCTCAGTCATTCATCAAGTGGTTGCTACACATTGCATTCGTCAGCTTGGGATGCTGTAACAAACACAAAAGACTGGACAGCTTAAACAACAAAATTTATTTCTCACATTTCTGGAGGATGGAAGTCTGAGATCAGGTGCCAAAATGGTTGGATTCTGATGAGAGCACTCTTCCTGGCTTGCATGTGGTTGCTTTCTTGCTGCATCTTCAAATGGCCTTTTCATGAGTATAGAAACATGGAGAGAGAGAGAGGGAGGGAGAGAGAGAAAGCTCTTTTTATTCTTATAAGGCTGCCAATCCTATTAAATTATTGACACCATGGTTGTTTGCTGATGTTTTTACATTTGTTTCAGGTTCAATGGATTTGTTAACAAAAGAAACCACTCATTACACACAAATAAACAATTTCAATTTTTAAATAAGACTATTTGACTTCAATGTACAGTCATTAAAAGAAAAGACATAGAAACAATAGAGAGAAATAACAGCACATATATCACCACATTTGGCCAACCAACAATCAGAATTAAACAGCACTGGGAATTCCCTCATTAAAAGCAACTTGGAGTCCCAGTTGGGAGAGGGTCTTGGGTGGTGTGTCCACTCCATAAGTGAGACTTAAAATTGGAATTTTGAGGTTCCCATTTATATTTCTGGGCTGCAAACTGATACCATAGTTGGTTTGTGCACAAAAAGGAGCCCTGGTTTTAATATAAACATTTCACAATGTTGTTTTATCTTGTGAGTCATAGGATTCCATTAAACTCCTTGGAAGAAAAGATATGACCAACCTAGACAGTATACTAAAAAGCAGAGACATTATTTTGCCAACAAAGGTCTGTCTAGTTAAAGCTGTGGTTTTTCCAATAGTCATGTATGAATATGAGAGTTGGACCATAAAGAAAGCTGAGCACCAAAGAATTGTTGCTTTTGAACTATAGTGTTGGATAAGACTCTTGAGAGTCCCTTGGACTGCAAGGAGATCCAACCAGTCAACCCTAAAGGAAATTCAGTCCTGAACATTCATTGGAAGGACTGATGCTGAAGCTGAAACTTCAATACTTTTGCCACCTTATTTGAAAAGATCCCAAAGCTGGGAAAGATTGGAGGCAGGAGGAGAAGGGGACGACAGAGGATCAGATGGTTGGATGGCATCACCAACTATAAGTAAGCTCCGGGAGTTGGTGATGGACAGGGAAGTTTGGTGTGCTGCAGTCCCTGGGGTCGCAAAAAGTCAGACACGACTGAACGACTGAACTGACTGATTGAAATGCTGAGTGGTTGATCAGACCCCCAGGGGCTAAAAAATTCCATGACCCACTCTATTTCTTATCTAAACTGCTGCCAGACTAGCTGTGCATGTGGTAGGCATAGAATCTGTTAGTGTCCAGGAAGATCCAAAGCAAGGTTAGAGGCCTGCTATCCTGCCTCTGAAGCCTGAACAAATCGACCTCTATCTTAATTTCTCCAACACCTGCATCACCTCCTAGAAGCTCTATTTCTAAATACATTCATGTCACATTGGGGATTAGAGTATTCTAGTATTCTAGACCACTAGAATGTGTTGCCATATCCTTCTCCAGGGGATCTTCCCAACCCACAGATCAAACCTGTGTCTCCAGCATTGGCAGATAGATTCTTTACCACTGAGCCACCTGTGAATCCCAGACTGGGTTAGGGAATGGCATTGAATACTATAGAGTAATCACAGTCACTTATCTTTATACAAACATTTTGGATTCTTCCCTTTTGCTTCATGGGAATTTTGTAATCAAATATGTCAGACTGACAAGTTTCTACCTTGTCTTTTTTAGCTGTGCTGAATAAAATAGGAAAAGAAACATAAAAAGGATACAGCAGAGCTTCTTCCCAATGTGTACATCTTCCCTCTTCCCTTTCAACTAGTTATCACCTTGTATTATTGCTTTTGTTCTCTAGTCAGTCCTAAATAGCCCCTCCATAGAAAGACTTTTCCTCCTGTTTTATTATCCCCAACTGAATACCATCCCTCTGTGATATATTTTCACACTGGTCACATATTTCTCCCCATAGTGTAGTGTAGTGTAGAAAAACAGCACAGTGATTTGGGGATTTGTTGGCAGTATTCCACCAAATGAACATATTTGCTTAACTTCAAACTTGGCCCTTGTCATTGACTTAGAATTTCATGGTATCAATATTAAAAGTGTTACTATAACCCATTGAATGTCATATGACATATATAGTACAGGACACAATTAACTTTGGGTCTCATGGATGACTAAGTGGCAGGTTCAGTTCAGTTCAATCACTCAGTCGTGTCTGACTCTTCACAATCCCATGAATCGCAGCACGCCAGGCCTCCCTGACCATCACTAACTCCTGGAGTTCACCCAGACTCACGTCCATCAAGTCAGTGATGCCATCCAGCCATCTCATCCTCTGTCATCCCCTTCTCCTCCTGCCCCCAATCCCTCCCAGCATCAGAGTCTTTGCCAATGAGTCAGCTCTTCGCATCAGGTGGCCAAAGTACTGGAGTTTCAGCTTCAGCATCATTGCCTCCAAAGAAATCCCAGGGCTGATCTCCTTCAGAATGGACTGGTTGGATCTCCTTGCAGTCCAAGGGACTCTCAAGAGTCTTCTTCAACACCACAGTTCAAAAGCATCAATTCTTCAGTGCTCAGCCTTCTTCACAGTCCAACTCTCACATCCGTACATGACCACAGGAAAAACCATAGCCTTGACTAGATGGACCTTTGTTGGCAAAGTAATGTCTCTGCTTTTGAATATGCTATCTAGGTTGGTCATAACTTTCCTTCCAAGGAGTAAGCGTCTTTTAATTTTGTGGCTTCAGTCACCATCTTCAGTCATTTTGGAGCCCAGAAAAATAAAGTCTAATACTGTTTCCACTGTTTCCCCATGTATTTCCCATGAAGTGATGGGACCAGATGCCATGATCTTTGTTTTCTGAATGTTGAGCTTTAAGCCAACGTTTTCACTCTCCACTTTCACTTTCATCAAGAGGCTTTTGAGTTCCTCTTCACTTTCTGCCATAAGGGTGGTGTCATCTGCATATCTGAGGTTATTGATATTTCTCCCGGCAATCTTGATTCCAGCTTGTGCTTCTTCCAGCCCAGCATTTCTCATGATGTACTCTGCATATAAGTTAAATAAGCAGGGTGACAACATACAGCCTTGACATACTCCTTTTCCAATTTGGAACCAGTCTGTTGTTCCATGTCCAGTTCTAACTGTTGCTTCCTGACCTGCATACAGATTTCTCAAGTGGCATAGTAGATTGCTAATGTTCACTTGCTCTCCACTTACTGCAATTATCAGACTTACTTGTGGTGACCCCGTGAAACTGTCAATGGCAAGCATCCAATGATTGTCCTACTCAGTGGTGATGGTTTTCCTTTTTATTGGTGTGCACTATCAGTTAGTCAAAAGGGGCCTCATGGTAAATATACACAGTAACTTTCTCTTGGATCAGGTGAGATCAAGGACTTTTCTCATATGTTTGGGTCAGACTCCTAGAGCACCAGCTCAGGTGTTCAATTGCGTCCTTCAATTCTTGGAAGAAGAAATAGCATGCCATAACCACATAGATCAACTTTTAATGATATCTTGCATCTTGGAAACTACTCTGAGAAGTCCAGTGAGATAGGAGAAATGACTGAAGCTCCCATGTACACCCTAAAGGAGAAAACCTGGCACAAGCATTTGCTTTCTCTTAATGTCTTAGCAATTAAGAAACACATTCATTAGAGAAGAAAGACCAAAGAATATTGTATTTAAAGAGGCCCTATGGGAATTCACTTTCAGAAGTCCCAAAAAGTTACATAATGCTTTTCCTCAGTATAGTCAAGTCTGTCTCATCAAACTCAGGGTATGAGAAAACACAATTGTCTTGCAGAATTTTCATGAGTGGCCCCATCTCCTCACTGTTTTAGGGGAATCTTCCAATTTTGTCCATCATTCAAATTTGTCCATCATGTCCTCCCTGGATGGGAGGACATGAATGTTTCCCTGACAATATCTGGGTGAGCCACAGCATCTTCATAGGTTCTGGAAAATATGGAGTAGCACAATGGGCCACTTTCATTTGTGAATTTTTATATGAATCAATGGGGAAAACAAGATAAAAAAGTTTAATAATCAAGAGACATTTCAAAACAGATTCTTGATTTTGTGGAGGAAAGAATTTTTGAGATAAAGACAGTTTGGGGAAATGATGAGATTAGGTACAATATTGACTCACAGTCGACTGTACCCAGGAGAAAGTAGACCAATTACATTACTCTGAACATGTGTGTTGATTGCTCAGTCATGTCCAACTCTTTGTGACCCCATGGACTGTACCCTGCCAGGCTTCTCTGTCCATGAAATTCTCCAGGCAAGAATACTGGAGTGCATAGCCATTCCCTCCTCCAGGGAGTCTTCCTGACCCAGGGACTGAACTTGTGTCTCCTGCATTGCGGGCAGATTATTTACCATCTGAGCCACTAGATATCTCATAAGCAATATGGAACCAGGAAACCATACACAAGTTTCAGAATTTATGCTGCTTGGATTCTCAAAAGAGGCAGAGCTGCAGGTTCTCTTTTTGGGACTGTTCTTGATGAAAGTGAAAGAGGAGAGTGAAAACGTTGGCTTAAAGCTCAACATTCAGAAAACAAAGATCATGGCATCCGGTCCCATCACTTCATGGGAAATAGATGGGGAAACAGTGGAAACAGTGTCAGACTTTATTTTTCTGGGCTCCAAAATGACTGCAGATGGTGATTGAGGCCATGAAATTAAAAGACACTTACTCCTTGGAAGGAAAGTTATGACCAACCTAGACAGCATATTGAAAAGCAGAGACATTACTTTGTCAACAAAGGTCCATCTAGTCAAGGCTATGGTTTTTCCACTGGTCATGTATGGATGTGAGAGTTGGACTATGAAGAAAGCTGAGCACCAAAGAATTGATGCTTTTGAACTGTGGTGTTGGAGAAGACTCTTGAGAGTCCCTTGGACTGCAAGGAGATCCAACCAGTCCATTTTAAGGGAGCTCAGTCCTGGGTGTTCATTGGAAGGACTGATGTTGAAGCTGAAACTCCAGTACTTTGGCCACCTGATGCGAAGAGCTGACTCATTGGAAAAGACCCTGATGCTGGGAAAGATTGAGGGCAGGAGGAGAAGGGGATGACAGAGGATGAGATGGTTGGATGGCATCACCGACTCAGTGGACATGGGTTTGGGTGGACTCCGGGAGTTAGTGATGGTCAGGAAGGCCTGGCGTGCTGCAGTATATGGGGTCGCAAAGAATCGGACATGACTGAGCGACTGAACTGAACTAAAGGCATCCTGTAAATTGAAATCAATGTCCTCTTAAACACCATCTCTTGTTTGAATTCTGACTTCTGTATTATAAGGGTCACCTTGGAATATATGGGGCTTCCCTGGTGGCTCAGAGGTTAAAGTGTCTGCCTGCAATGTGGGAGATACGAGACTTGGCTTGTACCACTGAGGACTGATTTCAGTTCACCACACACACACACACACACACAAGCATATGCAAACCCCTCTGCCCACACACACACCAGACCATTGCTTCCTGTGCTGTTCTTACTATACTTTTCTCATACTCAGCTTCTGTGGTTAATCTATTAATACAAGTGGGTATAACTCAATCTGACAGGATCACATCATTTCTGCAAAGAATGTAGAAATGGTAACTGAAATTCCAATTCGTACGTTTCTTATGGACAAATAAAATTGAGGATACAGATTGGCATACTCATTTTATGTCCTATATCAATGGAAACAGAAACAATCTGCTCAATAAACAGGAAAAGACAGAGAGAGAGAGAGAGAGAGAGAGAGAGAGAAATTGGACATGAATAAACATGAAAAGAGATCTAATAGCTCAAGCGGGTCCTGAGAAATGATGACAAAGAAAAAAAAATTCTTTTCACTCCAATTCTTACAGCTCCTTGATAGATAGGGAAAGTATATAAAAGAATAAAATAAATTTGGTTAGTAGAAGAAAGCAGTGATATTTTTATGGTATCAATCACTTGTAGATTCAAAGCTCCAAGAGAAAAATATGCTAAGGAAATAAATCAATATGTCACCAAAGGAAATATGCAAAGTACAATCACATTGGGCATAATATATATGAAGCAGTAGAAGGCTCCCCCCACCCCCGTGGCTCTTTCATACTTATTTGAACAATTGGATTTTATATGATATTATAGAACATGAGAAAAGTCTCTTTTATTTTCCTTAAGTGTCATCTTTTCTTTGCTATTCCTGGTTTCACATTTTTTATCTCTTTTGAAAACAATCAGTGGCTCTTGCTTTGTACAAAGGTCCCCTTAGACCACGTTATTAAGTTCTTCACACAACATGTAGTTTATTTTCTAACTCTGAATGATCTTCTTCACAAGATTCATGTCTGGGGTTGTAGGTCATATGCATATATATTTTATTTTGTTGTACCTCACCATTATAATGCAAGTCTCAGAGAAGCAGGGCTTTCATTTGTAATATCAGCCCTAATTTCTCAAAATGATATGTGAATAGATGTGTACTTGCTAAGTTGCTTCAGTCGTGTCCGACTCTGTGCGACCCCATAGATGGCAGCCCACCAGGCTCCCCAATCCCTGGGATTCTCCAGGCAAGAACAGTGGAGTGGGTTGCTATTTCTTTCTCCAATGCATGAAAGTGAAAAGTGAAAGTGAAGTCGCTCAGTCATGTCCGACCCTCAGCGACCCCATGGACTTCAGCCTACCAGGCTCCTCCACCCATGGCATTTTTCAGGCAAGAGTACTGGAGTGGGGTGCTGCTGCCTTCTCCAAGATGTGTACTTACATAGAAACAAATCTAAGAAAATGAAAAACTATGAAATAAAATGATTGACAGAGATAATGAACTCAGTTAAATAGAGTGGTATTATACAACTGTATTCAACAAATGATTAGATCACTGAAAACTAACTGAAATATGTACAATAGTAATAATTCGAAAAAAATTATTGAGTCAATATTAATAAAGCAAAGAATTTGATATAAGCAAACATAATATAAGGTAGTACTAGTTGTAAAGAATCTGCCTGCCAATGCAGGAGACGCCAGAGATGCGGATTTGATCCCTGGGCTGGGAGAATCCTCTGGAGAAGGAAATGGCAACCCACTCCAGTATTCTTGCCTGGAGAATCCCTCGGGCAGAGGAGCCTGGCAGGCTATGGTCCATAGTGTCACAAAGAGTTGGATACTAATGAAGTGACTTAGCAGAACTCTTTGGCTTCTAGCAAATGTCCTGTTATTATTTGTTGAATGAATGAGAAATTAAGTTTCAGTACATGTACATTTAATATAGGACTAGATTTATTTCTTGTCCTATATTCTTGCCTGGAAAATTCCATGGACAGAGTAGCCTGGGGGCCTACAGTCCATGGGGTCACAAAGATTCATTCCATTCATATGAGTCAATAGTACCAGCCTTCCTACGCACATGAACATGTTCTTTCAACTGCTTCTGGTGACTGGGAAATGAGTCCTTTGAAACACTATTTTTACAGAAATAACAGAGCAACCAAGAACACTGCTTCAAATATAAGAAAACTGCCAGGAATAATCAGCAGCAGATTATTCTCTTTGCTCTTACTTCTATTCACTTTTATCATTATAAAATAAAGATCAAGTAGCAGCTTGCTATTGCTGCATAACAAACTACCTTAAAAGCAAATGATATAACATAATCCCTTTCTTACCAAAGATAATGGATGCTGTCCAGAGCCCCACTGCTCTCTCAAGTTTATAGTCAACTTTGAGTGTCTACATTTGTTTATAAGGCTGTTTAATAACATGTGTGAAAAAAAAGCACAGAAAATAGCAGAGGAATAGGACGGGGATACCACTTTCTCCCCCAAAAATTAATTGAAAGATCATTTGAATGCTGAGGAAATTCCACAAAACAACTTCTTAACGCTGCAAGAGGACATCAGGCACCCAGAAAGGCAGCCCATTGTCTTTGAAAGGAGGTAGGACAAAACATAAAAGATAAAAAGAGAGACAAAAGAGTTAGGGATGGAGCTGTAAAAGAGGAGAAGTTTCCAAACACCAAGAAACCCTCTCACCAGCGGGTCTGTGGGGAGTTTTGGAATCTCAGAGGGCAAAACAACCAGAAGGAAAAATAAATAAAACCCACAGATTACGTGCCTAAGGGCAACTTCCAGTGGAGAAGTAGCCCATCCACTACCAGCAAGCGGGGGCTGAACAGGGAGGGGCGGGCTGCATTGCTTACAGTAGGGACTGGGCTTGAATGCTCCTGACCTCCGACGTGGGGTAGCTCCTCTCGGCCACTCACCCTGACCTTGGATGTGGGTTTGCTCAGAGGAAGGTGTAAAAACAGGCTGAGCTGCCAACCCTGTCCTTTGTTAGCAAATTCACAGTCAGCTGGCCAGGTTGCAACACAACCTGGCAAAATGATAGGATACTGAAAGAGGAACTCCCCAGGTTGGTAAGTGCCCAATATGCTACTGGAGATCAGTGGAGAAATAACTCCAGAAATAATGAAGGGATGGAGCCAAAGCAAAAACAATACCCAGTTGTGGATGTGGCTAGTCACAGAAGCAAAGTCCGATGCTGTAAAGAGCAATATTGCATAGGAACATGGAATGTTAGGTCTATGAATCAAGGCAAATTGGAAGTGGTCAAACAGGAGATGGCAAGAGTGAACATTAACATTCTAGGAATCTAGGAATCAACATTCTAGGAATAAACATCTGCTTGAGAAGGTGTGCTGGTTGTACACCCAGAAAACCAAGCAGCAGGGGCGGGGGAGGTGATAACTTGCAGTGACTGTGCTTGCCAAACACCTGAGCTGCTTGGACCTGGAAAGGGCACAAAATGCAGGCCCAACCGAGTCTGCGCCTCTGAGGACTATTGGAGTACCTGAACCGGAGTACCTTAGACCTGGGAAGTGCATACAACCCAGGGCTGTCTTCAGACAGTTCCTGGCAGAGCAACCTAGAGCCTAAGCAGTATACACAGGGAAAGCACACACGCTGTGAGTGAGGGCAAACCCAGTGTGGCTGACACACTGTGAGCACACTCCAGCGTTATTTGTTTGCAGCATCCCTCCCTCCCCACAGCATGACTGAACAAGTGAAAGGCTGTTGTTGAACAAAAAGACACAGGGATTCCTGGCCCCCGGAGGAGAAGAATTCAATCCGGGGCCAGAGATGAGGCTTGATTGCTCAGAGCTTTTATGTAATAAAGTTTTATTAAAGTATAAAGGAGATAGTGAAAGCTTCTGACATAGGCATCAGAAGGGGGCAGAAAAAGTACCCCCCTGCTAGTTTTCAGCTGGATGTTATATAGTCACTAGCAGTCTGTTAATGAAAGAAAGGAATGTCTTAAAACTTAGAATGGCACCAGGCCCTTCACCCATAAGATGCATTTTGGGATAATCTTGGCACCAAATGGTTCATCCTGGGCCATAAAATGATAAACTTGAATCTTGTAGAAGGACAGATTACCATACAAATAGTTTCATTTACATAGATTAGGGGAACAATATCTGAGTATAACATACTGGTTTGTCAAGTAGGTTCTGAGCCATGAGGCGGAATTGACGTGAAGACAGAGTTTGGGGTAAATGCATAACACATTAGCATAGCTTAAGACAAACATTTCTGTAAGAAAATTGCATTGGTTATCTCAAGGTTTAAGAATAGTTAACTTCAGGTGAAACCAGGTATCATTATGGCAACACAGTATTTTAAGAGAAACCTCCTTTTAAATTTGTATAGAGAAGGAAAAAAATATTGCTAGTTGGTTTCCTCCTGCCGCTTAAGAGAGATAAAAATGTCTGACACTTGCAGGCTACTTCCTCCTTTTGGTGACCCCTGGCCTTCCTGCCTGTTACCTCTCACAAGTGAGCCTAAAAAAGTGTCCACCACTGCCCCCTTGTGTCAGGATGGAAATTAGACACTGAAGAGACCAGTAAACAGAAAAAGCTAAAACAGAGGGAACCTCCTTGGAAGTGACGGGTGCAATAGATTAAAACTCTGTAGTTAGTACTGACGACATAGAAAGGGGCCTATAGATCTTGAGAAAAGTAAGCTGGATCAAGGAACTATCCGAAAATGAACTGACCCCACACTGCCCACATCACCACCAGAGAAAGTCCTAGATATATTTTTACTGCTGCTACTGCTACTGCTAAGTCACTTCAGTCGTGTCTGACTCTGTGTGACCCCATAGACGGCAGCCCACCAGGCTCCCCGATCCCTGGGATTCTCCAGGCAAGAACACTGGAGTGGATTGCCATTTCCTTCTCCAATGCATGACAGTGAAAAGTGAAAGTGAAGTCGCTCAGTCGTGTCTGACTCTTCCCAACCCCATGGACTGCAGCCTACCAGGCTCCTCCATCCATGGGATTTATCATTCTTTAATTAAAATTTTGTTTAAAAAAAATTTAAGTCCTCTATTACTCCTTCAATTTTCATTTTTATAATGTACTATTCCTTTGACTGTGTGGGTCAAATAAACTGTGGAAAATTCTGAAAGAGATGGGAATACCAGACCACCTGATATGCCTCTTGAGAAATTTGTATGCAGGTCAGGAAGCAACAGTTAGAACTGGACATGGAACAACAGACTGGTTCCAAATTGGAAAAGGAGTATGTCAAGGCTGTATATTGTCACCCTGTTTATTTAAGTTTTATGCAGAGTATATCATGAGAAACGCTGGACTGGAAGAAGCACAAGCTGGAATCAAGATTTCTGGGAGAAATATCAATAACCTCAGATATGCAGATGACACCACCCTTATGGCAGAAAGTGAAGAGGAACTCAAAAGCCTCTTGATGAAAGTGAAAGTGGAGAGTGAAAAAGTTGGCTTAAAGCTCAACATTCAGAAAATGAAGATCATGGCATCTGGTCCCATCACTTCATGGGAAATAGATGGGGAAACAGTGTCAGACTTTATTTTTCTGGGCTCCAAAATGACTGCAGATGGTGACTGCAGCCATGAAATTAAAAGACGCTTACTCCTTGAAAGGAAAGTTATGAGCAACCTAGATAGCATATTCAAAAGCAGAGACATTACTTTGCCAACAAAGGTCCATCTAGTCAAGGCTATGGTTTTTCCTGTGGTCATGTATGTATGTGAGAGTTGGACTGTGAAGAAGGCTGAGCGCCAAAGAATTGATGCTTTTGAACTGTGGTGTTAGAGACGACTCTTGAGAGCCCCTTGGACTGAAAGGAGATGCAACCAGTCCATTCTGAAGGACATCAGCCCTGGGATTTCTTTGGAAGGAATAATGCTAAAGCTGAAACTCCAGTACTTTGGCCACATCATGCAAAGAGTTGACTCACTGGAAAAGACTCTGATGATGGGAGGGACTGAGGGCAGGAGGAGAAGGGGACGACAGAGGATGAGATGGCTGGATGGCATCACTGACTCAATGGACATGAGTCTCAGTGAACTCCGGGAGTTGGTGATGGACAGGGAGGCCTGGCGTGCTGCGATTCATGGGGTCTCAAAGAGTTGGACACGACTGAGTGACTGATCTGATCTGATTTGATTACTTTGCAAAAAAAAGAGAGACCTTATTTTTTAAAGCAAACTTCATATATATATATATATATATATATATATTATAATTTTTGTGACTTTTTTAATATTGTATTTTTGAAAATCCAACCTCTACTGTAGATTTTTAATCTTTGCTTTTTGGTATTTATTATCAATTTTGTACCTTTAAGAACCTAATCTTGAGTACCAATTTTTACTTGGCGCCGAGATTACTGGCTTGACTGCTCTCTCCCACTTTGGACTCTCCTTTTTCTCCACCAGGTCAACTCTATCTCATCCCTCCCCCTTCTCTTCTCTACCCAACTCTGTGAATCTCTTTGTGTGTTCCAGACTGTGGAGAACACCTAGGGAACTGACTACTGGCAGGATCTGTCTCTCTCCTTTTGATTCCCCCTTTATCCTCCTGGCCACCTCTGTCTCCTTTCTTCCTCTTTTCTTCTCTGTATAACTGAACATCTCTGAGCGGTCCAGATTGTGGAGAGCACATAGTGAAGAGATTACTGGCTAGCTTGCTCTCTCTCCTTTTGATTCCCCCTCTTCTCCGCCTGGTCACCTCTATCTCTCTCCTCCCTCTTCTCGTCTCCATGTAACTCTGTGAACCTCTCTGGGTTTCCCTCACTGTGAAGAAAGTTTTCATATTTAACCTAGATGTTTTATCAATTTTGCTGTATAGATGGAGAATACTTGAGGCTACTGTAAAAATAAAACTGAAAACCAGAAGCAGGAGCCTTAAGTCAAAATCCTGAGAACACCAGAGAACTCCTAACTCCAGGGAACATTAATTGACAGGAGCTTCCCTAGCCAGGAAACCTTGACAAGCCACCTGTCCAACCCCACCCACAGTCAGGAAACTTCATAATAAAGAGAATTCCACAAACTTCCAGAATACAGAAAGGCCACCCCAAACTCAGCAATATAAACAAGATGAAGAGACAAAGGAATACCCAGCAGGTAAAGGAACAGGATAAACGCCCACCGAACCAAACAAAAGGGGAAGTGATAGGGAATCTACCTCATAAAGAATTCCGAATAATGATAGTGAAAATTATCCAAAATCTTGAAATAAAAATGGAATCACAAATAAATAGCCTGGAGACAAGGATTGAGAAAATGCAAGAAAGGATTAACAAGGACCTAGGAGAAATAAAAAAGCATCAATATATAATGACTAATGCAAGAAATGAGATAAAAAACACTCTGGATGGAACAAATAGTAGAATAACGGAGGAAGAAAATAGGATTAGTGAAGAAGAAGATAGAATGGTAGAAATAAATGAATCAGAGAGGAAAAAAGAAAAACGAATTAAAAGAAATGAGGACAATCTCAGAGACCTCTGGGACAATGTTAAACGTTCCAACACTCAAATCATAGGAGTCCCAGAAGAAGAAGACAAAAAGAAAGACCATGAGAAAATACTTGAGGAGATAATAGTTGAAAGCTTCCCTAAAATGGGGAAGGAAATAATCACCCAAGTCCAAGAAACCCAGAGAGTCCCAAACAGGATTAACCCAAGGCAAAACACCCCAAGATACATATTAATCAAATTAACAAAGATCAAACACAAAGAACAAATACTAAAAGCAGCAAGGGAAAGACAACAAATAACACACAACGGGATTCCCATAAGGATAACAGCTGATCTTTCAATAGAAACTCTTCAGGCCAGGAGGGAATGGCAGGACATACTTAACGTGATGAAAGAAAATAACCTACAGCCCAGATTACTGTACCCAGCCAGGATCTCATTCAAACATGAAGGAGAAATCAAAAGCTTTACAGACAAGCAAAAGCTGAGAGAATTCACCACCACCAAACCAGCTCTCCAACAAATGCTAAAGGATCTTCTCTAGACAGGAAACACAAAAAGGGTGTATAAACTCAAACCCCAAACAATAAAGTAAATGGCAATGGGGTCATACTTACCAATAATTACCTGAAATGTAAATGTGGTGAGTGCTCCAACCAAAAGACAAAGACTGGCTGAATGGATACAAAAACAAGACCCCTATATATGTTGTCTACAAGAGACCCACCTCAAAACAGGGGACACATACAGACTGAAAGTGAAGGGCTGGGAAAAGGTATTCAACGCAAATAGAGACCAAAGGAAAGCAGGAGTAGCAATACTTATATCAGATAAAATAGAGTTTAAAACAAAGGCTGTGAAAGGAGACCAAGAAGGACACTACATAATGGTCAAAGGACGAATCCAAGAAAAGGATATAACAATTATAAATATACATGCACCCAACATAGGAGCACCACAATATGTAAGACAAATGCTAACAAGTATGAAAGGGGAAATTAACAATAACACATTAATAGTGGGATACTTTAATACCCCACTCACACCTATGGATAGAACAACTAAACAGAAAATTAACAAGGAAACACAAACTTTAAGTGATACAGTAGACCAGTTAGACCTAATTGATATCTATAGGACATTTCACCCCAAAACAATGAATTTCACCTTTTTCTCAAGCCCACATGGAACCTTCTCCAGGATAGATCACATCCTGGGTCATAAATCTAGCCTTGGGTCATAAATCTAGCCTTGGGCCATAAATTTAAAAAAAAAAATTTGAAATCATTCCAAGCATCTTTTCTGACCAAAAATGCAGTAAGAGTAGATCTTGATTACAGGAGAAAAACTATTAAAAATTCCAACATATGAAGGCTGAACAACACACTGCTTAATAACCAACAAATCACAGAAGAAATCAAAAAAGAAATCAAAATATGCATAGAAACGAATGAAAACGAAAAAATAACAACCCAAAACCTATTGGACACTGTAAAAGCAGTCCTAAGGGGAAAGTTCATAGCAATACAGGCATACCTCAAGAAACAAGAAAAAAGTCAAATAAATAACCTAACTCTACACCTAAAGCAACTAGAAAACGAAGAAATGAAGAACCCCAGGGTTAGTAGAAGTAAAGAAGTCATAAAAATTAGGGCAGAAATAAATGCAAAAGAAACAAAAGAGATGATAGCAAAAATCAACAAAGCCAAACGCTGGTTCTTTGAAAGGATAAATAAAATAGACAAACCATTAGCCAGACTCATCAAGAAACAAAGGGAGAAAAATCAAGTCAATAAAATTAGAAAAGAAAATGGAGAGGTCACAACAGACAACACAGAAATACAAAGGATCATAAGAGACTACTATCAGCAATTATATGCCAGTGAAATGGACAACGTGGAAGAAATGGACAAATTCTTAGAAAAGTACAACTTTCCAAAACTGAACCAGGAAGAAATAGAAAAATTTAACAGACCCATCACAAGCATGGAAATTGAAACTGTAATCAGAAATCTTTCAGCAAACAAAGTCCAGGTCCAGATGGCTTCACAGGTGAATTCTACCAAAAATTTAGAGGAGAGCTAACACCTATCCTACTCAAACTCGTCCAGAAAATTGCAGAGGAAGGTAAACTTCCAAACTCATTTTATTAAGCCACCATCACCCTAGTAGCGAAACCTGACAAAGATCCCACAAAAAAAGAAAACTACAGGCCAATATCACTGATGAACATAGATGCAAAAATCCTTAACAAAATTCTAGCAATCAGAATCCAACAACACATTAAAAAGATCATACACCATGACCAACTGTGTTTTATCCCAGAGAAGCAAGGGTTCTTCAATATCTGCAAATCAATCAATGTAATACACCACATTAACAAACTGAAAAATAAAAGCCATATGATTATCTCAATACATGCAGACAAAGCCTTTGACATAATTCAACATCCATTTATGATAAGAACTCTCCAGAAAGCAGGAATAGAAGGAACATACCTCAATATAATAAAAACTATATATGACAAACCCACAGCAAACATTATCCTCAAAGGTCAAAAATTGAAAGAATTTCCCCTAAAGTCAGGAACAAGACAAGGGTGTCCACTTTCACCACTACTATTCAAAATAGTTTTGGAAGATTTGGCCACAGCAATCAGAGCAGAAAAAGAAATAAAAGGCATACAGATTGGAAGTGAACAAGTAAAACCCTCACTGTTTCCAGATGACATCATCCACTACATAGAAAATCCTAAAGATTCCACTAAAAAATTACTACAGCTAATCAATGAATATAATAAAGTTGCAGGATATAAAATCAACACACAGAAATCCCTTGGATTCTTATACACTAATAATGAGAAAATAGGAAGAGAAATTAAGGAAACAATCCCATTCACGATTTCAACAAAAAGAATAAAATACTTAGGAATATATCTACCTAAAGAAACAAAAGACCTGTATATATATAAAACTATAAAACACTTGTGAAAGAAATCAAAGAGGACACTAATAGATGGAGAAATATACCATGTTCATGGATTGGAAGAATCAATATAGTGAAAATGAGTATACTACCAAAAGCAATCTATAGATTCAGTGCAATCCCTATCGGGCAACCAACAGTATTTTTCACAGAGTTAGAACAAATAATTTCACAATGTGTATGGAAATACAAGAAACCTCGAATAGCCAAAGCAATCTTGAGAAAGAAGGATGGAACTGAAGGAATCAACCTGCCTGACTTCAGGCTCTACTACAATGCCATCGTCATCCAGACAGTATGGTACTGGCACAAAGACAGAAATATAGATCAATGGAACGCCCAGAGATAAATCCACGCACCTACGGCACCATAACTTTGACAAAGGAGGCAAGAATATACAATGGAGAAAAGACAATCCCTTTCACAAATGGTGCTGGGAAAACTGGTCAACCACTTGTAAAAGAATAAAACTGGAACACTTTCTAACACAATACACAAAAATAAACTCAAAATGGATTAAAGATCTAAACGTAAGATCAGAAACTATAAAACTCCTAGAGGAGAATATAGGCAAAATCCTTTCCGACATAAATCACAGCAGGATCCTCTGCGACCCACCTCCCACAATATTGGAAATAAAAGCAAAAATAAACAAATGGGACCTAACTAAAATTAAAAGCTTTTGTACAACAAAGGAAACTATAAGCAAGGTGAAAAAGGCAGTCTTCAGAATGGGAGAAAATAATAGCAAATGAAGCAACTGACAAACAACTAATCTCAAAAATATACAAGCAACTCCTGAAGCTCAATTCCAGAAAAATAGATGATCCAATCAAAAAATGGGCCAAAGAACTAAACAGACATTTCTCCAGAGAAGACATACAGATGGCTGACAAACACATGAAAAGATGCTCAATATCATTCATTATCAGGGAAATGCAAATCAAAACGACAATGAGGAACCATTTCACTCCAGTCAAAATGGGTGCTATCTAAAAGTCTACAAGCAATAAATGCTGGAGAGGGTGTGGAGAAAAGGGAACCCTCTTACACTGTTGGTTGGAATGCAAAAAGTACAGCCACTATGGAGAACAGTGTTGAGATTTCTTAAAAAACTGGAAATAGAACTGCCATATGACCCAGCAAACCCACTGCTGGGCATACACACCAAGGAATCCAGAATTGAAAGAAACACGTGTACCCCAATGTTCATCGCAGCTCTCTTTATAATAGCCAGGACATGGAAGCAACCTAGATGTTCATCAGCAGATGAATGAATAAGAAAGTTGTGGTACATATACACAATGGTGTATTACTCAGCCATTTAAAAGAATTCATTTGGATCGGTTCTAACGAGGTGGATGAAATTGGAGCCTAACATAAAGAGTGAAGTAAGTCAGAAAGAAAAATAGCAATAAAGTATACTGATGCATATATATGGAATTCAGAATGATGGTAATGATGACCCCATGGCCGAGGTCAGGGGCAGCGGCTGAGAGGAGGAACCCCACGTCCAAGGTGTGGTGGCTGCGTGCGCAGGAGGGCCGAGAGGAGCTACTTCACGTTCAAGGTTAGGAAGGGATGCTGTGAGGAAACACCCCTCGTCCAAGGTAAGGAGCAGCAGCTCTACTTTGCTGGAGCAGCGGTGAAGATATACCCCATGTCTAAGGTAAGAGAAACCTAAGTAAGATGGTAGGTGTTGCGAGATGGCATCAGAGGGCAGACACACAAACCATAATCACAGAAAACTAGTCAATCTAATCACACGGACCACAGTCTTGTCTAACTCAATGAAAATAGACCATGCTGTGTGGGGCCACCCAAGATGGGAGGGTCATGGTGGAGAGGTCTGACAGAATGTGGTCCACTGGAGAAGGGAATGGTAAACCACTTCAGTATTCTTGCCTTGAGAACCCCATGAACAGTATGGAAAGGCAAAATGATAGGATACTGAAAGAGAAATTCCCCAGGTCAGTAGGTGCCCAATATGCTACTGGAGATCAGTGGAGAAATAAGTCCAGAAAGAATGAAGGGATGGAGCCAAAGCAAAAAGAATACCCAGCTGTGGATGTGACTGGTGATAGAAGCAAGGTCCGATGTTGTAAAGAGCAATATTGCATAGGAACCTGGAATGTCAGGTCCATGAAGCAAGGCAAATTGGAAGTGGTCAAACAAGAGATGGCAAGAGTGAATGTCGACATTCTGGGACTCAGTGAACTTAAATAGACTGGAATGGGTGAATTGAACTCAGATGACCATTAAATCTACTACTGCAGGCAGGAATCACTCAGAAGAAATGGAGTGGCCATCATGGTCAACAAAAGAGTCTGAAATACAGTACTTGGATGTAATCTCAAAAATGACAGAATGATCTCTTTTTGTGTCCAAAGCAAACCACTCAATATTACAGTAATCCAAGTCTATGCCCCAACCAGTAATGCTGAAGAAGCTGAAGTTGAACGGTTCTACGAAGACCTACAAGACCCTTTAGAACTAACACCCAAAAAGGATGTCCTTTTCATTATAGGGGACTGGAATGCAAAAGTAGGAAGTCAAGAAACACCTGGAGTAACAGACAAATTTGGCCTTGAAATAAGGAATGAAGCAGGACAAAGACTAATAGAGTTTCACGAAGAAAATGCACTAGTCATAAAAACACCCTCTTCCAACAACACAAGAGAAGACTCTATACATGGACATCACCAAATGGTCAACACCGAAATCAGATTGATTATATTCTTTGCAGCCAACGATGGAGAAGCTCTATACAATCAGCAAAAACAAGACCAGGAACTGATTGTGGCTCAGACCATGAACTCCTTATTGCCAAATTCAGACTTAAATTGAAGAAAGTAGAGAAAACCACTAGACCATTCAGATATGACCTAAGTCAAATCCCTTATGATTATATAGTGGAAGTGAGAAATAGATTTAATGGCCTAGATCTGATAGATAGAGTGCCTGATAAACTATAGATGAGGTTCGTGACATTGTACAGGAGACAGGGATCAAGACCATCCCCATGGAAAAGAAATGCAAAAAAGCAAAATGGCTGTCTGGGGAGGCCTTACAAATTGCTGTGAAAAGAAAAGAAGTCAAAAGCAAAGGAGAAAAGGAAAGATATAAACATCTGAATGCAGAGTTCCAAAGAATAGCAAGAAGAGATAAGAAAGCCTTCCTCAGCGATCAATGCAAAGAAATAGAGGAAAACAACAGAATGAGAAAGACTAGGGATCTCTTCAAGAAAATCAGAGATACCAAAGAAACATTTAATGCAAAGATTGGCTCGATAAAGGACAGAAATGGTATGGACCTAACAGAAGCAGAAGATATTTAGAAGAGGTGGCAAGAATACACAGAAGAACTGTACAAAAAAAGAGCTTCACAACCCAGATAATCACGATGGTGTGATCACTGACCTAGAGCCAGACACCCTGGAATGCGAAGTCAAGTGGGCCTTAGAAAGCATCACTACGAACAAAGCTAGTGGAGGTGATGGAATTCCAGTGGAGCTATTCCAAATCCTGAAAGCTGATGCTGTGAAAGTGCTGCAGTCAATATGCCAGCAAAATTGGAAAACTCAGCAGTGGCCACAGGACTGGAAAAGGTCAGTTTTCCTTCCAATCTCAAAGAAAGGCAATGCCAAAGAACGCTCAAACTACCGCACAATTGCACTCATCTCACACGCTAGTAAAGTAATGCTCAAAATTCTCCAAGCCAGGCTTCAGCAATATGTGAACCCTGAACTTCCTGATGTTCAAGCTGATTTTAGAAAAGGCAGAGGAACTAGAGATCAAATTGCCAACATCCGCTGGATCATGGAAAAAGCAAGAGTTCCAGAAAAACATCTATTTCTGCTTTATTGACTATGCCAAAGCCTTTGACTGCATGGATCACAATAAACTGTGGAAAATTCTGAAAGATATGGGAATACCAGACCACCTGATCTGCCTCTTGAGAAATCTGTATGCAAGTCAGGAAGCAACAGTTAAACTGGACATGGAACAACAGACTGGTTCCAAATAAGAAAAGGAATATGTCAAGGCTGTATATTGTCACCCTGCTTATTTAACTTATATGCACAGTACATCATGAGAAATGCTGGGCTGGAGGAAGCACAAGCTGGAATCAAGATTGCAGGGAGAAATATCAATAACCTCAGATATACAGGTAGCCCCAACCTTATGGCAGAAAGTGAAGAGGAACTAAAAAGCCTCTTGAGGAAAGTGAAAGAGGAGAGTGAAAAAGTTGGCTTAAAGCTCAACATTCAGAAGACTAAGATCATGGCATCTGGTCCCATCCCTTCATGCGAAATAGATGGGGAAACAGTGGAAACAGTGTCAGACTTTATTTTTGGGGGACTCCAGAATCACTGCAGATGGTGATTGCAGCCATCAAATTAAAAGACGCTTACTCCTTGGAAAGAAAGTTATGACCAACCTAGATAGCCTATTCAAAAGCAGAGACATTACTTTGCCAACAAAGGTCCATCTAGTCAATGCTATGATTTTTCCAGTGGCATGTATGGATGTTAAAGTTGGACTGTGATGAAACCTGAGCACCGAAGAATTGATGCTTTTGAGCTGTGGTGTTGGAGAAGACTCCTGAGAGTCCCTTGGACTGCAAGGAGATCCATCCAGTCCATTCTGAAGATCAGTCCTGTGTGTTCTTTGGAAGGAATGATGCTAAAGCTGAAACTCCAGTACTTTGGCCACGTCATGTGAAGAGTTGACTCACTGGAAAAGACTCTGATGCTGTGAGGGATTGGAGCAGGAGGAGAAGGGGACGACAGGGGATGAGGTGGCTGGATGGCATCACTGACTCAATGGACATGAGTCTGGGTGAACTCCGGGAGTTGGTGATGGACAGGGAGGTCTGGCGTGCTGTGATTAATGGTGTCACAAAGAGTTGGACACGACTGAGCCACTGAACTGAACTGAACGAAGACCCTATATGCCAGAAAAGAAGAGACAAAGATGTATAGAACAGCCTTTTGAACTCTGTGGGAGAAGGCGAGGATGGGATGATTGGACAGAATAGCATCGAAATATGTATGTTATCGTATGTGAAACAGATTGCCAGTTCAGGTTCAATGCATGATACAGGGTGCTCAGGGCTGTTGTACTGGGATGACCCTGAGGGATGGGAATGGGAGGCAGGTGGGAGGGGGGTTCAGGATGGGGAAAACGTGTACACCCATGGCTGATTTATGTTAATGTATGGCAAAACCCATTACAATATTGTAAAGTAATTAGCTTCCAATTAAAATAAATAAATTAAAAAAAATACTAAAAACAAGAACAGCTAAACAACAACAACAAATTTGTGACCAGGTTGCACTTCTCCTTAGAATCAGTATACAATCAGTTTATTTTATGATTATGTTCATCTTATATTTTACAGGAAAGAAAGAATAGCAAGTGTAAATTCCTTCAGTTCAGTTCAGTTGCTCAGTCGTGTCTGACTCTTTGTGACCCCATGAATCGCAGCACACCTGGCCTTACTGTCCATCACCAACTCCCAGAGTTCACCCAAACTCATGTACTTCGAGTCAGTGATGCTATCCAGCCATCTCATCCTCTGTCGTCCCCTTCTCCTGCTCCCAATCCCTCCCAGCATCAGGGCCTTTTCCAATGAGTCAGCTCTTCGCATCAGGTAGCCTAAGTATTGGAGTTTCAGCCTCAGCATCAGTCCTTCGAATGAACAGCCAGGACTGGTCTCCTTTAGGATGGACTGTTTGGATGTTCTTGCAGTCCAAGGGACTTTCAAGAGTCTTCTCCAGCACCACAGTTCAAAAGCATCAATTCTTTAACATTCAGCTTTCTTCACAGTCCAACTCTCACATCCATATACGACCACTGGAAAAACCATAACCTTGACTAGATGGACCTTTGTTGGCAAAGTAATGTCTCTGCTTTTGAATATGCTATATATGTTGGTCATAACTTTCTTTCCAAGGAGTAAGTGTATTTTAATTTCATGGCTGCAATCACCATCTGCAGTGATTCTGGAGCCCCCCTCCCAAAAAAATAAAGTCTGACACTGTTTCCACTGTTTCCCCATCTATTTGGCATAAAAGGATGGGACCAGATGCCATGATCTTCGTTTTCTTAATTTTGAGCTTTAAGCCAACTTTTCCATTGTCCTCTTTCACTTTCCTCAAGAGGAGTTTTAGTTCCTCTTCACTTTCTGCCATAAGGGTGGGGCCACCTGCATATCTGAGGTTATTGATATTTCTCTCAGCAATCTTGATTCCAGCTTGTGCTTCCTCCAGCCCAGCATTTCTCATGATGTACTCTGCATAGAAGTTAAATAAGCAGGTTGACAATATACAGCCTTGACGTACCCCTTTTCCTATTTGGAACTAGTCTCTTGTTCCATGTCCAGTTTAACTGTTGCTTCCTGACCTGCATATAGGTTTCTCAAGAGGCAGGTCAGGTGGTCTTGTATTCCGATCTCTTTCAGAATTTTCCACAGTTTATTGTGATCCACACAGTCAAAGGCTTTGCATAGTCAATGTATTCCTTAACTTACTTCTAATGTTTTATACCTATATATCAATTTTCTTTCTTCCCAAGCAGAAGAGATACCTCCTATCACATACTGGTAGTATGAATCACTTACCAGTGCTCTAGATTCTATGATGTTATATTTTTTCCTTCTAAGAAACTTGTTGGACTATAATTGGAGCATATCACTGTATAAAGAACACAGAACTAAAATTTTGAATTTGATAAGTAAAACGAGCCATACGAACATTATAGTACTTATCTCATGCTTCAATTTGTATAAAATTCAAAAAAGTGCACAATAAATTTCATGTTTTTCATGTAGTTATTAAAACATACTCTTTATGAGCCTCAATTTTCTTATTTATGAACATTATGTGGGATAGCATACATGATTTCAGATGAATAGTGCATGAAATAAATGAAATGTGGGGATATATTTTGAAGAGTGCAAATAAAATATTCAAGGCAAGAGTCATGTGCATGTATGTGTGTGCACATTTGTATGTATTTTTTTACTGTAGATAAATATACTCATATAAATACTTGTACACTAGTTCACTTCAGTCACTCAGTCTTGTCCAACTCTGCGATGCCATGGATTGCAACACACCAGGCTTCCTGTCCATCACCAAGTCTTGGATCTTGCTCAAACTCATGTGCATTGAGTCAGTGACACCATCCAACCATCTCATCCTCTGTCGTCCCCATCTCCTGCCTTCAATCTTTCCCAGAATCAGGGTCTTTTCCAACAAGTCAATTCTTCGCATCAGGTGGCCAAAGTATTACAGCTTCAGCCTCAGTATCAGTCCTTCCAATGAATATTCAGGGCTGATTTCCTTTAGGATGGACTGGTTGGATTTCCTTCCAGTCCAAGGGACTCTCAAGAGTGTTCTCCAACACCACAGTTCAAAAGCATCAATTGTTCAGTGCTCATCTTTCTTTATAATCCAACTCATATCTGTACATGACAACTGGAAAAACCATAGCTTTGACTAGATGGATCTTTGTTGGCAAAGTAATGTCTCTGCTTTATAATAGGCTGTCTGATTTGGTCATAGCTTTTCCTCCAAGAAGCAAGCATCTCCTAATTTAATGGTCACAGTCACCATCCATAATGATTTTGGAGCTCCACCCAAAATGAAGTCTGTCACTGTTTCCATTGTTTCCCCATTTACTTGCCATGAAGTGGTGGGACCAGATGCCATGATCTTAGTTTTCTGAATGTTGAATTTTAAGCCAGCTTTTTCATTCTCCTCTTTCACTGTCATCAAAAGGGTATTTAGTCCTTCTTCACTTTTTGCTATAAGCATGGTGCCATCTGCATATCTGAGGTTACTGATATTTCTCCCAGCAATCTTGATTCCAGCTTGTGCTTCATCCAGTCTGACATTTCACATGATGCACTCTGCATAGAATTTAAATAGGCAGGGTGACAATGTACAGGCTTGACGTCTTCCTTTCCTGATTTGGAACCATACTGTTGTTCCATGTCAGTTCTAACTGTTGCTTCTTGACCTGCATATAGATTTCTCAGGAGGCAGGTCAAGTGGTCTGGTATTCCCACCTCTTAAAGAATTTTACACATTTTATTGTGATCCACAGTCAAAGTCTTTGGCATAATCAATAAAGCAGAAGTAGATGTTTTTCTGGAACTCTCTTGCTCTTTCAATGAGCCAATGGACATTGGCAACTTGATCTCTGGTTCCTTTTCCTTTTCTAAATCCAACTTGAACACCTGTAAGTTCACAGTTCATGTACTGTTGAAGCCTGGCTTGGAGAATTTTGAGCATTGTTTTTCTAGACGAGTGAGATGAGTGAAGTTGTGTGGCAGTTTGAACATTCTTTGGCATTGCCATTCTATGGGACTGGAATGAAAACTGACCCTGTCCAGTCCTGTGGCCACTGCTGAATTTTCCAAATTTGCTGGCATATTGAGTGTAGCACTTTCACAGCATCATCTTTTGGGAAGTGTGCTTATATAAAAACAAATCTACAAAACTGAAAAACCAAGAAATAAAATGATTGGCAGAGATAATAAAACCAATTAATAGAGTTATGGTTATACAACTGTCTTCAGCAAATGAATGGAGCATTGAAAACTTGTTGAAATATGATGTACAATGCAGTTCTTGAACAATATCAACATGGATCAATAATTAATTAAGCAAAGATTTTGACATAAAAGAATATAACATAAAGTGTATCTATACCTCTGTGGTCATCTTTGACCATTTTATCTACTACTGCGGGCAGGAATCCCTTAGAAGAAATGGAGTAGCCATTATGGTCAACAAAAGAATTTAAAATGCAGTACTTGGATGCAATCTCAAAAATGACAGAATCATCTCTGTTCGTTTCCAAGGCAAACCATTTAATATCACAGTAATCCAAGTCTATGCCCCAACCAGTAAGGCTGAAGAAGCTGAAGTTGAACGGTTCTATGAAGACCTACAAGACCTTTTAGAACTAACACCCCCAAAAGATGTCCTTTTCATTATAGGGGACTGGAATGCAAAAGTAGGAAGTCCAGAAAACCCTGGAGTAACAGGCAAATTTGGCCTTGGAATATGGAATGAAGCAAGGAAAAGACTAATAGAGTTTTGCCAAAAAAATGCACTGGTCATAGCAAACACTCTCTTCCAACAACACAAGAGAATACTGTACACAGGGACATCACCAGATGGTCAACACCAAAGTCAGATTGATTACATTCTTTACAGCCAAAGATGGAGAAGCTCTATACAGTCAACAAAAACAAGACCAGGAGCTGACTGTGGCTCAGATCATGAACACCTTCTTGCCAAATTCAGACTTAAATTGAAGAAAGTAGGGAAAACCACTACACAATTCAGGTATGACCTAAATCAAATCTTGTATGATTATACCGTGGAAGTGAGAAACAGATTTAAGGGACTAGATCTGATAGATAGGGTGCCTGATGAACTATGGACAGAGGTTCATGACATTGTACAGGAGACAGGGATCAAGACCATCCCCATGGAAAAGAAATGCAAAAAATCAAAATGGCTGTCTGGGGAGGCCTTACAAATTGCTGTGAAAAGAAGAGAAGTGAAAAGCAAAGGAGAAAAGGAAAGATATAAGCATCTGAATGCAGAGTTCCAAAGAATAGCAAGAAGAGATAAGAAAGCCTTCCTCAGTGATCAATGCAAAGAAATAGAGAAAAACAACAGAATGGGAAACACTAGAGATCTCTTCAAGAATATTCGAGATACCAAGGGAACATTTCATGCAAAGATGGGCTTGATGATGGATAGAAATGGTATGGACCTAACAAAAGCAGAAGATATTAAGAAGAGGTGGCAAGAATACACAGAAGAACTGTACAAAAAAAAGCTTCACAACCCAGATAATCACGATGGTGTGATCACTGACCTAGAGCCAGACATCCTAGAATGCGAAGTCAAGTGGGCCTTAGAAAGCATCACTATGAACAAAGCTAGTGGAGGTGATGGAATTCCAGTGGAGCTATTCCAAATCCTGAAAGCTGATGCTGTGAAAGTGCTGCAGTCAATATGCCAGCAAATTTGGAAAACTCAGTAGTGGCCACAGGACTAGAAAAGGTCAGTTTTTATTCCAATCCCAAAGAAAGGCAATGCCAAAGAATGCTCAAACTACTGCACAATTGCACTCATCTCATACGCTAGTAAAGTAATGCTCAAAATTCTCCAAGCCAGGCTTCAGCAATGTGTGAACTGTGAACTTCCAGATGTTCAAGCTGGTTTTAGAAAAGGCAGAGGAACCAGAGACCAAATTGCCAACATCTGCTGGATCATGGAAAAAGCAAGAGTTCCAGAAAAACATATATTTCTGCTTTATTGACTATGCCAAAGCCTTTGACTGCATGGATCACAATAAACTGTGGAAAATTCTGAAAGAGATGGGAATACCAGACCACCTGACCTGCCTCTTGAGAAATTTGTATTCAGGTCAGGAAGCAACAGTTAGAACTGGACATGGAACAACAGACTGGTTCCAAATAAGAAAAGGAGTATGTCAAGGCTGTATATTGTCACCCTGCTTATTTAACTTCTATGCAGAGTACATCATGAGAAATGTTGGGCTTGAGGAAGCACAAGCTGGAATCAAGATTGCAGGGAGAAATATCAATAACCTCAGATATGCAGATGATACCACCCTTATGGCACAAAGTGAAGAGGAACTAAAAAGCCTCTTGATGAAGGTGAAAGTGCAGAGTGAAAAAGTTGGCTTAAAACTCAACATTTAGAAAACGTAGAGCATGGCATCTGGTCCCATCACTTCATGGGAAACAGTGGAAACAGTGTCAGGCTTTATTTTTGGGGGCTCCAAAATCACTGCAGATGGTGATTGTAGCCACAAAGTTAAAAGACACTTACTCCTTGGAAGAAAAGTTATGACCAACCTAGATAGCATATTGAAAAGCAGAGACATTAGTTTGCCAACAAAAGTCCGTCTAGTCAAGGCTATTTTTTTTCCAGTGGTCATGTATGGATGTGCGAGTTGGACTGTGAAGAAAGCTGAGCTCCAACGAACTGATGCTTTTGAGCTGTGGTGTTGGAGAAGACTCCTGAGAGTCCCTTGGACTGCAAGGAGATCCAACCAGTCCATTTTGAAGGAGATCAGCCCTGGGATTTATTTGGAAGGAATGATGCTAAAGCTGAAACTCCAGTACTTTGGCCACCTCATTCGATGAGTTGACTCTTTGGAAAAATCTCTGAATATGGGAGGGATTGGGGGCAGGAGGAGAAGGGAACAGCAGAGGATGAGATGGCTGGATGGCATCACTGACTCGATGGATGTGAGTCTGAGTGAACTCTGAGAATTGGTGATTGACAGGGAGGCCTGGCGTGCTGCAATTCATGGGGTTGCAAAGAGTCGGACACGACTGAGTGACTGAACTGAACCGAACTGATACCTCTTTGACTTGAAACAGATGTTCTTTTGCTATTTGTTGAATGAATCAGGGATTAGGTTTCCGTGCATTTGGGCCTTTATTATATGATAAGGTTGATAAAGGCTGATTTTTTCAAAGAAGTTGGCACAAATAGTTATCCATCTAGAAGGAAATTATGTGGCTTTCTACTTCACACATCTTAAAAATTTCCGAAGGATTATAGACCTCAGTGTAAACAGACAGAAGGCCCCTTAGGTGAATATTTAAAGATCTACAGATAAAAATGTGTGGAGAAGAAGGGGACGACAGAAGATGAGATGGCTGGATGGCATCAGCAACTAAATGGGCATGACTTTGAGCAAGCTCCAGGAGATGGTGAAGTACAGGGAAGCCTGGTGTGCTGTAGTCAGTGGGATCACAAAGAGCCAGACGTGACTGAATGACTGAACAATACACATAAAGCTACATGTGGGAAACATCATCGTAATTAAAACAAGAAAATCATATGTAAGAAGATGGATGTACTTGACTACATAAAATTTAAAACTTTTTATGGACAGTATATTCAACTAAGAGTTAATGAAGAAAGATCTGCAAAAATCATTAAAAATGCTGCTAAGAATAGAAGGCATGTAATTTATGGACATGTAATAACAATGGACATGTTTTAATGAACATGCTGATCAACTACATGAAATTTCTTCAAGTTGATTAATAGTTTAAATAAACAAACTAACAAAAATCTCATTCACATCCATCAGTCTGTGAGACAACTTAAAGATCTCTCACATTGATTGGGGTTGGGGTTTTTAAACAGGTAGTAAACAAGGATTCTCTACTTTTTCTGCAGAAAGGTGAAATGTTACACGTGGGAAATAACCTGAAGAGACTGTTAACATTAAAATACAGATTTTAACTGTGATTTCTCAATCTTGGCACTATTGGAATCCTGGGCCAGTTGATTATTCTTTGTGGTGGGGTCTATCCTGTGCATTGTAGGCTGTTAGTTCAAGATGTCTCTGGACAGTGCTCAATGTTCCTTGAAGGAATGATATTGCATTTGGTAGGGAATCAGAGTTTTAACATAGCAATCTTAAAATATTTTTGTATGATTGTCATAATGGTAATATCCATGGTGTTGGATATGACTTAATGAGTGAATAACAGCAACAATTGAGAAAAATTATGTAAATCTTTGTCAGGGAAATTAAATATATTGTCTTGTTTAGGCTTCAGAGACAAAGCAGAGCAGGTCTCTGAACTTTCTTATAACCTGCCTGGACACTGGCCTGACTGGGAGTGACTGCCTGATGTGAGTGCAAGACTACAACACCATAGATAAAATGTGGGAAATATCTTGAGATTTTTGAGCCCCTGGAGGAGCCCTGTCAACCAAGCCCCAGGCTTGACTACACTCCAAGTTTTACACAACAAGGCAAACAGCAGTAACATGAAACCAGAGCTGAAATTTGCTCACAGATTGATGATGATATCAGTTTGCTTCCTAGAATTAGAAATGAACTGGAACTGCAATCTTTGAAGTTTCACCCACAAATTGGACACGCTGGTGCCTGGGACCCTTTCCCAATTGGGACTCCAGATGTAATGAGACTTCCCAGCACTGTTTAAGTCTGGATGTTGGTAAGAACCCAATTTGTTGTTGTATCCTTTGCTCTTTTTATTTCTCTTTTCTTTTAATGTTAGTATATTGAAAGTAAGCAAGATAATTCTCTAGTAAATATTTGTATTATTTGTTTGCATTTAACGAGTGGCTCATTTTGTTAACAGATCCTTTGAACCTGAGATGAAAGTGAAAACTTTCGGCAGAACAAGCTTTACACAGGTGAATAGCACAGTCACACCATGAAATGTTATGGAGCCACTGAAATAATGAATTAGCATTATACTAGTTGAATGGAGGTTTAGTCTTTGAGGTATTATTGAGTAAAAGAAAGACTGGCATGTAGAAAAAAGGACTGCACTAAGACATGAAGAACAATTGTGATGCCACAGAATGCTATTTGTGTATTTGTATGCCTATGAATCCCAGGGACGGGAGAGCCTGGTGGGCTGCCGTCTATGGAGTCGCGCAGAGTCGGACACTACTGAAGTGACTTAGCAGCAGCAGCAGCATGCCTATGAATAGATACGTAACACAAAAAAAGAGAGTGTTAAAAGAAGCTTAGAATTTATGAAACAAAGACCATCAGTAGGAATGAAATTAGGTTAAGTACAGAGGATTCACACAGTTCATGGGGTTCTTAAAGAATACTGAAGTGGTTTTCCATTCCCTTCTCCAGTGGACCATGTTTTATCAGAACTCTCCACCATAACCTGTCCATCTTGGGTGGCCCTGCATAGCATGGTTCATAGTTTCATTGAGTTACACAGAGTTATGAAAAAGGAGAGATGGTTGGATGACATCACTGACTCAATGGACCTGAGTTTGGGCAAACTCCAGGAGATAGTGAAGGACAGGTAAGCTTGGTGTGCTGCAGTCCATGGGGTCATAAAGAGTCAGACATGACTTAGCAACAGAACAACAACAACAACATAGAGATCCAAAAAAACTGTATGAAATAGAAACAAATGATACTCTAAAGCTAGTTTAAAAACCATGATAACTTTACAATACAGTATTGGTTTTGCCATACATCAACATGAATCCACCATGGGTGTACACGTGTTCCCAATCCTGAACCCCACTCCCACCTCCCTCCCCATACCATCCCTCTTGGTTATCCCACTGCACCAGTCTCAAGCTTCCTGTATCCTTCACTGAACCTGGACTGGGGATTCATTTCTTATATAATATTATACATATTTCAATGCCATTCTCCCAAATAACCGCCCCCTCCCCACTCTTCCACAGAGTCCAAAAAACTGTTCTATACATCTGTGTCTCTTTTGCTGTCTCACATACAGGGTTATCATTACCATCTTTCTAGATTCCATATATATGCATTAGTATACCGTATTGGTGTTTTTCTTTCTGGCTTACTTCACTCTGTACAATTGGCTCCAGTTTCATCCACCTCATTAGAACTGATTCAAATCTATTGTTTTAAATGGCTGAGTAATACTCCATTGTGTATATGTACCACAGCTTTCTTATTCAACCATCTGCTGATGGACATCTAGGTTGCTTCCAAGCGCTGGCTATTACAAACAGTGCTGCGATGAACATTGGGGTACACGTGTCTCTTTCAATTCTGGTTTCCTCAGTGTGTATGCCCAGCAGTGGGTTTGCTGGGTCATATGGCAGTTCTATTTCCAGTTTTTTAAGGAATTTCCACGCTGTTCTCCATAGTGGCTGTACTAGTTTTTGTTCCCACCAACAGTATAAGAGGGTTCCCTTTTCTCCACAGCCTCTCCAGCATTTATTGCTTGTAGACTTTTGGATTGCAGCCATTCTGACTGGCGTGAAATGGTACCTCATTGTGGTTTGATTTGCATTTCTCTGATAATGAGTGATGTTGAGCATCTTTTCATGTGTTTGTTAGCCATCTGTATGTCTTCTTTGGAGAAATGTCTTTCTAGTTCTTTGGCCCATTTTTTGATTGGGTCATTTATTTTTCTGGAATTGAGCTGTAGGAGTTGCTTGTATATTTTTGAGATTAGTTGTTTGTCAGTTGCTTCATTTGCTATTATTTTCTCCCATTCTGAAGGCTGTCTTTTCACCTTGCTTATAGTTTCCTTTGTTGTGCAGAAGCTTTTAAGTTTAATTAGGTCCCATTTGTTTATTTTATTTCCAATATTCTGGGAGGTGGGTCATAAAGGATCCTGCTGTGATGTATGTTGGAGAGTGTTTTGTTTTGTTCTCCTCTAAGAGTTTTATAGTTTCTGGTCTTACATTTAGATCTTTAATCCATTTTGAGTTTATTTTTGTGTATGGTATTAGAAAGTATTCTAGTTTCATTCTTTTGCAAGTGATTGACCAATTTTCCCAGCACCACTTGTTAAAGAGATTGTCTTTTCTCCATTGTATATTTTAGGCTCCTTTGTCAAAGATAAGGTGTCCATAGGTGTGTGGATTTATCTCTGGGCTTTCTATTTTGTTCCATTGATCTATGTTTCTGTCTTTGTGCCAGTACCATATTGTTTTGATTGACTGTGGCTTTGTAGCAGAGCCTGAAGTCAGGCAGGCTGATTCCTCCGGTTCCATTCTTCTTTCTCAAGATTGCTTTGGCTATTCAAGGTTTTTTGGTATTTCCATAGATATAATGAAATTATTTGTTCTAGCTCTGTGAAAAATACCGTTGGTAGCTTGATAGGGATTGCATTGAATCTATAGATTGCTTTGGGTAGTATACTCATTTTCACTATATTGATTCGTCTGATCCATGAACATGGTATATTTCTCCATCTTTTAGCATCCTCTTTGATTTCTTTCACCAGTGTTTTATAGTTTTCTACATATAGATCTTTAGTTTCTTTAGGTAGATATATTCCTAAGTATTTTATTCTTTTCATTGCAATAGTGAATGCGATTGTTTCCTTAATTTCTCTTTCTATTTTCTCATTATTAGTGTATAGGAATACAAGGGATTTCTGTGTGTTGATTTTATATCCTGCAACTTTACTATATTCATTGATTAGCTCTAGTAATTTTCTGGTGGAGTCTTTAGGGTTTTCTGTGTAGAGGATCATGTCATCTGCAAACAGTGAGAGTTTTACTTCTTCTTTCCCAATTTGGATTCCTTTATTTCTTTTTCTGCTCTGATTGCTGTGGCCAAAAATTCCAAAACTATGTTGAATAGTAGTGGTGAGAGTGGGCACCCTTGTCTTGTTCCTGACTTTAGGGGAAATGTTTTCAATTTTTCACCATTGAGGATAATCTTTGCTGTGGGTTTGTCATATATAGCTTTTATTATGTTGAGGTATGTTCCTTCTATTCCTGCTTTATGGAGAGTTCTTATCATAAATGGATGTTGAATTATGTCAAAGGTTTTGTCTGCATCTATTGAGATAATCATATGGCTTTTATTTTTCAATTTGTTAATGTGGTGTATTACATTGATTGATTTGCAGATATTGAAGAATCCTTGCTTCCCTGGGATAAAGCCCACTTGGTCATGGTGTATGATCTTTTTAATGTGTTGTTGGATTCTGATTGCTAGAATTTTGTTAAGGATTTTTGCATCTATGTTCATCAGTGATATTGGCCTGTAGTTTTCTTTTTTTGTGGGACCTTTGTCAGGTTTTGGTATTAGGGTGATGGTGGCCTCATAGAATGAGTTTGGAAGTTTACCTTCCTCTGCAATTTTCTGCAAGAGTTTGAGTAGGATAGGTATTAGCTCTTCTTTAAATTTTTGGTAGAATTCAGCTGTGAAGCCGTCTGGACCTGGGCTTTTGTTTGCTGGAAGATTTCTGATTACAGTTTCAATTTCCATGCTTGTGATGTGTCTGTTAAGATTTTCTATTTCTTCCTGGTTCAGTTTTGGAAAGTTGTACTTTTCTAAGAATTTGTCAGTTTCTTCCACATTGTCCATTTTATTGGCATATAATTGCTGATAGTAGTCTCTTATGATCCTTTGTATTTCTGTGTTGTCTGTTGTGACCTCTCCATTTTAATTTCTAATTTTATTGATTTGATTTTTTACCATTGTTTCTTGATGACTCTGGCTAATGGTTTGTCAATTTTATTTATCCTTTCAAGAACCAGCTTTTGCCTTTGTTGCTTTTTGCTATGGTCTCTTTTGTTTCCTTTTGCATTTATTTCTGCCCTAATTTTTAAGATTTCTTTCTTGAGGTGTGCCTGTATTGCTATGAACTTTCCCCTTATCACTGCTTTTACAGTGTCCCATAGGTTTTGAGTTGTTATTTTTTCGTTTTCATTCGTTTCTATGCATATTGTGATTTGTTTTTTGATTTATTCTGTGATTTGTTGGTTATTCAGCAATGTGTTGTTCAGCCTCCATATGTTGCAATTTTTAGTAGTTTTTCTCCTGTAATCAAGATCTAATCTAACTGCATTGTGGTCAGAAAAGATGCTTGGAATGATTTCAATTTATGGCCCAAGGCTAGATTTTTGACCCAGGATGTGATCTATCCTGGAGAAGGTTCCATGTGCACTTGAGAAAAAGGTGAAATTCATTGTTTTGGGGTGAAATATCCTACATATATATATATATGTGTGTGTGTGTGTGTGTATATATATATATATATATATATATATAAATTATGTCTAACTGGTCTACTCTATCATTTAAAGTTTGTGTTTCCTTGTTAATTTTCTCTTTAGTTGTTCTATCCATAGTTATGAGTGGGGGTATTAAAGTCTCCCACTATTATTGTGTTATTATTAATTTCCCTTTTCATACTTGTTAGCATTTATCTTACATATTGTGTTGCTCCTATGTTGGGTGCATATATATTTATAATTGTTATATCTTTTTCTTGTATTCATCCTTTGACCATTATGTAGTGTCCTTCTTTGTCTCCTTTCCCAGCCTTTGTTTTAAACTCTATTTTATCTGATATGAGTTTTGCTACTCCTGCTTTCCTTTGGTCTCTATTTGCGTGGAATACTTTTCCCAGCCCTTCACTTTCAGTCTGTATGTGTCCCCTGTTTTGAGGTGGGTCTCTTGTAGACAACATATATAGGGGTCTTGTTTTTGTATCCATTCAGCCAGTCTTTGTTTTTTGGTTGGAGTATTCATCCCATTTACATTTCAGGTAATTATTGGTAAGTATGACCCCATTGCCATTTACTTTATTGTTTGGGGTTTGAGTTTATACACCCTTTTTGTGTTTCCTGTCTAGAGAAGATCCTTTAGCATTTGTTGGAGAGCTGGTTTGGTGGTGGTGAATTCTCTCAGCTTTTGCTTGTCTGTAAAGCTTTTGATTTCTCCTTCATGTTTGAATGAGATCCTGGCTGGGTACAGTAATCTGGGCTGTAGGTTATTTTCTTTCATCACGTTAAGTATGTCCTGCCATTCCCTCCTGGCCTGAAGAGTTTCTATTGAAAGATCAGCTGTTATCCTTATGGGAATCTCCTTGTGTGTTATTTGTTGTCTTTCCCTTGCTGCTTTTAGTATTTGTTCTTTGTGTTTGATCTTTTTTAATATGATTAATATGTGTCTTGGGGTGTTTTGCCTTGGGTTAATCCTGTTTGGGACTCTCTGGGTTTCTTGGACTTGGGTGATTATTTCCTTCCCCATTTTAGGGAGGCTTTCAACTATTATCTCCTCAAGTATTTTCTCATGGTCTTTCTTTTTGACTTCTTCTTCTCGGACTCCTATGATTCGAATATTGGAGCCTTTAATATTGTCCTGGAGGTCTCTGAGGTTGTCCTCAGTTCTTTTAATTCGTTTTTCTTTTTTCCTCGGTGATTCATTTATTTCTACAATTCTATCTTCTTCTTCACTAAGCCTATCTTCTGCCTCCATTATTCTACTATTTGTTCCCGCCAGAGTGTTTTTTATCTCATTTCTTGCACTATTCATTATATATTGACACTTTTTTGTTTCTTCTAGATCCTTGTTAATCCTTTCTTGCATTTTCTCAATCCTTGTCTCCAGGCTATTTATTTGTGATTCCATTTTTATTTCAAGATTTTGGATAATTTTCACTATCATTATTCGGAATTCTTTATGAGGTAGATTCCCTATCACTTCCCCTTTTGTTTGGTTTGGTGGGCATTTATCCTGTTCCTTTACCTGCTGGGTATTCTTTTGTCTCATCATCTTGTTTATATTTTTGAGTTTGGAGTGGCCTTTCTGTATTCTGGCAGTTTTGGAGTTCTCTTTATTATGGAGTTTCCTTGCTGTGGGTGGGGTTGTATCGGTGGCTTGTCAAGGTTTCTTGGTTAGGGAAGCTTGTGTCGGTGTTCTGGTGGGTGGAACTGGATTTCTTCTCTCTGGAGTGCAGTGAAGTGTCTAGTAATGAGTTATGAGATGTCAATGGTTTTGGAGTATCTTTGGGCAGCCTGTATATTGAAGCTCAGGGCTGTGTTCCTGTGTTGCTGGAGAATTTTTGTGGTATGTCTTGCTCTGGAACTTGTTGGCCCTAGGGTGGTGCTAGGTTTCAGTGTAGGTATGGAGGCCCACGTTGAAAGTCAGGAAGGGAAGTGGTGAGGAGATACCCCTCGTCCAAGGTAAGGAGCAATGGCTGCGCTTTGCTGGAGCAGCCATGAAGAGATACCCCACGCCCAAGGTAGTAGAAACCCAAGTAAGAAGGTAGGTGTTGCAAGAGGGCATCGGAGGGCAAACACACTGAAACCATACTCACAGAAAACTAGTCAATCTAATCACACTAGGACCACAGGCCTGTCTAACTCAATGTAACTAAGCCATGCCCATGGGGCAACCCAAGACTGGTGGGTCATGGTGGAGAGATCTGACAGAATGTGGTCCACTGAAGAAGGGAATGGTAAACCACTTCAGTATTCTTGCCTTGAGAACCCCATGAACAGTATGGAAAGGCAAAATAATAGGATACTGAAGAGAAACTCCCCTGGTCAGTAGGTGCCCAATATGCTATTGGAGATCAGTGAAGAAATAAGTCAAGAAAGAATGAAGGGATGGAGCCAAAGCAAAAAGAATACCCAGCTGTGGATGTGACTGGTGATAGAAGCAAGGTCTGATGTTGTAAAGAGCAATATTGCATAGGAACCTGGAATGTCAGATTCATGAATCAAGGCAAATTGGAAGTGGTCAAACAAGAGATGGCAAGAGTCAATGTCAACATTCTAGGAATCAGTGAACTGAAATGGACTGGAATGGGTGAACTGAACTCAGATGACCATTATATCTACTACTGCAGGCAGGAGTCCCTCAGAAGAAATGGAGTGGCCATCATGGTCAACAAAAGAGTCCGAAATACAGTACTTGGATGTAATCTCAAAAATGACAGAATGATCTCTTTTCGTGTCCAAAGCAAACCACTCAATATCACAGTAATCCAAGTCTATGCCCCAACCAGTAATGCTGAAGAAGCTGAAGTTGAACGGTTCTACGAAGACCTACAAGACCCTTTAGAACTAACACCCAAAAAAGATGTCCTTTTCATTATAGGGGTCTAGAATGCAAAAGTAGGAAGTCAAGAAACACCTGGAGTAACAGACAAATTTGGCCTTGGAATAAGGAATGAAGCAGGACAAAGACTAATAGAGTTTCACCAAGAAAATGCACTGGTCATAAAAACACACTCTTCCAACAACACAAGAGAAGACTCTATACATGGACATCACCAGATGGTCAACACCGAAATCAGATTGATTATATTCTTTGCAGCCAACGATGGAGAAGCTCTATACAATCAGCAAAAACAAGACCAGGAACTGACTGTGGCTCAGACCATGAACTCCTTATTACCAAATTCAGACTTAAATTGAAGAAAGTAGGGAAAACCACTAGACCATTCAGGTATGACCTAAATCAAATCCCTTATGATTATATAGTGGAAGTGAGAAATAGACTTAATGGCCTAGATCTGATAGATAGAGTGCCTGATAAACTATGGAATGAGGTTCGTGACATTGTACAGGAGACAGGGATCAAGACCATCCCCATGGAAAAGAAATGCAAAAAAGCGAAATGGCTGTCTGGGGAGGCCTTACAAATTGCTGTGAAAAGAAAAGAAGTCAAAAGCAAAGGAGAAAAGGAAAGATATAAACATCTGAATGCAGAGTTCCAAAGAATAGCAAGAAGAGATAAGAAAGCCTTCCTCAGTGATCAATGCAAAGAAATAGAGGAAAACAACAGAATGAGAAAGACTAGGGATCTCTTCAAGAAAATCAGAGATACCAAAGAAACATTTAATGCAAAGATTGGCTCGATAAAGGACAGAAATGGTATGGACCTAACAGAAGCAGAAGATATTTAGAAGAGGTGGCAAGAATACACAGAAGAACTGTACAAAAAAGAGCTTCACAACCCAGATAATCACGATGGTGTGATCACTGACCTAGAGCCAGACATCCTGGAATGCGAAGTCAAGTGGGCCTTAGAAAGCATCACTATGAACAAAGCTAGTGGAGGTGATGGAATTCCAGTGGAGCTATTCCAAATCCTGAAAGCTGATGCTGTGAAAGTGCTGCAGTCAATATGCCAGCAAAATTGGAAAACTCAGCAGTGGCCACAGGACTGGAAAAGGTCAGTTTTCCTTCCAATCTCAAAGAAAGGCAATGCCAAAGAACGCTCAAACTACCGCACAATTGCACTCATCTCACATGCTAGTAAAGTAATGCTCAAAATTCTCCAAGCCAGGCTTCAGCAATATGTGAACCGTGAACTTCCTGATGTTCAAGCTGGTTTTAGAAAAGGCAGAGGAACTAGAGATCAAATTGCCAACATCCGCTGGATCATGGAAAAAGCAAGAGAGTTCCAGAAAAACATCTATTTCTGCTTTATTGACTATGCCAAAGCCTTTGACTGCATGGATCACAATAAACTATGAAAAATTCTGAAAGATATGGGAATACCAGACCACCTGATTTTCCTTTTGAGAAATGTGTATGCAGGTCAGGAAGCAACAGTTAGAACTGGACATGGAACAACAGACTGGATCTAAATAGGAAAAGGAGTTCGTCAAGGTTGTATATTGTCACCCTGTTTATTTAACTTCTATGCAGAGTACATCATGAGAAATGCTGGACTGGTAGAAGCACAAGCTAGAATCAAGATTGCTGGGAGAAATATCAATAACCTCAGATATGCAGATGACACCAACCTTATGGCAGAAAGTGAAGAGGAACTAAAAATCCTCTTGATGAAAGTGAAAGTGGGGAGTGAAAAAGTTGGCTTGAAGGTCAACATTCAGAAAACGAAGATCATCGCATCCGGTCCCATCACTTCATGGGAAATAGATGGGGAAACAGTGGAAACAGTATCAGACTTTATTTTTCTGGGCTCCAAAATCACTGCAGGTGGTGACTGCAGCCCTGAAATTAAAAGACGCTTACTGCTTGGAAGGAAAGTTATGACCAACCTAGATAGCATATTGAAAACAGAGACATTACTTTGCCAACAAAGGTCCGTCTAGTCAAGGCTATGGTTTTTCCAGTGGTCGTGTATGGATATGAGACTTGGACTGTGAAGAAGGCTGAGCGCCGAAGAATTGATGCTTTTGAATTGTGGTGTTGTAGAAGACTCTTGAGAGTCCCTTGGACTGCAAGGAGATCCAACCAGTCCATTCTGAAGGAGATCAGCCCTGAGATTTCTTTGGAAGGAATGATGCTAAAGCTGAAACTCCAGTACTTTGGCCACTTCATGTGAAGAGTTGACTCATTGGACAAGACTCTGATGCTGGGAGGGATTGGGGGCAAGAGGAGAAGGGGACGACAGAGGATGAGATGGCTGGATGGCATCACTGACTTGATGGACATGAGTTTGAGTGAACTCCAGGAGTTGGTGATGGACAGGGAGGCCTGGTGTGCTGTGATTCATGGGGTCACAAAGAGTTGGACATGACTGAGCGACAGATCTGATCTGATCTGATCTGATGGAGGCCTTTGATGAGCTCCTATGAATTAATGTTCCCTGGAGTCAGGAGTTCTTTGATGTTCTCAGGATTTGGACTTAAGCCTCCTGATTCTGGTTTTCAATCTTATTTTTACAGTAGTCTCAAGCCTTCTCATTCTATACAGCACTGTTAATAAAACATCTAGGTAAAAGATGAAAAGTTTCTCCACAGCGAGGGACACCCAGAGAGTTTCACAGAGTTACATGGAGAAGAGAAGAGGGAGGAGGGACTTAGAGGTGACCCCAATCAGATGAAGTGGAATCAAAAGAGCATAGAGCAAGCTAGCCAGTAGTCAGTTCCTTATATGCGCTGCACAGTCTGGACCGCTCACAGATGTTCATGGAGTTATACAAAGAAGAAATGAGGGAGGAAGGAGACAGAGGTGGCCAAGAGGATAAAAGGGGGGAATGAAAAGGAGAGAGACAGACCCAGCCAGTAATCAGTTCCCTAAGTGTTCTCCACCATCTGGAACAGACAGAGATTTAGTGAATTGGGTAGAGAAGTTAAGGGTCAGGGAGGAGACAGAGGCATCCTGGTGGAGAAAAAGGAGAGTCCAAAGGGGGAGAGAACAGTCAAGCCAGTAATCTCGCTCCCAAGTAAAAATGGGTACGAAGATTGGGTTCTTAAAGGTACGAAATTGATAACAAATACCAAAAAGCAAAGATTAAAATTCTAGAGTAGATGTTGGATTTTCAAAAATACAATATTATAGAAAAGAAGAAGAAAAAAAAAGTCACAAAATTATTAAAAAATATATATGAAGTTTGCTTTAAAAATAGTCTTTTTTGAAAAGTATTAGTAGGTTATAAAAATGAAAATTAAAGGAACAATAGAGGACTTAAAAATTAAACAAAAGTTAAAAAAAAGAATGATACTAAAAATAGTAAAAATATATCTAGGACATTGGTGTTGTTGTGGGCAGTATGGGGTCAGTTCATTTTCAGATAGTTCCTTCAGTCAGTTCAGTTCAGTTCAGTCACTCAGTCGTGTCCAACTCTTTGAGACCCCATGAATCGCAGCACACCAGGCCTCCCTGTCCATCACCATCTCTCAGAGTTCACTCAGACTCACGTCCATTGAGTCAGTGATGCCATCCAGCCATCTCATCCTCTGTCGTCCCCTTCTCCTCCTGCCCCCAATCCCTCCCAGCATCAGAGTCTTGTCCAATGAGTCAACTCTTCACATGAAGTGGCCAAAGTACTGGAGTTTCAGCTTTAGCATCATTCCTTCCAAAGAAATCTCAGGGCTGATCTCCTTCAGAATGTACTGATTGGATCACCTTGCAGTCCAAGGGACTCTCAAGAGTCTACTCCAACACCACAGTTCAAAAGCATCAATTCTTTGGTGGTCAGCTTTCTTCACAGTCCAACTCTCACATCCATACATGACCACTGGAAAAACTATAGCCTTGACTAGACGGACCTTTGTTGGCAAAGTAATGTCTCTGCTTTTCAATATGCTATCTTGGTTGGTCATAACTTTTCTTCCAAGGAGTAAGCGTGTTTTAATTTCTTGGCTGCAGTCACCATCTGCAGTGATTTTGGAGCCCCCAAAAATAAAGTCTGACACTGTTTCCACTGTTTCCCCATGTATTTCGCATGAAGGAATAGGACCAGATGCCATGATCTTTGTTTTCTGAATGTTGAGCTTTAAGCCAAATTTTTTGCTCTCCTCTTTCACCTCCATCAAGAGGCTTTTGAGTTCCTCTTCACTTTCTGCCATAAGGGTGGTGTCATCTGCATATCTGAGGTTCTTGATATTTCTCCTGGCAATCTTGATTCTGGCTTATGCCTCTTCCAGCCCAGCATTTCTCATGATGTGCTCTGCATATAAGTTGAGTAAGCAGGGTGACAATATACAGCCTTGACGTACTCCTTTTCCTATTTGAATCCAGTCTGTTGTTCCATGTACAGTTCTAACTGTTGCTTCCTAGCCTGCATACAAATTTCTCAAGTGGTAGGTCAGTTGGTCTGGTATTCCCATCTCTTCAGATTTTTCCACAGTTTATTGTGATCCATGCAGTCAAAGGCTTTGACCTAGTCAATAAAGCAGAAATAGATGTTTTCCTGGAACTCTTGCTTTTTCTATGATCCAGTGGATGTTGGCAATTTGATCTCTGGTTACTCTGTGTTTTTAAAACCAGCTTGAACATCTGGAAGTTCACGGTTCACATATTGCTGAAGCCTGGCTTGGAGAATTTTGAGCATTACTTTACTAGTGTGTGAGAGAAGTGCAATTGTGCAGTAGTTTGAGCATTCTTTGGCATTGCTTTTCTTTGAGATTGGAATGAAAACTGACCTTTTCCAGTCCTGTGGCCACTGCTGAGTTTTCCAAATTTGCTGGCATATTGCATGCAGTGCTTTCACAGCAACATCTCTCAGGATTTGAAATAGCTCAACTGGAATTCCATCACATCCACTAGGATAGTTCCTTGGTCTGGCTTATATTTCTCAAGATCTACAGTCCCTTTCCTATGTAGTCTGTACTAACTACCAGGTTTTAATCTGTTGCAGCTGTCACTTCCAGGGTGGTTCCCTCAATTTTAGCTTCTTCTGTTTGCTGGTCTGTTCTGTGTCTGATTTCCACACTGACACAAGGGACACAGTGGTGAACACTTTTTTTTTTTTTTTTTTGGCTCACTTGTTCTGTCAAGCTGTGGGGAGGGAGGGACGCTGCAAACAAATAACACTGGTGTGTGCTCCCAGTGTCTCAGACACACTGGGCTTGCACCCACTCATGGCTCGTACACCTTCCCTGCCCACACAGCTCAGGCTCTAGTTTGCTCTGCTGGGAACCATTCGAGGCCAACCCTGGGCTGCATGCACCTCCCAGGTCTCAGCTGCTCAGGTTCAGGCACTCGGGTAGTCCTCAGAGGCGCAGACCCTGTTGGGCCTGCGTTTTTTGCCCTCCCAGCTCTGAGCAGCTCGGGTGATGAGGTGTTTGATGAGCATGGTCACTGCAACTTATCACTTCTCCTGTCCCTGCTGCTCGGTTTTCTGGGTGTACAACCAGTGCACCTTCTCAGGCAGATGATGACTGTCCGGAACCCTAAGAAGTCTTAGATAGCAAAGAAGCCTGATTGCAGTTAGGTAGATAATGTCTCTCTGGGGCTGCAATTGCCCCCTTCCAGCCCTGGCTGCCTGTCACTGGAGGGGGATGGACTGCAGCTGGCTAATTCTGTCCAGCCCTTCGTTTTGTGCGCGGGCCTGGCGGTGTCTTAGGGCTTTTCACGTGGTAGCTATCCCACAGTCTGGTTTGCTAGCACAAATTAATTCGCTGTGATTACCCTTGGGGCATTCAGGCCTGATCCCTACTCTAGGCAGTGCAGCCCGTGCCTCCCTGCCCAGCCCCTGCTTGCTAGTGGCAGGTGCAGGTGTCTGCGCTGCTTCTCTGCTGGCAGAGTTACTGCTGGGCTCCTAATCTGTGGGTTTTAATTGTTTATTTTTCCTCCTGGTTATGTTGCCCTCTGTGGTTCCAAGGCTCGGCACAGACTCGGCAGTAAGAGTGTTTCCTGGTGTTTGGAAACTTCTCTCTTTTTAAGACTCCCTGCCTGGGATGGAGCTCCATCCCTACCTCTTTTGTCTCTTTTTTTGTCTTTTATATTTTTCCTACCTCCTTTTGAAGACAATAGGCTGCTCTTCTGTGTGCCTGATGTCCTCTGCCGGCATTCAGAAGTTGTTTTGTGGAATTTACTCAGCGTTTAAATGTTCTTTTGATGAATTTGTGGGTGAGAAAGTGGTGTCCCCATCCTATTCCTCTGCCATCTTAGGACCGCCCCCTTGCACCCCTATAATTCAAACGTTGGTGCATTTGATATTATCCCAAAGGTCCCTGAGACTATCCTCACTTCTTTTCATTTTTTTACTTTATTCTGCTCTTCAGAGGTTATTTTCACCATTTTATCTTCCAGCTCACTGATTCTCTTCTGCTTTAGATATTCTGCTATTTTTCCTTCTAGAGTATTTTTAATTTCAGCAATTGTATTGTTTGTCTCTGCATGTTTGTTATTTATTCTTCTAGTTCTTTGTTAATTGATTCTTGAACTTTCTCCATTCTGTTTTCAAGTTTGTTTTTTTTTTTTCATCTTTTATTTTTATCATCTTTCATCATTATTCTGAATTCTTTTCCAGGTAGTTCACCTATTTCTTCTCCATTTATTTGGACTTCTATGTTTCTAGTTTGTTTCTTCATTTGTGTGGTAATTGTCTGCCTTTTCATTATATATATTTTTAAACTTATTGTGTTTGAGGTGTCCTTTTCCCAGGCTTCAAGGTTGAATTCTTTCTTCCTTTTGGTTTCTGCCCTCCTAAGGTTGGTCCAGTGGTTTGTGTAAGCTTTGTATGGGGTGAGATTTGTGCTGAATTTTTCTTTGTTTGTTTGTTTTTCCTCTGATGGGCATAGCTGAGTGAGGTGGTAATTCTATCTGCTGATGTTTGGGTTTGTATTTTTGTTTTGTTTGTTGTTTAGATGAGGTGTCCTGCACAGGATGCTACTGGTGGTTGGGTGATACTGGGTCTTGTATTCAAGTGGTTTCCTTTGTGTGAGTTGTCACTATTTGATACTCCTTAGGGCTAATTCTCTGATAGTCTGGGATCTTGGAGACAGTGCTCCCACCTCAAAGGCTCAGGGCTTGATCTCTGGTCAGGAACAAAGATTCCACAATTGGTTTGTTATGGCATTACATGAGATTAAAATAAATGCCCCAAAATGAGAAACCAAAGATGAACCCCAGACAAATGGCAGTTACAAAATCAAGAAAAGAATAATTAAAATAATGGAATATACACATATACATATAAACCCATAAGCAAAATCAAAACAGTCCAACAAAAATAAAGTACAGTAGCTTGACCTGGTGATCAAAGGAAATCTAAAATTATATTTATCAGTTAAGATAAAAATTAAGTAAAGCACAAGCTGAAGAACTAAACTAAATCAAGGTGCTAAGTTGGGAATAAAGCAATGAAGCAAAACTAACAAATATATTGAAATGAAAGGACAGAAAAAAAGAGAGAATAGATATGCAAAGTTAAATAGAGGTAGATGAAGAAGATTTATATATATTCAAGATTAACTGCAAGGGGAAAATAACAGTAGGAAAAGCAAAAAAAGGAATAATTGTAAAAAAAAGTAATAGGTCTAAAAAATTAAAATTAAGGAAAACAAGGAAGAAGAAAGAAAATTTTTAAAAAAGGAAAACTTTACAGAACTGTGAAAACCCAACTTAGAGGCAGAGGTAGATAACAACAATAAAAAATGTGACGGAGGCAAAGATTAGATTTCATAGTGCCAATAAAATTGGTATCTACAACAGAGGGAGATAAAAAGAAAAAAAGAAAAAATACTCTACAGAACAAGTGAAAACATAAGAATAATAAATGTTTTTCTTGAGTCACTGCTGTCAGTGTCTTTTCCTCTCTAGGAGTCAGAGTCCACCTTGGTTCCCTAGGATGCCCTCCAACACTGTGCTGGTCTCTGGAACTGCTGTTGGGGGCAGCTCAGATTCGAATCTGGTTCTACTCCTGTGTGTTCTTGCCTCCAATGTCCACAGCTATCAGAATTAGTGCATTTTCTTTTGTGGGAGGTCTCAAGGTCCTTTTATATATTCCATAGACACAGAGTCTGACTAGTTGTCATGTGGATTTAATCTGCAGCTTGTACAGCTGGTGGGAAGGTTTGAGGTCTTTCCTTAGACACACTGCCCCTGGGTTTCAATTATGGTTTTATTCCCACCTCTGCATGTGGGTCGTCCACTGGGGTTTGCTCCTGAGGCTGCCCTGGAGGACTTGGGTCTACCCCAGTGAGAGCCAGGAGTGGAGGTGGTGTAGATGCTTGCATAGCAGGGGTTCTGGCAGCACCAGGTAACTCAGAGGAGTTGGTGGCTAAGGAAGCAGGAAATATAGTGCTCTAGAAGGGTATGGCAACTGGTATTAGCTAATACACTCCAGTGTTCTTGCCTTGAGACCTCCCCAAAAGAGAAGCCTGGCAGGCCACAGTCCACAGGGTCACAAAGTGTCTGACATGATCAAAACCACCCTGCATGTGTAGACGCAAGATTTTTTTTGGCTGTGACAGCTCTGCCCCAGTAAGGGTTGAGCATGAAGGTAGCACAGCTACTTGGCTTGTGGGGACCCTGGCAGCACCAAGTGTGCAGGGACATGGACTGCCTCCACTGCAGGCCCTATCATAGTCTTTTTGAGCCTCTTGTAGCTGGCAATCAGAAGGCCTCTTGGGTCAGTCTTTCTCCATAGCATCAACCCTTTAAGCACTTAAAGGGCCCCCCTGGCTGGGGTCCTACTCTGTAGATCGGCACATCAGGCACTTAAAGGGCCACCTTGGGTGGGGTCCTACTCTGTAGTTCTGTGCATCAGTCACTTAAAAGAGTATCCTGGATGGAGTCCTACTCTGTAGTTCAGTGGGTCGGGCTCTCGATGGGCCAGCCTTTCTATTGTTCACCTCCTATACTGGCATGTGGGGAGAGAGAGGCTATGGTGATGGCTCAACCCCCTATGCTTGACTAGCAGTATCGCCTTACTTCCATGGCTGCCTGGCTTTCCTTCACAGGCATTTCCCACCACAATCTCCTCCCTCACATCTGCTCGATCCATCTCTCTGCAGTCAATAGCAGCCCTCGCCCTAGGATTGCTCCACAATCCCTAAACTCCAGCTCCCAGCTGCTGTGCCTTCCAGGGGACCTGCATTCCTCTGCAGGATATGTATGGCTGTGGCAAGAACTATATGATTCTCATTCCATTTAGGCTGCAACAGATCAGCTGTTTCACTTGCAGCCTTAAATGTTTCTCCTCTGACTCAGACAATTGTCCTGATTTGGGGACCAGACCCCTGCTTCAGTTCCCCAATTAGCCAAGGGCAGGTCCAGTCCAACTAACACTCCTATTTCCCCCCTAGTTCCTTCATCCTACCTAGTTTTGTTTGGTTGTATATATTCTTTCCCACCGGTCATGTACTCCTGTCCACTCTCAATTGGTATTATGTGTGCACTTCTGTGTCTGAAAGTGCATTCCTGATATATCCATGGAGAGAGATGTACTCCACATCCACCTACTCCTCTGCCATCTTGTTCTCCCTAGAAGTTCTATTTTTAATTATTTTTAGAAAACTTCATACTGTTGTTTATAATGGCTGTACCAATATGCAATGCCACAAACAGGGCACAAAGATTCCCTTTTCTCCACATCCTCAAAATACTTATTATTTCCTGTCTCTTTGAAGGTGACCATTCTAATAGGTGTCAAGCGGTATCTGATTGTGGTTTTGATCTGTATTTTCCTGGTAATTATCGATATTGACTTCTCAGGTTGCACTAGATGTAAAGAGTCTGCCTGCCAAGGCAGGAGATGTAAGAGACCTAGGTTTGATCTCTGTGTTGGGAAGATCCCCTGGAGGAGGGCCTGGCAACCCACTCCAGTATTTTTGCCTAGAGAATCCCATGGACAAAGGAGCCTGGTGGGCCACAGCCCATGGGGTTACAAAGAGTCAAACATGACTGAAATGACTTAGCACACATGCACTGATATTGAACATATTCTCATATGCCTGTTGGCCTCAGTGTGTGTTTTTGGAAAACTGCCAATTCAGGCTTTCTGCCCATTTTTAATTACTATTTTTTTAATGTTAAGTTAAATGAGATCTTTCTATATTTTGGCTATCCACCCTTCTTCAGATATATCATTTGCAATTACCTTCTCTCACCTAGTGGCTCAGCAGTAAAGTACCCACTTGCAATGCGGGAGACACAGGAGATGCAGGTTCAATCCCTGTGTTGAGAAGATCTCCTGCAGGAGGAAATGGCAACCCGCTCCAGTATTCTTGCCAGGAAATCCCATGGACAGAGGAGCCTTGTGGGCTACAATCCATAGGGTCACAGAGTCAAACACAACTAATCAGAAACACACAACACACACAGTAGCACACCTCTTCATTTTCTTGAAAGTTTTCGTCACTGTGCAAATTTGCTTATTTTTTATTTCATTTGCCTTGCCAAGAAAATAGATCAAAAAAATATTGCTCAGACAAAATTCAAATAGCATACAGCCCATGTCTTCTAGGAGTTTTATACTTTCAGATTTTGCATATGTCTTTAATCTATTTTGAGTTCATTTTTGTACATGGTCTGATTTCTCAGTAGTCCAATTTCATTCTTTTGCATTTATCTGTCTAACTTTCCAACACCATTTACTGATAATGCTTTCTTTTCCTTATTGTACATTTTGTCTCCTTTGCCATAGACTAGCTGTCCATACCAGTGAGAGTTAATTTCTGGACACTGTATTCTGTTTCATTGATCAATATGTCTGTTTTGAGCCAGAACCATACAGTTTTGATTATGTGACTTTGTAGTGTAGTTTGAAATCAAAGTGTGTGTTACCTCCAACTTTCTTCTTCTTTCTCAAGATTGCCTTACCTATGTCGGGTCTTTTGTGTTTACACACAAATTTTAGAATTATATGGTCTGGTTCCAGCATGACTGATTGTGTGCTTCCAGGGCTAATACCAGGCTGCTGGTGTGGAGGTCTGGATCCTGGCACATGTAATTGTACAGCATTCCTAGGGAAACAGAACACAAACAGTTCTGTTGGCTTTAAAACCCAGGGATTATTGGGGTTGGTGAGGCCTACTAGATAGCAGAACCAAATCCTGGGGTGGCTGGATCTGAGGCTGAAGCTGACTGGTTTAGTTCACTGGCGGATAGGTAAAACTATTGTGCTAGAACGCTAGAGGGAGGGCTCCAAAATGGTGTTTGCCAGCAGCAGTGTCCTCATGTTAGAATGAGGTCCCCAATATGACTGTTGCTGGTGTCTATATCCTCAAGGGCAGTCCCAGGAGTTTCTTGACTATCTGAGAAGCTTGTCAAATTAAGTATGTGGATCTGACCCAGTCTTTTCTCAAATAACTGTCTCTGTGCTGTCTCACAGATTCATTGGAAAAGACTCTGATGCTGGGAGGGATTGGGGGCAAAAGGAGAAGGGGACAACAGAGGATGAGATGGCTGGATGGCATCACCAACTCAATGGACATGAGTTTGAGTTAACTCCGGGAGTTGGTGATGGACAGGGAGGCCTGGCGTGCTGCGATCCATGGGGTCGCAAAGAGTCAGACACGACTGAGCGACTGAACTGAACTGAACTGTGCTGTCTCAGAGCAACTGAGATTTTTCATGCACCCTTTAAGAGGGAAATCTTTATTCGGTAGCCCTCTGACTCTCCAATATGCAAGCCCCACTGAACTCCAATGCCAGATGGTTTGAAGACTTGTCTTCCCAGTGTAGGACTCTTGGTCTGGAGAGCCTGTTGTGGGGCTCAGACCCAGCACTCTTGGGGAGAACCTCTGAAGTTGTGATTATCTTCCTGTGTGAGTCTCCTCCTTGTAAATGAAATCTTGGGTATATATTGCATTCCTTCCTTCTTACTCATTGTGCTGTGTTTTCTTCTTTATATCTTTAGTCATGAAAATCATTTTGGCTAGTCTTCTCATGGATAGTTCTCATCAATAGCTGCTCTGTGAATTATAGTTTTGGTTTTACCATGGGAGGAGATGAACTCAGGGTCATTCTTTTCTGCCATTTTAGCCACACCCCTCAAACCTCTTGATTTCAGCCAGTGAGACCCATTTCAGGCTTCTGACCCTAGAATTGTAAGAGCATATATGTGTTTCCTTCCCATTTAAGTCACCACAGAGCATTGAGCAGAGTTCCTTGGATATACATATGCATGTGGTTGATTCACTTCTCTGTATAGGGTTAGGGTTGGGGTTCACTGTACAGCAGAAATTAACTCAACATTGTGGAGTGACTCTGCCCCAATAAAAATTAAAAATATAAAGACATTTACCAAAAATAAGAAAAGATATATACACATATTTGCTTTCTATCACTAGTATGGTATTTAAAATTAGCATTGGGAATTGAATATAAACATTTAACTAATAAAAGTTTGCTGAGGAAATTGATATTAAGTGTCTCAGTTCATTCATTCAGCTTCCCCTGTAAAGGCATTCAATGTCGTGACCCCATCTTAAGCAGAAGAAGAAATCAAAAATTAATTTGGAGATATTCAGTCTCTTTAATCAGTAGAATATTTATCATGTACAAATGTAAATGTGATTTGGATTTCTCATTTTTGAGACATTAAGTAAATAAAGTCATTAATCATTTAAATTTATTTATAGCATTTACTTTAAATCTTTGTGTAAATTTCTACACTCTTCTATTTCATGTTAATTTTTAGATTCATTTTTTTACATTTTAATCCTCTCCAAGTTTCCTTTAAAGACAAAATATGAGATCAGGAGTCTGTTTTTGTGTACAAATATGTGTATGTTTATTTGCGATAAAATTTATATAAATGAATTTACATATACATGCACACAACTTTCTTTTGAATATTTTCTTTGGGCCTGAGAAAATATGTCTGCACATTTAATTTATTTCATATAATATTTGCCTGATGTTATGTTTACAGTACTACATGACATTTAGAAATAAGAAAATTTAGGCTCAGAAATGTTATATTGTTAAGAATCACATAAAAAGACTGAAATTTATTGGGGACGTTCTTGAATTATATACAAATGGAAACATGAAGTAGTACTGTAATTTTGGTATGGCTCTTTAATTTATTGAATTATATGTTTTAATTATGTATAGTGTATATTGTGTCATACTTAAAGCCCAATACACTTTACAGAAGGGAAAATGTAACAATGAATGTACCACAGTAGTATCTAGAGGACTAGTAGGTGATTCAGACTGGGCAGTGATAGGAGGTATCTCTTCTACCTGGGAAGAAACAAATGGTATCCATATAGATACAGGAATGATATAGATAAATTAAATTCACATTTGATACTTTTTCTTTTCTAAAATAAAATATGAACCTAGGTATAAAAATATGATAAACTGATTGTAGAAAGAAGTGCAACCTGACCACACGTATTATTAACAAACCTTAGAAACAGATGTAAATTCTCCTAGCTCACTATTATACTCAAGAAGAGAGCAGTGGAGCTCCAATTATATATGTGTAATACATATCACATCATATATTATCATTTGGTAAGAAAGGAATTATATTATATCATTTGCTCTTAGGATAGCTGGTTATGCAGCAACAGCTAACTGATACAATTAGCAAAGTGAATAGAAGTAAGAATGAAGACAATAATCTGCTAATTATTCTTGGTATTTTTCTTATATTTGAAGACAGTACTCTTGATTATTTTGTTATTTCAGATGACTCTATTATAAAGTGCTTATGGTCACCAGAAACAGTTGAAAGGACATGCATGTGTGTGTGGGAATACTAGTGCTCTTCATTCATGTGAATTGATAGGAATTCATGCTCTCCTGAGTCACTTTTTGGAAATAAACATGAAAAAATTCCTGTGCATAAAGGAAACATATAATTGGTGACATTGATAATGTTCATCCACCATTACTTTAGTGTTCATGAAAAAGTGTAGGAGAGGGGACATATTTCCCTTATAGCAATAGAAGGACTCATACTATAGGCAGCATTAAACATTTTGAAGTGGTAAAAAGATAATACATCAATAAAACTAAAAAGTGCCAATCAAATTTCCACACATATATAAAAGCGCTATTCTATGGACAACAGTTCTCCATATTCTGGGCTTCCCAAGTGGCTCAGTGTTGAAGAATGTACCTGCTAAGCAGGAGATGTAGATTGGGAAGATCCCCTGGAGAAGGAAATGGCAACCCACTCCAGCATTCTTGCCTGGGAAATCTCATGGATAGAGGAGTCTGGCAGGCTACAGTCCATGGGGTCACAAAAGAGTTGGACACAACTAACTAACACCCAAACAAGAGTGGGACACAACTAATTAACACCCAAACAACTAACACCCAAACACAACTAACCAACACCCAAAATGTCCATATTCCAGTGAATAAATGTACAGTATGAAAAATAAATATTTTGCAAAATAACTCAGTATATGATTTAAAAATCTTCATCTTTTTTAAGGTCATCTATGAATCTAAGGTCATATTAGGTCAGCATATTTATTAAAGTTTATCTTAGAATAAATACTCCTCTTGAAGAAATGTATTTGATAATAATTTTGCCAGTGACTAAAGTCAGCATTTTAGACACTGAATTAAGAAAAAGAAAAAAAAATAAGAAAAAAGTATCAGAACTCTAATGAGGAGAATAATACCAAGTGGCCAGCTTTAACACATTTCAGTTCAGTTCAGTTCAGTCACTCAGTCGTGTCTGACTCTTTGCGACCCCATGAATCGTAGCACGCCAGGCCTCTCTGTCCATCACCAGCTCCTGGAGTTCACCCAGACTCATGTCCACTGAGTCTGTGATGCCATCCAGCCATCTCATCCTCTGTTGGCCCCTTCTCCTCCTGCCCCCAATCCCTCCCAGCATCAGAGTCTTTTCCAATGAGTCAACTCTTCGCATGAGGTAGCCAAAGTACTGGAGTTTCAGCTTTAGCATCATTCCTTCCAAAGAAATCCCAGGGCTGATCTCCTTCAGAATGGACTGGTTGCATCTCCTTACAGTCCAAGGGACTCTCAAGAGCCGTCTTCAACACCACAGTTCAAAAGCATCAATTCTTCGGCACTCAGCCTTCTTCACAGTCCAACTCTCACATCCATACATGACTACAGGAAAAACCATAGCCTTGACTAGACGAACCTTTGTTGGCAAGGTAATGTCTCTGCTTTTGAATATGCTATCTAGGTTGGTCATAACTTTCCTTCCAAGGAGTAAGCGTCTTTTAATTTCATGGCTGCAGTCACCATCTGCAGTGATTTTTCAAGCCCCCCAAAATAAAGTCTGACACTGCTTCCCCATCTATTTCCCATGAAGTGATGGGACCAGATGCCATGATCTTCATTTTCTGAATGTTGAGCTTTAAGCCAACTTTTTCACTCTCCACTTTCACTTTCATCAAGAGGCTTTTGAGTTCCTCTTCACTTTCTGCCATAAGGGTGGTGTCATCTGCATATCTGAGGTTATTGATATTTCTCCCTGCAATCTTGATTCCAGCTTGTGCTTCTTCCAGTCCAGTGTTTCTCATGATGTACTCTGAATATAAGTTAAATAAGCAAGGTGACAACATACAGCCTTGACGTACAATCGATATTGTAAGTAGGAGCAGTTAAGGTAGAGCTATAGAAAGAAATGTTTGATAAAAAGGCAAAAAGTGGTCTCAGATTTTCCTCCATTATTAACTTATATAAATTGCTTTCATCATCAGTTGTACCTTTTTTCATCAGAGTACTATAATGTATGACAATTCCAGTAGTAAAACAACAGAAAAAGTATTTAATATGATGTATATAATATGAAATATTCTAAAATGTTGTTTCATTAGGTAAATGGGGATTTCCAAATATTTCTGAGCCATGGTTGAAAATAAATTTGGGAAAACATGAAAACAGCAATGAGCAAA